>NC_083721.1:10415227-10718257 GCF_028564815.1 Eubalaena glacialis | reverse complement strand
AGAAGGCACAAAGGCCCCTGGCATGTTCCAGGCCCAGCAGGAGGCTCAGGATGGCTGTAGAGGAAGGACGTGGAGAAAGTGGTTGGGAGCAGGGCCACGTGAGACCTTTAGCCATTGGAAGGTCTCTGGCTTGCATGCTGATATCAGAGGGTTTTGAGCAGAGGAGAGGCATGAATTAACTTCCATGCAACAGAACCACTCCAGTGTCTGGGTTCAGAAAAGAGGGAAGGGACAGGCTGGGGGCAAGGCACCCCTAAGGCACAAGATCTTCTCTGACTACGGAGCCCATGACTCCTCTAGGCAGCCCTCAGCTCTGCCTGCTTTCTTCAGTTCCGTCAGCCAGCTCCTGCCTAGTCTCTTTCTGCCTGCCAAACTTCTATTCATCCTTCAAAGCCCATCACCAAACATCCGTTCTCCAGGAGGCACCCCTCTGGACTTTATGTTCTCTCCCTCCTTTAACCCCTGTGACCTCCCCCCACCCACCCCACCCCCCACCCCCCAGCTCTCAGTGCAGTCTGCCTGGCATCCTAGTTATGTTCTTACCTGGCAATCTCCCTACTACAGTGAGAGCTGCTTGAGGGCACCACTGCTCATCCTGCCACTCCCTGGAGATGCGGATAAATGCTTGTGAAGTTCAGGGACTACACCAGGGAGGGTCCATCTGAGACGGGCAAAGAGCCAGCATCCAGCAGCCATCAGAGGGCCAAGGCCATCTGTGTTCCTACCTGGAGGGTTTCCAGTGTCTTTGGTTTGAACAAAGACCTCCTTTTCGTTGCAGGGGGTGGTAAAGGTACAAGTTTGCTCAGCGGGTGCTGGTCACATTCCAGGGTGCACTTCCTCTGTCCTTGCTGCATGGTGGCTCGCAGGATGTCCAGGCACGGGACTGCACCACCAGCTCCAGACTCTGAGGCCCCACCCCCCGGACACTCCCAGAGGCCTTGTGACTCTCCTTAGGGGGTCTACGGCCGGGGTCTCGACAGCCCTTTGTCGTTTGGGCAGAACGTGTTCAATTTAATATATGTTCACTTGTCTTTTTTAAATGCCTATTTTTTAGGATGTGTTTTATAAGGTGCACAGTAGAGAGTAGAATTTGTATAGAAGTTACAAATAAAATGCTTTTATTGGCAGATGTACCAAAAATCTTTCATCCATGAGGTTCATGATCAAAAGTGTTTGAAGGCCTATTGTCTCAGCAGTAGGGTGATTAAATTCCCAATTTTCTGCTTCTTTGTGACGATCACGTGTAAGAAAGAGAACCGGAAAATATTCTTCTTTCTGATTTCTAAAGGCGTTTCCATTTTTGTTCTCTCTGAAGGGTCATCAGGGAATGGGCTGGGGAGCGGGGCAGAGCCAGATGTGGGCTCAGGAATTTACTGTTCATAGAATTGCTTTATTACTGGTAAGATCTGCTTGGCCACAGGGAGGGGCCTTGTATGAAAGAAAATGTAAAACAAAGCTGATAACCGTTTTTTGTGGGACTTGGAAGGTTCTAACCAGAAGTCCTTAGACAAGAGAGTGCCCTTGTCTCCCACTACAGAGGGTGATGCCTATGAATTCTAAATCTGAGCTGAGAAAACCATCTTTAATGAAAATCACCTTTATGTTTAATAACCATTAATCTTCTGAATCTGTAGGATAACTCAGAGGCAATGATATTAATAATAAACTTCAGCCTGGGTCATTTTTGATACTTTGGGAAAAAAATGGAAAAGCCTGAAATATCATTTGATACTTTACACAGATTAGTACAAGATACTATACAAATAATTTGTATTTCTGAGATAACGCAGAACTTCCTATTACTTAATTTTTTTAAAAAGTGGCTTATCGACACCAGTGCCACAAATGATGGAGGCAGTGGTGAAAATGCTAAACGCATGTTTTCGCAGAATGGCAATCATGCTCTGTTAAAGCTTATGGTGGAAATGAAGGAAAAATGCAATCACCCTCAAAAAAAAAAAAGAGAAAGAAGAAAAGACATAAAGTAAAATAAAATAACCAACTGATTGGGGAAAAGTAGGGAGAAAAGCATGTTCAAATCAATACCTTAAAAGAGAGGTCACAGTTCATCCAAGATTTCATCTTGCTTGTTAAATTCCATGTGCACCTGAAATCCCATTAACTCTTTTTTCCTTATTACCTCAATCTTTCCCTAGTACGTGAAGTTAATCCCCCCTCTGTCACTTCTTGGAAACACACTATTTGCGATGCTTAAGATGGAGAAATAGCCATAGGCCAATCAAAGCTATACTTAATGACTTGGAGACCAGCAGCCGCGGATTAAGGGAGGTAACATTTATTTAAAGACAGCTGGGGCCAAAGCCCCCCTAATAATCCTTCCTCAATTGTTCTTTTTACTCTGTTCCTTTCCAGACCCACTTTGCTTTAATGATTGATTTTCACTTCTGCTTTGAAGCTGTTCTGAAGCCAGGGCACAATCCTGCAGTGACAAAAACCTGGACAAGAACACTGGTGCAGGGGTTTCCCTGGTGGCGCAATGGTTAAGAATCTGCCTGCCAGTGCAGGGGACACGGGTTTGAGCCCTGGTCCGGGAAGATCTCACATGCTGCAGAGCAACTAAGCCCATGCGCCACAACTACTGAGCCTACGCTCTAGAGCCTGCGAGCCACAACTACTGAGCCCGCGAGCCACAACTACTGAGCCCGCGTGCCACAACTACTGAAGCCCGTACGCCTAGAGCTTGTGCTCCGCAACAAGAGAAGCCCCTGCAATGAGAAGCCTGCTCACAGCAACGAAGAGCAGCCCCCGCTCGCTGCAACTAGAGAAAGCCTGCACACAGCAACGAAGACCCAACGCAGTCAAAAATAAATAAGTAAAATAAATAAATTTAAAAAAGAAAAAGAAAAAAAAAACCACAGTAATGCTAAAGAAACAGAATGTTGGGGGAGACCATGGTCTAATAAAACTCAACTTTAAAAAAAAAAAGAACACTCGCACAGGGGTGGGCTGGTGACAGGCTGCTCTTGTGTTCGTCAATCACCAGGACCTGGTTACCTTCCATTCCAGCTCCAAAGAGCTTTCACAACCCCAGACTGATTCATTCCTGCCAGTAAATCCCTTTACATTCAAAGGATGAGTTCGACGCTGCTGTGTGAACGCTGCCGGAAAAGCCCTGTTCCTCTCATTCTAGGTTCCATACTCATCTCAGAAGAACTGACACAACTAAAACCCTGGCTGGCACGTGTGCTGCCTTGAGGCAGGCCCGGATCCCGTTCTGGTTCTGGTAGTTTCTCCCAGGGAACCTGGCACAGCGCTGGGGGCACGCAGACACTCCCTCAATACCAGGTGAGTGACTGGCCAAACCAGAGTCGAAGGTCAAAAAAGAGGAAGGGGAAAAGAATGAGGTCAAACCGAACTCTGTAAATCTTTAGCACCAGATATGAAACCCAGTTTTCAATAACTTGGCTACGAAGAGTTTGTATCCACATGCAGTTTTCAATCTCAGGATCTCGGCTCAGAAATCATTGTCTTGCCAAGTTTGGGAGAAGAGAAAAGTATTATGTGTTCTTACCTACTCTTTCCATTACCACCCCCAGGCCCCATTTCCGTGTCCGTTGTTGGGAAGTTACCGACCGGCACCACTGCGTATGCTGTCTTTTCACACTGACATTGCCTTCTTTGAGGATTATTTAAAAGTCTGATAAGTCGCCTGAGGAACTATCTCCTGTCACCCCATGCGGGTAACACAGTGATTCAAAACATACTTAACAAACAATAAACTATAAACACAGGACAAACAAGGCACCACCACAACTTGGATATTAACAGTCACCATGAAAAGCAAGAACGATCATGCCAACTTTGTTCATTAGGAAAATTGGGGTGTTTATGGCAAGTGACTTAAAATGTGCACACCCATCTTTGCACCAGAGCGTCTGAGAAGTGAGAGCTGCCTCCTTTCCATCAAGTCTAGAATGGCCAGGTTAGTTTACTGCCTGTGAACTGGCAGCCCCCCTTCCCCCAAATAAAAATATTAGTTGTCAACATTTAAAAATTGGGAGGTTTCACATAGAAATAGAATTTCTGGTTTCTCTGGGATTAAAAAAAAAAAAGGAAGATGTGACAATAATGGGCCCAGAGGCCCATTCGCAACGGTTGAACCCTTGGCTAAGCCCCTGCTTTTCGAATACCAATGGCCCCGTCGCTCCCGACCCCAAAAGCATCTGAGTTTTTGGCCTCTGGCTTAATTTAGTAAGTCATCGAAAATAGATTAGTCACCTGCTTTGAGCCAGATACTGAGAGGTAGGGATACGCACAAAGCAGCTAACTCATCCATATCCCCGTGGCTCAAAATGTTCTGTGTCAAATAATCTACTCCGAATAATACATTGAGAGAGTGTGTCCCTCGCTCCTTACACAGCAATTCTTTATTTTTTTTTCTGGCTCAACACATTTCTACGGGTGACTACCCGGGCATTTGCAGGACGTTCTCTCTACTCCTGAAATCATACTCTCATGCAAGTGAATGGTGGGGACGTTATTAAAGGGCTGACCTAGATTCCGCTCAAACGTTTACAAACCACAGTTGGTTTCTTTAGCAATCGTTAGGGCGACATGATTGGGCCATACCAGGGAGGCACACAGCACGACTGAGAATCAGAACTTATGGATTTCTACAGAACTGGCTTACGATGAATGAAGACAGAAGGGTTTTGTTACGACCGATATTCAATGACATGGTTGGAAAGATGATCTAAAAGTAGACTGAGATCCAGGTATTCTCAGGGTGTGGCTTTTAAGATAGCTTTTCAAAAGATCATTTTGAGAAGACAGCATTTTAAACTGCTCTTGTAAGATTCTAGGATACAGTCTGATCAATCTTCTTATGTTGAACTAACTCTCAGGAAGACGGAGGCTGACTTCATCCCTGAGTCTGAGCTGCCCTGGCGCTTCCATCCCGAGGGAGGTCGTGGTGGCACTACTGGCCCTGTGGAGGAGAAATTACGTGGCACATACAGTGATCAACTGCCAGGGTCTGCTGAGCCCCACTTCTGCTCTTGTAAACCCCCCAACCAACCAAAAACCCAACAGTTATCCTCTGAGACAGAGCTTCTTGTGCATGAGGTTTATTAGGGGGTTCTTCTGGGATCAACACCCAGGGAAGGAGAGGAAAGCGGAGGGGAGGGAGGGGAGGGGAGAAAAAGAGGCTGGGCAGAGGGACAGTAGGGCTACCATGCGGTCCCACTGGCAGCCTCGCTGGTCCTGTGGGGTGTTCTGAAGACGGGATGACCCTCGTTGGAGCAGACGGGCTGGGCCTTGAGACCCCACATTGGTCAGCTCTGGGATGGGGCGGTACCTTGAGAAGGAGGGGACTTAGGGGGGTGGCTCTCAGCTGAAGTCATCCCCAAAGGGGGCAAGTGACAGGGCAGCTGGGGGACAAATCCATTATTCTTGAAGGGACCTGGGTGTGTCACTGTGTCCCTCAACCAACCAACCAATGAACCAATGAAACAGACCCAAAATCAACGAACCAACAAGACCCAAATTCAAAGATCTGCACCCTAAGTTAATCATCTGAAATTTCTCACAAATATGTCAGACTTTAAACTGGACACCATGAAAATACGACTGATTCCACTCCAAATCATTAGCTCATCTCCCCAGGTAAGGAACTTCTAAAGGAATATGGTAGTGAACTGTGGTACACTCGATAGTTTAAACTTTCAGTGTAAACCAGGTCAACTAAAACCTTGAATATTGACTCAATATTGACTCAACTTCTGTTTCCCTCCTAGGAGTCTATTCTAAGGAAATCCTCAGGGCTGTGGGCAAAGATTCAGATGCAAATACATTCCCTGCAACGTTCTTTATGCAAATAACACATAAGAACAAGCTAACCATCCTATCAGTGACCAGCTAATAAATATGCTGAATCAATAGACTATAAAGCCACTCACACCTCACAGGAAGGAAGTGAAAAGTACTTAACAACATAAAAAGATGTTCACAACCTGCTGTTAAGAAAAAAAAAGCAGGTTTCAAAGCAGTGTTTACTGTTGTGACTCCATTTTGGTGAAAAGAAAAAACATGCATGTTAGTATTAAAGAAGATTGCAGTGTTTTCCTTTTTTGCTTCTTTGGACTTACTAGAATTTCTACAATGCATATTTATTACTTTTGCAATAACAAAACGGCTTTTCTCTTTCCCCTCCCCCTACTATATGTTCTATATCAATGGTCAAGGAAACCATGGTTAACAGATACACTAAGTAAGGTGGAAGGTTAGTCAGAGAGGAAATCTACTCCTTTCTTTGCATAGCAGTCTGGTGTCATGAATTTTAATTTGTTATGCACCATTCCCAAACCTGGTATTTTTAACTCATTAATATTTTGGAGTGCCAACTGTTGGAAGAATCCCATGTCTTACTTAAATACCTTTAAAGACAGGGATTTCACCAGAAAATATTTATTTTGCTTTTCTTTGATAAGCTCTCCTGGCAGCCATCTTTATCTGGTGAAACGCCCAACTCCTCAGCTGTATGGGCTGAACCAGTCTCCACGGAGTCGAGGTCGTGCACTGGCCAGCACAGGGTCCTGTGATTCTGTCCGACTCCACAGTGTGGGTCGCTAGGCTGAGCACTGCCTTAGTGTAAGCAGACCTCACAAAGCACATTCTGCAGGCTCCAGAGTGTGGTCATCAGAGAATATCTGATCTTGGGGGGAAAATCTCCCATCCGGGTCTTTCAAATGTTCCCAAGGGTGACGCCTTCTCAGAGCAAAACTATCAAGTTCTTTCCTGTCACTGCCATGTCACCACATCTACTGCTTCCTCATCTGTGTTTTTTTCCTCTGTTCTTCTGTCCCAGAATCACATCCAGGTATTTTTTTTTTTCTCCCTGGCACAGTCCTGCCCTCTGCATCTCCCTTCTAACAAGACTGGAACGTACCTAATGAACTTTTTACCATGACTGCGTTAATGATGACAACTATTTAAAGTATAAGACCTCCCAGAGAATTTGTATTTAACCAGCAATTTCTGGAGATCAAAGTCTCAGCCCCAAAGGAAGGCATCACTAAGGGGCAAGTTCCACGCAGCAGGTCAGTTATAGGGAAAAATTCCTTGGACAGGTGGGCTCTTCTGGGGCCGGGTGTTGCCTACCTGGAGATGAGACACACATTTTTTCGAGCATCTACATCGAGCAGATTCTTGTCTGGGCTGTTTGGAGTTAAGAACAGACTTCCACGCCTAAAGAAAATCACTCATTTGTTTCTTGTTCAACCACCATTTAACAAGGATCTACTCCGTGCCTCCTCGAACTCCACCACTGGGTCAAATTATACCTATTACATATTCTCATAACACTGGGGACCTCTAGTTCTTAGTATTTATCATATTTTAACTGGTTTCCTCCACTAAACTAAGGGCAGACCAAGTCATGGACCCTGGAACACTTGGGACCCTCCATAAATATTTGTTGAATAAAGCATGCAGCTAAGTACCTGACTCTTCACTGCAGACACAGAGAAGAGTAGGGCATGACTCTTCCTTCAAGAACTGAGTCAAGTCAATCGTGAAATTCTTACTAAGCCATTACCAGGTGTCCAGTACTCTACGAGGGGGTTCAAAAGCCTAAGTCACAGTGCCTGACCTTACAGGGGCTTAAGATTGAAGCTTGGGAGATAAGACTGCCACTCCAGTGACGTGATAACATGCATGAATCCCATCTGTGTTGCAGGCAGTAAGAGCTCAGGATATTGGAGGTGGAGGGTGGTGATCAGTGATGATCCTATCTCAATACCCCATTAGTCCAGTTACAGAAAGTCCTGTGGGTTAAGGCCTTGAGAATAGGGTTAGATTTTAAATAGGTGGGGAAAGGATATATCCCTGTATTTTCTCATTACTACTTGCATAAAAGGTATTAGGAAAGTTAACATTTTCTTCATTCACTACCGTGCAGAATCAAATAAGGAGCTGCTTTCGTTAAAAGACATATACAGTTTGTTCATTTTGAACAAATTTCTCTGAGTGCCTGCATTTTGGCGCGGCACTGGTTAAGTGCTGGTGTTTGTTAATCTCATGTCCTGGATTTCTTGGGAAATCCTACTTTTGCTACTTTGATTTATTCCTAAAATACAAACGATTCGCGCAATACACGTGGCTACATTTTTAATATTTTGGTAAAAATATTAAAATAAATGAACATATTAGACAAAACTCTTCTGTTAGCTCACATAGCCAAACTGGGGCTTGGGGAATAATGTATCCATCAGTGTGCGGGCAGAGGAGGATGCAGGGAGCTACTCTAAAGGCAATTCTGGCAGATGGCATTTTCTGAAGACAGCTGCCACAAACCTCCCATCCCACATGCTCTTGTAGAACCTTGCCATTCCCGCATCAAGGGGAGGGGTGTGTATCTTCCACCCTTGAATGTGGGAGGGCATTTGTGAGTGTCTCAACAGACACTGTATGGTGGAAACGACACTATATGACTTCCGAGGCTAGGTCATAAAAAGCCACGCACTTCCGCCTTGTTCTCTTGGAACCTGGTCACCATGTTTGTGGGAAGCCCAGGCAGCCCGTGGAGGGGCCCACGTGGAGAGGAACTGAGGCCCCTGGCCCAGAGCCCTGGCTGAGCTCCCAACCGACAGCTGGCACAACTTGCCAGCCATGTGAGTGTGACATCTTGAGAGTGGGTTCCCTGGCGTCCAGCTAAGCAAACCCAGCAGACGCCACATGGAGGAGGGAAGACCCATCTCCGCACGAACTGCAGATTCATGACCAAAATAAAGGATTGTTGCTGTTTTAAACCTTTAAGTTCTGGGTGGTTTGTTTCCCAGCAATAGTAACTGGAACAACATTTCAGAGATGGCAGAAGTGACAAGGCCTTTGTAACTGATTAGACTTGGAAAGCAAGGAAGGAAAGACCAAAGTGACTGACTGCTTTCCCACCCAGAGTAGGATCCTTAACAGGCAGAGTGGGAGTTAGAGGAAGGGTAGGTGAGGGGTTGAGGCTGGGATGGTGACTTTGGCTTCTTGCCATTTATATAAAGTGGCCTGCTTTTCACCTGTCCATCGACGAGAGGTACATAACATCGTGGGGAAGAGTGTAGACTCTGGAGCCAGCCTGTCTGGGTTGGAGCCCTGGCATTGCCATTTCTTAGCTGTGTGACCTTGGGCAAGGTTCTTAACTCCCACGTGCTTCAGTTTCTTTGTCTGTAAAAGGAGGATCACAGTAACAGAACCTACGTCATAGAGTGGTTGTGACATTAATGACCTAATGTCTAAAAAGGGCTTGGCACAGAGGAAGTTCTAGGAAAGTGTCTGCTGTTGTTGTGATCTGCAGAAATGTGGGCTGAAGAACGGCCTTACATAGTGAGGTGGGGTGAAGAACGGCCTCTCAAAGACATCCACGTCCTAATCCCTGGAACTTTGAACACGTGACCTCACATGGCAGAGGGGACTTTGCAGGCACAGGGTCCTTAAGGACCCTGAGATGGGAGATGATCCTGGATTGTCTGGGGGCAGGTCCTTATAAGAAGGAGGCAGGAGGGTCATCAGGGTTGGACCCACACATGATGTTGGAAGCAGAGATCATGGTGATGTGAACCAACGCTGTAGCCTCTAGAACCTGGAAAAAGGCAAGGAAACAGATTCTTGATTTTAGCCCACTGAGACTGATTTTGGAGTTCTGACTTCCAGCACTGTAAGATAATAAACCTTTGTGGTTTCAGGCACTAAATCTGTGGTACTTTGCTACAGCAGCAATAGGAAACTAATCCAGATTTTAACCTTGAGGAAGGTGGCTTTATAGAACATGGAGCAGATAGAATGAAAAGAAGATGGGTTTTGGAATCAATAAAACATCTCTTTATTCCTTGTTCCTGACTTAGCATTGGTGGGACATTTTCTCTTTAATCTTAGCTTGTGGAGTAGCTGAAGCCCCGGCTCTGGTATGAGCACTGACTCCAGCCCTTGCTTGCTGGGGATCATCCATCAATGGGTGCCAGCCAGCAAGACCACAGTGGTTATACACAGCCAGAATCTGGCCTGATTGGCTTGACATCCCTTCTGATTGGTTGGTGCCCACAAGCTACTAGTTGCTATGAATTTCAAATATTACCTCTAGACTTAAAACTCTTGAGTTTCTTTTTCTGTAAATTAGGCGCAATCTAAGTCAAAGGTGGTGGAATTAGCGTAGGTAAGTAGTTCTCACAATGTGATTTCCAAAGCAGCAGCATCTCATTACCTGGGAATGTGTTAGAAGTGCAAAATTTTGCCTCACCTACTGTAGATGGTAGAATTCTAAAATGGCCCATTCCCCCCCTTCCCTGGGGGACACGGCAGGCAGGACCATGGCCATGACGGATTTTACCCATGATTAGGTTATGTTACACAGCACAGTGTTTTGTTTTGTTTTTTAACTTTTTTGTGGGGGGGCGGCTGCATCGTGTGGGATCTTTGTTCCCCGACCAGGGATCGAACCCATGCCCCCTGCATTGGGAGCAAGGAGCCTTAACCACTGGACCGCCAGGGAAGTCCCACACAGAACAGTTTGTGAAAGGGAGATTAGCTAGGCTGAGCCCTTAAAAGCTACCAGGCTCCTTCTGAAGGCAGAGATTTGACGTGTGAGAGGAAAGATCCCTTGTCGCTGGCTTGAAGGAGGAGGGGGCCAAGTGGCAAGGATGTGAGTGGCCTCCCTCTCGGAGGGAGGGTAGCCCCGGAAGGAAACAGGGATCTGTTCCCAGAAGCAGATTCTTCCCCAGACCTCCGGAAAGGAAGGCAGCCCAGCCTATGGCTCGATTCTAGCCTTGTATGACCTAGAGCAGAGAAGCCAACCACACCACACCCTGACTCCTGACTACAGACCTGTCGGCTAATAGCTACTAAGCGGGCGTTGTGTTAAGCCACTCAATTTGTGGTATTTCATTATGCAGCTAAGAATTTATTTACTGAATCAGAAGCTCTGTGTTTTAACAAGCCCTCCAGGTGACTGGGAGGCACGCTCAAGTTTGAGCACCTCTGGTGTCCATAAAGGGCCCACACAGCCGAGCCTGGCGCCATTAGGTGGGGTGTGCAGCAGCTGCGGTTGTCCTATCATATATTCTAAAGATCTTTCCGCTCCTTTGTTGCATTTGAAAAAGTTTTAAAAAGCATGAAAGCACAAAATCTTCCAGATGTGCCCTTTTCAGGTGTAAGATCAGACTGATCCCTGGACATTCTGCAAACACCAGACAAGGGGTCCATGCAAACTTCCCTTTTCCCCTTCAACCTAAGAGTCCAGGGCAGCTGGAGCTAATAGCCATAAAGCAGCGGCAGAAGGAAAGTTCTAAAAGAAGTGGGCCAGGGAAGGCAGGACCACATCCCATCTACTGAGAAGCTGCAAGCAGGGGCAGGTTGACCAGAGTCTCTGAAACTATAAAAGCAAGACCTACCTCCTTGGGTGGTTATGAGGCTGTAAAGCCATGCCCGGGACTCAGCACAGGGCCTGGCACAGGGATGGGGAGTCGGGGAAACTGGTCCTGCCTTTGTCCCCTTTATCATCTTCCTCCATTTCATCCTTCTGCATCCTTCTCACTTCTCCCAGCTTTTTTTTTTTTTTGACTCTTTTTTTGATTAGTGTTAGCATGGTTTATTTTTTCCACCCACTTATTTTTAATCTATATGTACCTTTATAAAGTGGGTTTCTTATGGACAATATATGGTTGGCCTTGTTTTTTGATCCACTGTCACAATCTCTGTCTTTTAATTGGTGCATTTGACTATTGACGTTCAAAGTGCTTACTGATTTAGCTGGATTCGTATCTGACATATTTGTTATGATTTCTCACTCCTTTTAAAATCCTTGCCCGTTTCTTACCCTGCATCATTCTTTCCATCTCTCTGGTTGGTTCCTGAGTCATCCCCCTCTCCCCACCCCCTCCACTCCTGTGAGGACTCCTTCACAGTGGGCTCTCCTGAGGGTCCTGGTGCAAGGTAACATGTGTGGATGGCCAAGGACGCTTTTGCGTGAGCTTAGGGCAGCCTGTTTATCTGAAGGCGTGGCTGGAAGCTCCGCCCAATTCTCTGCAGGATGGTCCACAGACAGGACCTGGAGCACAGGGAGGAGGACGCGTCTTGGGAAGGATGCTGGCAAGTGAGCCTCAGAAAACGCACTGCCACGCCCTCTTCTCTGAGACGTCCCCAACTTGGGTGTTAGAAATGGCCTGTCCTTCTCTCCGTCAGCCCTTCTATGGCCTCCATTTGCTTTCAGGAGAAAACCCGGCATCATGACCACGAGTGGCTCTTGCTGCCTCTTGGTGCAGGTCCCGCCCTCGACACAGTCCAGCTCCGGCCACGGTCCTGGTTCATCGATGCTGCCCAGGCCGGTCTTCAGGTCTCAGAACCTTTATCCGGGCTGCTGTCTGCCTGGGGCATCTCCCGCATCTGCTCTGGGCTGAGTCCTACTTGAATAACAATATAAACATCACTCCTCAGAGAAGCTGTCCCTGGCCCCCCAGACGCGGGGAAGCCCTCTGTTAAGTACTCCTTTTCCTTCCTGGCACATATGACAACGGGAATTGGTCTGGGGTTTAGGACTGGAAAATGACCTTCCTGCTGCCGGCCACACTGCCACATCTTGCCCGGGTCCCGGCTCAGCGACTCTCTGTTGACTGAGTGACCGAATGAATTAATGACCACGCTCTCTGTCAACTCCAAAATACTGATCTAAAAAGAGGAATTTAGAAAAAAAAAGAAAAAAGAAAAAGATATCTGGTAGCGCTTTTTTTTTTTAATTTTATTTATTTTGGGCTGCGTTGGGTCTTCCCACTGCGCGCGGGTTGTGCGCGGGCTCCCTCCAATCGCAGCGAGCGGGGGGCCACTCCCCACTAACCCGCGCGGTGGGCCCTCTTGCGGCGGAGCACGGGTTCCAGGCGCGCGGGCCTCGGCGGCCGCGGCACACGGGCTCCAGCAGTTGTGGCTCGCGGGCTCCAGAGCGCAGGTCCAGTAGTTGTGGCGCACGGGCCCCGCTGCTCCGCGGCATGTGGGATCCTCCCGGACCAGGGCTCGAACCCGTGTCCCCTGCACCGGCAGGCGGACTCCCAGCCACTGCGCCACTAGGGAAGTCCTTGGTAGCTTTGAAGACTTGTAAATGAGTGAGTGAGGGAAAATCTGATTTGGGGATTCCTTTCCTTAGTCATTCAACAAGCATCTTTCTGAGCATCTTCCCTGTCCGAGGAGCCAAGCTGGTCTCCGAGACAGGGCAGGTGAAGGAGCACCGCCTTGCTCTCGGGAAGCACCCACTTTAGGTCAGAGTAAAAGGCTGGTACTCGGAACTATCCTTTAAGTCTTAGCAAACAGCAGTATGAGTGATGCGTGAGGAAGAAAGGGAGCCCAGGGTACCACTGGGTGCAGGTCGGGAAGCCTCGTAAGGCTGTGCTACACGAACTCCAAGATCCATCCCTGAAGGCCAGTGGGCAGTTCGATAGATGGAGGCATTTGATGTGTGGACAAAGCTTCTCCGGCGCTGTCAGCCGTGTGAGAGCCACTGGGACCACCTTTCCGGTGCTCTGTGCTGCAGTTGGGGGTGGGCTGACTGGCCGTCTGGGTCAGCAGCCCCGGCGACTTCTCAGTGGGATGTGAGCAAAACCAGGAGGCGAGAGCAAAGCAGAGTCACAAGAGCAGTCCCCCTGTACCCCGGCCTTGTTTCCATGTCATGTCACTTCAAGTTTGCTTCTTGCTCTGGTCGGGAGACTCAGCATCACACAACAGGCAGTGTGGGCTGGTCAGCACGTGCCACTCACCCTTCCAAAACCCGGCCGGAGGACAATCTGAACCCGGGCTTGACATTTTCCAACAAAAGTTTGTACCAGTGACGTAGGGTGGATCCCCACCGAAAACTGATCTGACCCATGACTAAGAAGGTCATTTTGGAAATGAGGAAGTGTATCTTGGGCTCCTTGTGGTTTCTGATGAAAGCTGCTGCAATGTGGGACACGGGTGAAAGACCATTGAGAAAAGAGATGAGTTCGCTCAGCCTGTCCCTGTGAAGAACAGGGGAGATGAATGAATGGGAAGATCCTTTATGTCCTAAGAGTCTGTGAGCCTATGGCTTGTCTCAGCGTTTCTCAACGCTTACACTCACGACATTTTAGACAAAACGGATTTTCCTGTGGGGTCCTGTCCTTTGCATTCTAGACTGTTTCAGTGACCCCCTCCCAGATGCCAGCAGCTCTCCCCCAGTCGCTGCTGCAACCCCAGCATCACCCATGGATCTGCAAACGTCCCTGGGAGGAGGATTTTAGAACTCTGGGATCTAAAATCAAGCAGGTTTGTTCTAACGTCCTAAGAACAGCCCCAGCGCGCCAAACACATTCACTTAATGTCTTGTTCAACAGGAAGGAATGACCTCTTTTAATATAGAGCTCCTTTGAAACGTGTCATTTCAACTGGGTCCAAAGGAGATATTGTCCGAGTCTCAACTGCTCAGTTGAAGACATGGAAAAATGTTGGGAGATTTCAGTGCATCTTGAATAAGATGAAATCCCTCAGAGATATGACATGCTCTTTGATCATTAGAAGGATGGTAAAAGAAAGTGATTTACAGAAATAAAATGGATAACGAACATTTTGGTGACTCAGAAAATGCCTAGAAATCACATCAGGCAAAAGTTCACTTTTTCCATTAAAACAACCCCAAACTCTGCCTGATAACAACCTCCCGCTCCAAACATTTGCCAGCAGGCTGAGAACTTCCTAAATTTTGGCTCTAAGAGGAAATGACATAAAAATACTGACTCGATTACTTGTTCACAGTTTCTTCCTTTCCGTTAGGTTTTGTTTTGTTTTAAATGTAAAAAAACATTTTCTTTGTTTCAAACTAAGTAAGCTTTAACTTAAAATCATTTACTGGGATAATTGAGCATTAAATTATTTGAAAAATCCCAATAATGCTGCTATTATATTGTCAACAGGTGTGCAACTACTATTTATTTTAGAAGCAGATACAAAGAAGGTGCTACACATATGAACATGAAAGAAAAATCGCCGTAGCTTAAAACTGTCTTTGTAGTTTGAAGATAAATACAGTGTTCTCAAATACTAAGTTATTATAACTCTCCAGCTCAGAAAGTAGAAGTCGGAGGGCATAAGCAACATTCACCGTACCAGGAACTGAAGAATAGGAGGAAGCATGTTCAAAATAGCAATGGGTTTTTCCCTGAGATGTATATTTTACAAGAAATGTTCAATTCCATTTTAGATATGGAAACAGTGTGTTTTTCCCACTAAAAGAGGAAACAGGAAGGGTATAAGTAGCTTGTCCCATTACTATGTCCTATCTGGAAAATTTAAAAGGTGGAGAAATGATTAGTCATAAGTGCATGACTTGTTAAAAATGACTTTCTGGATAACAGGGACATACCTGCATGAATGAACATTTCCCACAACCTCTATATTGGGATCCTTGCTTTTGAAAAGTTTACGTAGTGAGCAAGACAGTGGATTTTGGTGGCAGTGTTTTGTTTGGAACCCAAAGGGTCACGGAAAGATTTCCACCAGGCTGCAGCCATGCCACCCCCAGAACCAAGGGGCAGTGGTGTCAGGGAAGGACTAGGGTCCCCAGCACCCGGGCATCTCAGGACCTGAGCCCAGGCATGGGGACTCTCCCAGCACACCTGAGAGATCGGGGTATTTCCAGTGGAGCCAAGAGAAGAGCTTTCATGGGTGATCTATTATCTCCACACTTCTCTCCTCACCTGCTCCCTGCCATGTAGGCAAATACCCTCTAGGAGATAGAAAATTTGGAAACAATGGTCCCAGCCGAAAAAGTAAAAACCTGTCATGAAGGGGCCAGGAGAATGAGAGAAACTAAGTACCTCTCCCACTGCTATGGATTGAATTGTGTCCCCCCAAGTTCATATGTTGAAGCCCAAACTCCCAAAGTGATGGTACTAGGAAGTGGGGCCTTCAGGGGGTGATTAGGTTTAGATGAGGTCATGAGGGTAGAGACTCCACGATGGGACTAGGATCCTCACAAGAAGAGGGAGAAAGACCAGAGTTCACTCTCTCTTTGCCACATGAGGACACACAGCAAGAAGATAGCCATCTTCAAGCCTCACCAGCAAGGTGAAGAGAGTTCTCACCAGAACCTGTGTCGTGCGTGTACCTGATCCCAGACGTTCCAGAGTCCAGAACTGTGAGAAATACATGTCTATTGTTCAAGCCACCCAGACTATGGAATTTCATTACAGCAGCCCGAACTAAGAAGACTCACTATCACTTAGCTTTGGAACAGGATTGCGAACCAAAGTCTATGGATTCTAAGCTCATGTTCTTAAGAACTGCACCTTATCACTTTGTGAGAAACACTGAATTAAGACATTCAATGTGTTTTAATTACAGGGTGCTATTTGCTTTCAAAGCTATATATGAAATTTGTTTTGCATGGTTAGATATGTGCTGGATGATTCAGGTTTCTGAAACTACCATACAACAGTCGAATCAGTTTTCTTAATAAAATGACATCTCTCTGATTTCTGCAAAAGCTCTTCAATGACCTCTTAAACTGGAAAAGCTGAGTTTTCAAATTTAAACTTGGGAAAGTGCAGGTTTCAAAAGGGTAAAAGTGATCAAAAAGGTTAAGTCAGTACCTGCTCAGGATTTAAATTCTCTGCAATATTGAAATGTGTGAAATATGAGCATAGAACTTTTTTTAAAAAATTGAAGTATAGTTGCTATAAAATATTATATAAGTTACAGGTGTATATATAGTGATTCACAATTTTAAAGATTATACTCCATTTATAGTTATTATAAAATATTGGTTGTATTCCCTGTGTTTTACAATATATCCTTATAGCTTATTTTATACTAATAGTTTGTACCTTTTAATCCCCTACCCCTATGTTGCCCCTCCCCCCTTCCCTCTCCCCACTGGTAACCACTCGTTTGTTCTCTATATCAGCGAGTTGAGCATAGTACTTTTTAAATAGCTTTATGGAGATATAATTTAAATATCATTACGGTATTTTCTTTTTAATTTATTTATTTGTTTTTTAAAATTTTTGGCTGTGTTGGGTCTTCGTTGCTGCGCGTGGGCTTTCTCTAGTTTCAGCGAGCGGGGGCTACTCTTCATTGAGGTGCACAGGCTTCTCATTGTCGTAGCTTCTCTTGTTGCAGAGCACGGGCTCTAGGCAGGCACGCAGGCTCAGTTGTTGTGGCGCACGGGCTTAGTTGCTCTGCGGCATGTGGGATCTTCCCGTACCAGAGATCGAACCCGTGTCCCCTGCACTGGCAGGCGGATTCTTAACCACTGCATCACCAGGGCAGCCCACCATTACGGTATTTTTTATATCTTTGTCTTTATATTGTGATAAAACTGATATTTTGCTTAACATCATGAGAAATAATGTTTTAACTGAAAAACATTATTTATGATAATTTAAAAGGCTGTTATGAATGTCTACATCTCTCAGTAAATCTACTCATGTCTAGTGCAAAATGGGCTGGCAGAAGAATGTTAAATTCTGTTTTGGTGCCACCTAAAGAAAACTTTCTTCCAAGTTTATATTGTAAATTCAAGCAAAAGACTATCACGGTACAAAGCAATTACAAAGAAAGGCATGCTTTTCCTCTCTGCGCCTATTCTGTATGCTTGTTTCTTATTTTGTGTAAGTTCCATGATTTTGCAGACTTGCGCTGCCAACAAACTGCTTTGTGGTCAACAACCAGGAGAGGGGCTGTGAGATTTCGTTTGCCGGATGCCGGGATGTGACCAAATAGTCATGTCTGAAGCTCCCCTTCACGTGCCTTCTGCTGCCCAGGCTCTTTCCTGTCTTCCTCCTACATGATGAAAGGAAGCCGTGTGTCTCTGGCCAATGACTAAGGCGCCGTGTCCATGCCTGCTCTGTTTGGGTCCTGGCGTCTTCTGACTCAGGCTGTCGGTGGCTCTCAAAGGTACCGGGGGGTGGGGGAAAGTCGAGAGTCAGATGGCCAGCAGCCATGGTTACGGCAGCCTGCGTTCAAAAAGGCGAAATCTGCCCGAAGGCACTTTCTAGGACAGCCTATAACTCTGTATAATTATTATTTTTATTTCTTCATAGCAGTGGTCATTTTTGCACCTGGTGGGTTAGGTGAGTTTGAAGATGCAGCTACTACATGACGTGCTGTGGTTGCTCAAAATCAGTATTAGTGGTGGGCACCTAAGACCCCAAAAGGACCAATTATGGAGGTAAACTTGGAAAATTAATACTCTCTCCCGGCCAAGGTGGTGTTGGTGCCCCTCCGGTCCAGGTTAAACCCTCACTGCACAATACCGCCTTGCTTCCAATATACCTAAGAGCAAAAAGATGAGGGTTAACTTTACTAGTGGGATCTATAGCAGCAGCCCCTAAAGGGGCTACACAGGGTGGAGAAAATGACAGGGGACTGGAGGTCAGTAGCCTTGATGGCTGACATGCTTCTGAAATTCATCCATTCGTTGAATATCTACCATAGGCCAGGCATGGCCTAGGCCAGGTGCTGGGGCCCAGATATGACTCTACTGTGGTTCCTTGAGGAGCCAGGAGGCCCACAGGGCAGACCTGGCCACCCAAACTGACCCCAGGAGCTACGGAACACAGAATCCAGGTGTATTTCTGAGGGCCTGCCCCCAGATGCCCTGCAGGTACAGGACTGCCCCTGAGTGGCGAGGTCGGCAAGTGAGAACAGGAGAAGCATGGTCAAGACTCCCAAGTGGCAGGGGTCCACTCTGTTACCTTTAGAGTATCCTGGTTGTCTTCCCAAATCTGTCTTCTCCCAGAGTGAAAGCCTCTCCAGTGGCCGGAAATACCACTTAGAGAATGATGTTGCCATTGCGATTCTTACTTCCACAGTAAAATTCCAGATCTGCCATCTCTCTGCTAAGACGGTGACAGAACCATTCTTGAAAAGAAATGGAAGGACTGCAAAATAATCCAAGCCTAAGAAATAATTCTGCAATTTCAAAGTGGTTTCTATGACCTTAGTTATGGGCTGAACTGCATCCCCTCCCAAATTCCTATGTTGAAGCCCTAAACCCCCTAGAACCTCAGAATGTGACTGTATTTGGAGATGGGGCCTTCAGAGAGGTGATGAAGGTTAAATAAGGCTGTTAGGGTGGGCTCTCATCCTATAAGACTGTATCCTTATAAGAAGAGGAAATGTGGACACACAGTGGGACACCAGGGTGCACAAGACAGAGGAAGGACCATGTGAGAACAAAGTGAGAAAGCAGCCACCAGTAAGCCAAAGTGAGAGGCCTCGGAAAAAATCAACCCTGCTGACACCTTGATCTTGGACTTCCAGCCTCCAGAGCTGTAAGAAAATGAATTTCTGTTGGACAAGCCACGCAGTTTGTGGTATTTTGTTACAGCAGCTATAGCCTAGCAAACTAATACGACCTCCAACTTAAGAGTATATAACCATATAAACGATGCCCATCTTGAACTACCACTCTTACTAAAAATCCTCGTATAAGGTCTCTGCAGAAGCACGAATTCCTATCTATGGTTTGCCTGAATGTTTTCAAGGAAAAGTGTCTGGAAGCAAACAATTAGACAGAGATGTCACCACTGGAACGCGCACGCAGCTACCCCCAGACACAATTAGTGGCGCGCGCAGAGCTTTGCCATGTATCTGATGGAATTCACATCCTGCCATTATCCAGTACCAAGCTGTAAGTCAGTCATTCATGTATGCAAAACCACAGAACTCTCTGATGTTGATAAAGTAAGACAGGCAACTCTATGACAATGATTAAACTCTCCTTTGCAAACGCCACGTTTTTGGCAATCATTTGGAATGGAGCTTTTTTTTTTTTTTAACTAAACAAAGACCCAAGGAAAATAGCAGAAAGGCTTTCAAAGGCACCCATTACACCAAGGGAAGCCATCCACGAGGATGCATGCATGCCAAGAGTGCATCCTACATTCTGAACACTGTTTCTTTTCAAACGGGCTGTGTGAAAGGTTGCTGGCTGGCTTCTAACTGGAAAAGTCACAGAAATTTACCCTTGCAGAAAATATCTATAACTGTTTCTTCCTTGGAAAAAATAATGACAAGCCCTGAATCATATTTCCTAGGATCTTAAAATAATGATGTTGATTTGCTGGTTTATTTGAAAATTCCATGGTAATAAAATAAAATAGCCAATTAAAGATTTAACCTATTTCCATCGGAGCAGTCAAGGGAAAAGGAGGCGGCAGAAAGCAGCTCTGACACTTTGGCTTAACGATTTTTCGGCAAGTCCAAAACCCACGTTCTGACAATGGGTGGTTCTGAAATACAGCAATTGCTGGAAGTGCCTAGGCTGGGATCCTCCCTGAAGACCATTCTTTCCTCTTTCTTTCATTAAATCAGCCTTAAGGAATTCTTAAACCTCTCAAATCTTCACTTGTAGAACTTCTAGCATTTGGCCACTAAAGTTGAAACCCTTTCTTGTCCTTCTGAACTTTCTGAGCCCAGCACATGGGAGGTTGAGGACAAGTGGGCTGTGATAAAAATCTTAGAATGAAGATTAAGAGTAGGGCTCGTTCTGTTTACAATAGCCAGGACATGGAAGCAACCTAGGTGTCCATCATCGGATGAATGGATAAAGAAGATGTGGCACATATATACAATGGAATATTACTCAGCCATAAAAAGAAATGAAATGGAGGTATTTGTAATGAGGTGGATGGAGTTAGAGTCTGTCATACAGAGTGAAGTAAGTCAGAAAGAGAAAAAGAAATACAGTATGCTAACACATATACATGGAATCTAAGGAAAAAAAAAAAAGGTCATGAAGAACCTAATGGCAAGACGGGAATAAAGACACAGACCTACTAGAGAATGGACTTGAGGATATGGGGAGGGGGAGGGGTGAGATGTGACAGGGTGAGAGAGTGTCATGGACATATATACACTACCAAATGTAAAATAGATAGCTAGTGGGAAGCAGCCGCATAGCACAGGGAGATCAGCTCGGTGCTTTGTGACCACCTAGAGGGGTGGGATAGGGAGGGTGGGAGGGAGGGAGACGCAAGAGGGAAGAGATATGGGAACATATGTATATGTATAACTGATTCACTTTGTTATAAAGCAGAAACTAACACACCATTGTAAAGCAATTATACTTCAATAAAGATGTTTAAAAAAAAAAGCAAACAAAAAAAGAAAACAATAGTGCTTAAAATTAAGCAGAGTTGAATCAAAAAAAAAAAAAAAGAGTAGGGCTCGTGGGTCCCACGAGAAGACTTAGATGACCAACAGTTCTAGAAATTTTCTTCATACTACGAAACAGTCCAGTCAGCGGAGAAAAGGACGGAATTATCAGATCCCGACAAGGCGGAGTCCGGGACAGACAACTGTGCACGTGCTCAGAGCATGAAGTACAGTAAGAGATGCTAGGTGAAGAGGCCAGCAGGGGACAACTGCCCGGTGCCTGTGAGGGTCCCTCCACCCCGGGGTGTTTCCCAGTCCTGCTGGGGAGAGGTATGAATGTCATGTAAAGAGACTCGAGGTTGTGGACACACAGAGCTCTGCAGGTATTAGCATCAGGTGGTGACACCCTTTAGGGTTGGGATTTTTGCTAACTCTGCAGATATAGTTTGTTTATGCAGCGCTGGCCTGGACGGTCTAGATACTCACAGGGCAGCCCTGAGCCAGTAGTCCTGGCCTCACCTGTGAACTCGTGAGAAACGCAGAACATCGGGCCCCACCTGAGATCCACCGAAGCAGAGTCTGCATTTTCACACGATTCCCAGGTGATGCCCACACATGCTATCAGTCTGTTCGGGTGCTACAACAGACTAAGACTGGGCAGCTTATAAACAACAGATGTTTATTTCTGATGGTTCTGGGGGCTGGGAAGTCCAAGATCAAGGTGCCAGCAGGTTTGGTGTCTGGTGAGGGCCCAATTCTTGGTTCATAGAGGGCTAACTTCTTGTGGTGTCTTCACATGGCAGAAGGGGCAGCGACCTCTCTGGGGTCTCTTTTATAAGGGCACTAATCCCATTCGTGAGGGCTCTGCTGTCTGACCTAATCACCTCCCAAAGGCCCCACCTCCTAATATCATCACATTGGGGGTTAGGATTTTAATGTGTGAATTTCAGGAGAGACCAGCATTCATCTGTGGCATACAGTGAGGTCTAGGCTGGAAGGGGAAGAAGACTGTGCCCATTGTTACCATCTGATTGCTCAGTGATACCATGTGACAAGGACATGAAACCATCCTGGGTTAACTTGGGGACAGATGATTCTCTACACCTTGCCAGAAGGCCACACGTGGCAAACAAGGCAAACCTGGTTGGCAGGATTCTTCCAGAGGGATGTTTACCAGGTTGCCAAGGGCATCAGAGTCAACTGGACTTTCAGTGATGTTCAATGGGAAGTTGGGAATTCACATGCAGGCTTCATTCTTAATTGAATTGTTCCATTAGATATGCTGGTTAAAATATACATGCTATATTTCTATACATATATCTCTGTCTCTCTATATATCTATATGTATATATCTCTATATACATCCATCTCCCAAGCTGTAATTAGTGAATGCTATGCGTACCTATCAAGCCTAACAGACAGGGAAGAGGTGACTTGAGTACTTGATTATCTTTAACTGACTTCTATTGCCAATAAAACAACAAACTTATTTCCCTCCATGTTTAGTTTTAGTGGTTGATTATATTTTCAACATTTTCCTCTAGCGATGTAGCTTTAGGAAACTTATATGATCCAAACTTTTAATCCACTCCATTTCCCCAAGGTTCTCTTTTCTCTTTAACAGGATGATAGAAGGCCAGATCACACTGCCTCCTTCTGAACTTCAGAGCACCCTTCTAAAACACAGCACAACACAGGGAGAAGCAACTCTCTTGCAGACTGTAAATGACATTGCTTTACAAGAAGCAACACCAGGAGTATGAAAAAAGGTATTAGAAACAAAAGGACAGATGTCACCACTTTGCAGCAGCACCTCTGTCAAGACCAGCTGCTTTTCCGACTTGACCTAGCAGCCTCAATGGGCTTTTGGGTGAATGTCTGTATCCCCCATGGAGTGGGAGTGGAGTGGAAATGCATTCGAGTTGACAGCAGGGATGCACAAGTACTGAAAGGGCTGTGCTTTCACTCCATGGTACTTTTCAATTTTATCTCAAAACTTATGATTGAAAAAAAAAAAAGACTCCAGGTGTCTGGAGCATTATGCCACATGATTTGCAGTACATAAAATCATGGAAAGTCACACCACTTCCTGATAGCGCACAGCTCATGTTGGCCACTGAAACCCTTCTTCTGACTAATTCATTCCATGCTGTAGGTTTCCAAGGCTGACTCATAACCATATCCTACTTTTCTCATTTCCTGAAATGATTCTGATGAAGGTTATTCCACATAAAAAGTGGAATGATATATAAAATCCAGAAACCTAGGTACAATTTTAAAGTCTTAACTCTAAGTCCCAAATAAACTTTTGTCATAAATTCATCAGATGGACCCATGTTTCTGGGTTTCACAAGGACATCACACACTCCAGTAGATGAGGCTATAACACAGTACTGGGCTCACGATCAAAATTACTGAATTCAATTCAGAATCAGATCTACTTTTAATGAAACAAATAGGCTATAAAGCAAAAATATTTTCAGACCAAAAAGAGGTCTGAAGTCAGGATGAAGTACGATGAGGAAGCAAAAGGGATTAGAAGCAGTATAGACCCTTCTGTTTTATAAGATGGGCTCATCATCATGCTTTATTTAAAAGAACATTTCACTATTTCATCCCCAATTTTTTTACATTATTATCAAAAGGAGCATGGAGTACTTTATTTTATTTTTTATTCTTTTAACATGGAGTACTTTAAATTGCCTTGATTTGCCCGTGTTTTAAGAAAGATAAATGCTTTAAAATTACTTTTGTTCTCTAAAAAAAAAATCCCTTAGAAACAATGCACATTTCAACTCTTTAGTCAGAGTTTCTGGGAAAAGAGTAAACAAGCCAACTCTTTACTAATTATTTCTCATACTCATCTTCTATCTTTGAGACTTAGAATTATTTTTATTTTTCTAGTTAACATCCTGAAAAGTATGTGTTTCGATATAATAAAAATGTGAAAGCATTTTGAATCATGCAATCATTATTTTATCAGAATCACTCAGCATTTCTAATACCCACTAAGGAACATTTCTGGAAAATCTTTCAAAATGAGTTATGCATTGGGTGCTGAAACCCTAATGAAATGATGATTCCGGAGGCCAGGGTCAAGAATGGCAACTAAAACCATCAGGTGAAAAGCAGATGGGGAATTTTATAAGCTGGATCAGATTGACCACAGTTCAACTCAGAGATGGACTGATCTGACACACAAAAGGGGAGACAACCAGACATTATGCACCTCTCGATGGACAGCAGTAACACGACATCTCACGTAAACAAAAACAAAACTAACGAAACACACTGATTTGACCACTTTCCCAGACCTATGAGTTTACAATAAATAGAGGGATAAAGGAATGTGCTAACAGGGTGCAATTGCCAGAAAATGTCTAAAAAGGGACTTTCTACCAGACAAATGACCCAGTCTTCAAATACAAATGACTATGGATGGGGAACCCAGATATTAACAGACAGAAGAGATATGTCAACCAAGTGCAATTGGTGCATCTTATTTGAACTCTGATCCAAACATGCTAAGTACAAAAATAGATTCATAAGTCAATTTTGGAAATTGGAACACAGAATTGATATTTGATATTAAGAAAGTACTTTTATCTCTTTTTTTTAAAGAAAAGAGTCCTTATCTGTTAGAGATGCATACCTTTGAAATGATATGATGTCTGGGGGGTATGGTTAAAATTACCCCATGGTGTGAGGATGGGAAGGGGAAATTCCATGTGGTAATCAATGCTGAAACTGGGTGATGAGTTGAGTCCATGGGTTTCATTAGACTATTCACTCTACTTTTCTAAGTGTTTGAAAACCTCCGTAAATAAAAGTTATTTTTAAAAAGTAGTGAAGAATTGATAGGGGAGTTAAGACAAGGTCAGCACTACCTGTACTAATGTTAAACAGACATGGTACAAGATGGCTTTCCTAATAAAATGTATAATTCACACAAGCTGAAAGTACGTAATTTTTAAGTTTTAGCAATTTTTCAAGAGAGCAAGGTCTCTGATGAAAAGTTTCATACTCTGACACAAAGTATACAACAGAACTCTCTTGGACTTATTTTTGGCTTATATGGCTTATTTTTTTGCAAGTATTGTCATACAGACAACAGGGAAAATATTTAGAACAATTTTCAAAATGCTGGAAAATAGGTACAAAGAAACATCTCAGCCCACCTTTCAGATGAGGACCCAGTAGTATCAAAGTTTTTGTTTCTTACTGTGTAACAGACCTGGGTCAGGTCAGTCACATGACTAAGGTCTAAGGACCATGCTGAGAAGGGTGCTCTAACTACACGGTTGATGAAACACTGGATGTTTTATGGTACTTTAAAGCTGTGAGGACCACACCGGAGCCATGGGTAAGGGTAATGTCCACTCGACTGGATACGCCACGGGGACACCTCAAGCCCGCATGGCTCACTCCAGCCACCCATTGCAGAGGCACTAACTCATAACTCCCACGACAATCCAGTGAGGTGTGGAGGTGGCAATTGTCTGTTTCTATTTCATCTATGAAAAGACTGATGCAGATCACATGATCGCCCAAGTCAGAGAAAGACTCAAGAGGAGGGCCGGAAATAAAACCCAACCCAACACTTGGAAAGCCCAGCATGTAGTGTTAACCATCACGATCTACTTTGTTCCAAGCCTGGGGAAGACGCTGAACTGAGTGACATATTAAGATGCATATTATCACATACCAGGTGGTGGGTTTTTAAATTTCCAGATAATTTTTTAAAAGAAGAAACATTACAACAACTTTCACATTGAACCCACTTAGAAGATGAGAAAGGTGGTGTCCATTTTTCACAGGAGACGATGACGTTAATAGCCTTGGCAGCCAACAATGGTAACGATGAAGAGGAGGGGAAGCAGTAGCTCTCAAATTGGCACCTACCAGGTTCGGGGGCGGGTACTCGGCATCTGTTCTCTCTCTTCCTCCTCAAACTTCTCTGTGAGAGAGGCGCTATTGCTTTTTCACAGATGAGGAACTGTCTGCGAATTAGGCTAACTGAATTAGGCTACACGTCATGCCGAATTCTCTTGGATGTTTGACTTGGAATCAGAATCTGAAGCAAAGTGACAATGAAACTGTACCCGGCCGAACACAAATTCTTAAAATGGTGAAGAATGATCCATCATACCTGGTGGCCAACTATGTCGACAAGATCAAGCCGTCAAGGAGATGCCTGTGGTCCCATGAACTACTAATGGAAAAAGCTTAATTCTCTCTCTTTTTTTTTTAAAAGGAATACCTTATATTCTGAGATTATATCCTTCCTTTTTTTTTAGTCCTAGAACATTTCTTTATTATTTATTTATTTATTTATTTTTGGCTGTGTTGGGTCTCCGTTTCTGTGCGAGGGCTTTTCTCTAGTTGTGGCAAGTGGGGGCCACTCTTCATCGCGGTGCGTGGGCCTCTCACTATCGCAGCCTCTCTTGTTGCGGAGCACAGGCTCCAGACGCGCAGGCTCAGTAGTTGTGGCTCACGGGCCTAGTTGCTCCGCGGCATGTGGGATCTTCCCAGACCAGGGCTCGAACCCATGTCCCCTGCATTAGCAGGCAGATTCTTAACCACTGCGCCACCAGGGAAGCCCCAAGCTTAATTCTCTTAATGCTGCTGACAGTTCACGAGACATTTGGTCACTCCAGGGAAGATGCTACCCCATGCGGGCATCCTGCACTGACAGGCGAACAAAGGAACACGCTTGAGAAAGACAAAGATCAAAAGGTTTGCAAGGCCAGCGACCTTCTGCAAGAAAGCAGGCCTCAGGCTCAGGCCCTGTTCTTTACCTTGTATACCACACCACCTCCACTTACAGCAAAACACAGTGACTGAGGCTCAGATTGACTGATGAGCTGGAATCGTCTAGGAAAGGCATTATCAAGAATTACCAAGAAAGGAAATTCTCAAGAAAAATCCTTTCAGCCCTATTTAAGATTAAGGCAGGGTTGGACTGTCCATTTTAGACACTGATCCCCAAATAGTTAAACATTAAACTTCTAATGATCAGAACATTATATCCTTTTTCTACAGAAAACCTGGCTATCTAAGGATTTTGAAGAGCAGAGGTTTTACTCTGGTTTCCCAAGGAGCTGTGGCATCTTAGGACACTGGTCCAGGAGTCAGTTTTGGCTTTTAGCCCCAGCTTTGGCAAAAACAAGTTGTGCTGTACTGGGCTGAACATTTCACCTCCCTGGATCTGTCTCATCTGTTGCAAAATCAATGGTAAAGGAGCTCCAAAAGGATGATAGCAGGGACAAGAAAGATCATACTCACCTATAACATAATTCAGCTTATATAATGGAACAAATTGTGGGAAAGCAAGGCAGAGATATTAACACTCGTTTATTAATATCTATGCTAACGGAGCACTATAAACCCATTTCACCTGAACACTAAAAATAGGCTTCCGAGTAATCATAATAATTTTTTTAAAAAAACCATAAATTACTGTCATCCTAGCTGCATGAAATTTCTATTAGAATCACTGGAAATTGTGAGAATGCAAAGATGGATAAATGTAGCCTACTTATTCCAGGAATCGTTGGAAAATTCATACAAGGTCAGGATAAGGGGGGGAAAAAAAGAAAGAAAACTTGCCTGAAAAATTAAGTAGTGTCAGGAAGTTTAATATAATCTGTGTTTGATTCACAGCACAGGATGCTTTCTGTAAGAACTCTTATCTAACCCTGTTTGTTCTGGATAGTGGCTGGTATGCTTGTGAATGATGAGTTCAGACAAGTTCAAGTTACTAAGCTCCATGAAGAATCCTATTATGTAGGCGTTTCTATAACTTTCATAGGCAAGGAAGAAGATAAAGAACTTGTTTGTAAGGTGAACAAACGTCCTGCTGGCAATGGTCTAATCAGCCTAATGCTTTAGATGCCGTGCTCTCAAATATCCCCTTGTTCCATGGATTAAGTCAGTCAAAATATCCAGAACCGGGTCCCATAGAAGGTACTGACGATCTTCTGAGAATGTACCTCCCATTTTCCAGTTTATTATGCAGGCTCTGAATAATAATATTTTTAAGTTACATTCAACCTACACTTTGCAGTTTACAAGTCTTTTCACATGTACTAACTCATTTGAGTTTCCGGAAATTCTCTGGAGGATATAGGTAGGGAAGGCATTCTTATCCTTACCTTTGCAGAAATGAGGCTCGGTGAGCTCAGATCACTTGCCCAAGGTCATGTAGCTCCTACTGGCAACATCTACATGCATGTTCATGCCCTCTGACTGTTTATTACCCAGAATGGCTGTACCCAAATACACCTTCTTTTAAATCCTTAAGACAGTACCAAAAAAGGCATAGTTGAGGTATACGCACATGCCCTCATATTTCTGTGGTGAGTCAGTAAACATGACTTAAAGGGAACGTTGATTTGTGAGCTCATTCATGTCTTAGGCTCTGAACTGAGATAGGGTTAACTGACCAGTACAAATTTTTTTCCCCCAATTTATCTTTTAATCCAAGAAGTAAGGTTCTAGGCATTCTTGAGCACTGTAGCACAAACCCCAAATCTGCCTAAACTATTAACAGAGGTGCGTGATTTATGACTCTGACAAGCATGCTTTAGTCTGAAGGTGTGGGCTGATCAAAGGCACATGCTGGCACAGATGCAAGCAACCCATGAAGGGGCTAGGAAGGAAGCACCCACACTGGAAGGGGCTGGAAGTTTCTGCGAGAAGCCTAGTTTTAGAACTCCTCTGTGGAGAAATGCAAATCAAAACTACAATGAGGTATAACCTCACACTGGTCAGAATGGCTATCATCAGAAAGTCTACAAATAATAAATGCTGGAGAGGGTGTGGAGAAAAAGGAACCCTCCTACGCTGCTGGTGGGAATGTAAATTGGTGCAGCCTCTATGGAGAACAGTATGGAGGTTCCTTAAAAAAACTAAAAATAGTGTTACCATATGATCCAGTGATCCCACTCCTGGGCATATACCTGGAGAAAACTCTAATTCGAAGAGATAAATTCACCCCAACGTTCATAGCAGCACTATTTACAATAGCCAGGATATGGAAACAACCTAAATGTCCATCAACAGAGGAATGGATAAAGAAGATGTGGTACATATATACAATGGAATATTACTCGGCCATAAAAAAGAATGAAATAATGCCATTTGCAGCAACAAAGACGGACCTAGAGATTATCATACTAAGTGAGGTAAGTCAGACAAAGACAAATATCATATGTTATCACTTATACTTGGAATCTTAAAAAATGATACAAATGAACTTATTTACAAAACAGAAATTGACTCACAGACATAGAAAACAAACTTATGGTTACCAAAGGGGAAAGGGGGGGAAGGGATAAATTAGGAGTTTGTGATTAAAATATACACACTACTATATATAAAATAGATAACCAACAAGGACCTACTGTGCAGCACAGGGAACTCTACTCAATACTCTGTAATAACCTAAATGGAAAAAGAATGGATACATGTATATGTATAACTGAATCACTTTGCTGTACACCCGAAACTAACACAACATTGTTAATCAACTATACTCCAGTATAAAATAAAAATTAAAAAAAAAGATAACCAACAAGGACCTACTGTATAGCACAGGGAACTATACTCAGTATCTTGTAATAACCTATAATGGAAAAGAATCTAAAAAAGAACATATAAATATATATTATATATATATATAATATATATATGTGTGTGTGTGTGTGTGTGTGTGTGTGTGTATATATATATATATGAATCACTTTGCTGTATACCGGAAACTACACAATACTGTAAGTCAATGATATTTCTTTTAAAAACTCCTCTGTGAATAAAAATCTTTTAAAAACTCCTCTGTGAATTGCTCCATATAAGAATATCAACCTAGACTTCTGTAAGAACTTAACAAACAGGATCTTCCTTTACTATTTTTCCATCTTTTACACTTAGAAGAGACAGGTAATAGCATAAGAATAAAAACTGCTGAAAAAGAACAGCCGCAGACAATGAAGGTCCATATTGATATTCATCTCAAGGTTGTTGGTTTTTTGTGGGGCAGCCATTTACTGGAAAATATCTTTCCAAAAGGAGGGTTGTTATACAATTTTAAATAATGAAAATAGGGTTTTATAATGGAAACTATTTTGCAATTCTTTAATAATTTTAATACTTAATACGATAATTTGAAATGTACCAGAAGAAAATTTGGTTGAAGTGACAACAAAAACAGAGTGTCAAAAATTGTAAACATTGACATGATTTCACAAAGACATCAGGAGAATGATACATCTGCTTAAGGAGCACAATGAGAGCCTGGGGGAAGCTACATGGAGAATTAATGGCGAAATAAAGAAACAAAAAAAGAGTAATATCCAGCAAAGACTCTCTGAGAATACTTCAAAACTAGTGCTGTGCTGAAATCATGATCAGTGTAAACACAAGATAAAAGTTCCCAATCTACGCCACTTTCTATGCACCAAAAAACTTTTTGTTAAGTGGTTACTTTAAAACCTTTATTTTTAGTACAAAAAAACTCCCCAAAGTATATTTGTAAGCCGTGGTTGGACGATTTTTGATGTTTGAAAATAGTGATCTAGGGAGTGCCCTGGCAGTCCAGTGGTTAAGACTCTGCACTTCCACTGCAGGGGGGAGAGGGTTCGATCCCTGGCGGGGGAACTAAGATCCCACATGCCACCCGGCCAAAAAAAAAATCGACAACAACAACAAAAAGTAAAAAAAAAAAAAAAAAAAAATAGGAAAAGAAAATAGTGACCTGCCTGCATATCCTATTTACTTTAAATACCATTCTGATGCTCCCTATGTAAACAAAAATACATTTGAATAGTTTTCTTTTCCTCCAAGAGTTAAAAATATTGTTGTTAGTTCTGCTTGGCTTGTTTGAATATTTGACAGCAGAACTGCAAGAACAAGCTCTCTCTGGAAAATGTTTACCTCTTTCTGGATTAGATTACATAAAAGTTAGTTACCTGAGTCATCTGTTTATGAAAAGAAGCTAAAAAGGAATTCATACACGGTGTCAACAGCAATAAAACCTGAATTTTAACTCAGAACTGTTCTGTCAATATTGGCCCATGTCAGGGCACCGCAATGATCCTGCTGTTCAAATAGCTGATGCACCCTGGGCTGGCTCCTGGCCCACCGAATTTTCCACAGGTGCATAGGATTCGGGATTTGGCTCCTTCAAAGGCTCAAGATCCTATCTTTTCCAATTCAGGGAACTACCCAGAAAATTCCACGTCGTGCATGACGACGCCAGTGCACCAGTGTTACACTCCATTACGTTCTCTCAGATGTGACTGCATTAACTAAAGCGGGCCACTCCCAAATCGGCCTCATATTTTCTGTGATGTCAGGCAGAACAAGCGCTTCAAGAAAATCTGACCGGGTGCTCTGTGAATTCCATTATGAGGGCACATAAAATAATCATCTTGCTCTATTTCCCTCAGGGGTAATCTCCGAAGGTCACATTTTGGCTGTAAATCAATAAAGACTTCCTGAAGCCCTGATTTCATCTGCAGCGATCAGTTTGGGAACATATTCTCATGCTCCTGAAAAATCAAATTACTCTATATTCCATAATGATCCCCAAATATTCTGAATATTTGGTCATCACTGGTTGAATACCTACTACGTGCCAGGCACTCCCAGGAAAGCGTATTTTCTGGGGGGTGGGGGGGGTCAGACACATGGGCGGCACAGGAAGAAAGGCACGTGGCAATGCCCTGGGGAGGCCCCGCAAAGGGCAGAGGAATTACACCAGTGGGAGAACAGGAGGGAGGGGAGGCGGTGCCAGGGAGCCGGCATCCTCCCACTGCCTTCTTATACCTGAAATGTCTAGGACAGCAGCGTCAATATACTTAACACTGCTGAACTGTACTTAAAAAAAAAAAAAAAAAAAAACCCAAAGATACGAGAACTGAATCTAATCACGAGGAAACATCCGCAAAACCCAGACTGATGGCCATTCTATGAAATGACAGGTCTGGTACCCTTCAAAAGTGTCCGGGTCCTGAGAGTTCAGGGAAGACAGAAGAGCTGTACTAAATGGAAGGATACCCAAGGGATCAGGCAGCCACTCGCCACTCATGAGCCTCAAAGGGATCCTTTTACTCCAAAGGATGCCACTGGGACAAATGGAGAACTCTGAATGAAGTCTCAGGATTACACGGCCATAACGTATCAGTGCTTATGTCCTGATCCCGATAGTTGTATTGTGATTATTCGGCAGCGTGTCCTTGTTTTAGGGGATGTGCTACTGTATTCAGGGGTGGTGGGCATGGTTGGCAACTACTTTCAAATGGCTCAGAAAAAAAGTTACTTGTATTGAACTTGCGACTTTTCTATACCAACCACCGCAAAAAGAGAACTATAAGTGAGGCAAATGCAGAAGTTCAGCACGGTGCTGTCACAGGGTGGTGTCAGGGCTCCGGGCCACCCAGGACTGAACACCAGCTTCACTCTGTGCACTGTGTACTCGCCACTTCGGGCAAGTTATCTCATCTCTGTGGGCTTTAGTTTCTCATCCTTAAAAAGGGATAAGAACACCCGGGTATTAGCTCATACAGTTGTCGAGGGGATTCAACAGGAAATGTGTAAAGTGCTCACAATGCTGGACCTATTAAAACAAGCACATGTGTTAATTAGACATCCTTACCCCAGATAATCAAAGATGCTGTTGATGGCACATCCGCGTCAACCTTCTGCCACCAGCGTGCCTGGCTATCCTTGTTACTCTTTAGCTCCACCTTTGCTGGGCACATCAGGAGGGACATCTTCCTTCAACAAACCTTTTATCTTAACTTCTACTCACCTCAGCGTCAGGCTGGGTGTCATCACCACCGTCGCCATCATGTACTCATTAGGTGTCCACTGTTTTCAGGGAAAAAGAACGTTGGAAGACAGGCCCTTGCCTTTGCAGAACTAACATCCAAAGCAGAAAGCCAATTCGTTTGACATTAGCTGTTACAAACCTAAGAACTCACTGTACGCTCTAGTGTAAAACTTATCTTGGAGCCAATACTGGCACCATATTTCTGAGTTGAAATTCATGATTTATTGCTGTTGACACTGGAAAGGGGCTCAGCCTTTCTGGAAAACAAGTCGGCAACATGCAACCATGTTTATAAGGTCCATAATCTTGGACTCTATGATTCCATTTGGGAGAATTAATTCCTATATCAAAAAAAAGACAAATAGTCTAAAGATGTTTAAGTCAGTGCTGTTTATGATAGAAAAATATCTGGGGAAATGCAGCAAAACGGGAAGCTTGTTATCTGCAAGAACTAACCGCTAGCATTCACTGAGCGCTGGGTGCAGAGAGCTGGTTTATTAGGGCCACAGCCCGGGAAGTGTGAAAAGGCAGGGACCTTCCAGGAACTCAGCATGGCTGAGCACACGTGGTGTGGTGGGAAGGATGGTAGCGTGGGAAATAAGAAATGAAGTCGGAGAGGCAAGCAGGGTCCAGATCAGACCTTAGAAGGATGTCGGCACCATACTATGAGAACTGTGAGCCCACTGGAAGGAACGAGATGGGGTTTGCGACTTGGGAAGACCGCTCTGGGCACCTTGTAGAGCTTGACTTGAACGCAGAACAGAGGGGAGAGGGGAGAACAGTGTGGAGGTTGGAGCAGTGACCAGGCGGGAGGTGAGGAGGGCTAGGACCCAGGCAGTGGCGCCGGGGGTACACACCTGAGAAAAGGGCCAGTGAACAAAAGCAGAATAGGGACCTCCCTGGTGGTCCAGTGGTTAAGACTCCGAACTCCCAATGCAGGGGGCCCGGGTTCGATCCCTGGTCAGGGAGCTAGGTCCCGCACGCTGCAACTAAGACCCTGTGCAGCCTAAATAAATAAATAAATATTTCAAAATAAAAAAGCAGAATAAACACCCAGTTAAGGATTACAACTATGTAACATGTGTGTTTGTTCACTGGAAAAGATTTAAACATGAATTTTAAAGTAATGCAAATTGAATATGATGTTCATTGATTTTCTTTTTTCTAGAAAGTTTATGAAAACCTTGCAATGATACATATACATATTTATAATTTTATGTCCAAGTTTTGACCCCTACTGTCATTCAGGGTAATGCTACCCGAGTGTGGTCTGTGGACAGCGGCCAGTCTGCAATGAGGTCAGAACAGAAACTGGGAGTGTTTAGAAACTTTCAAAGCAGTTTATCAGAAAAATTGCATGTCTGTTGCGTCTAATAATAAAACGTTAAGGCTTGTGTTTTGTATGTCTTCCTGTTCCACTTCATTCTTCTAGTAATTTATTTTTATTATATTGTATTTATCAGTTGGCAAGAGACTGGAAATTGAAACAAAGCAGGTCATCCTCGCAGATAGTTTGAGAAATGCTGATTGAAACACACTGCACAGCTGGGGGCTCTCAGAGGCTGGCCCGGTCCACACAGGGCTGCCTGCTCCAATTGGCCGCTAGCAGTGCCTCTTAGCCCCCGCCCCCAAATCTGGGCTGCTGCACCATTTACATGGTGGTTGGGATGGCGAGGACTCAGGTCTGGGGAACAGGTCCATACAGACCTTGGAAGTGGATTTGGGTCATTTGGGGAGGGAACTGCAGGGTCCTGTACCCTGAATGTGGCGTTAATGGAGGGGTGCAGGGTCTGAGTGACATGTCTCCTTGGGGCCATGCGGGTGTGGACACAGGAGGGCTACTGTGGGGAAGCACTGGGTCCTGGGCCGGTGCCCATTGCCAGGGTCTACTGAGCTCCTGATTACAAGACAAGAACCGCCAGGTTCCCTCCCCGCCCCACCCCCAAAAGTACACAGTTCCTTTGTCCTCTAGCTTCTCGGTTACAAGGAAACAAACTCTCCTTGCCTCTTCTTCCCTGATCCTTTTCCTTTCTCCCTTCCCAATGCGCGCACACATGTGCACAGGGCACACACGGACACCTGCACACGTGCGCATCCCGGGTGCGCACGCGCATGAGCGCACGCACGCAGGTCTGGACCAATCACTGCTCCCCGGGTGGAGCAGGATGGGGTCAGAGCGCCTCCGACACACAGGGCCTCCGACGCACAGGGCCTCCGACGCACAGGGCCTCCGACGCACAGGGCCAGTGAGCCTCATCCTCACCTGGAGAGGGGGCCAAGGAGAGGTCAGAATCACGCCAAGCACCCTCACTTGAGCGTTCTTTGACCTGAAGGCTTTAAACTACAAATCTGATAGATGGTATCGCTTTGCCTTCCTCCCACCCCACGCCGCCCCCAAACACCATTACGATTCTGCGTGTTTCTACAATTTGAGGCGGTGTAGCCACAAACCAAATGCTTTCAAGTAAAAGAAAACCCTGAATACTTAAAAGACTGAGAACACAAGCTCTAAGAGTATCCCTCTGTTAGATAAAGGTAACCAGCCATTCAGACTAATCTCAAATCAACTCTGAAACTGAAAACCTCAGCCCAGTTACTGACAAGGAAAATATTTAGGGAAATCTTTGTGAGGTTTAAACCTACAACAAAGACATCTCTCGCAAGTACAGTCTTCATTGGAATTTCCTACTTCTTGCTGTTGCTGGTGTAATGAAATAGTAACATAACAGGAAAAAGGGGGGAGGAAGCATGTGTCTCTCTCTCTTGCCATTTATATTCCAGAGTTCTGTCTGCTTCGTGGACAGAAGATAATCAGGGTGAAATAGATACTGTCCAATGTCTCTTGTGCATTTGGGTGGTTCTCAGGATCAGGACCAAATTCCACATGATGGATAATTGCCTAAAAGCGTCTTAGCCCTGAGAATGGGGGAGGTGTTGGCAGATCTGTGTGGCAATGCACTTAAAGCAGCGTCCACGGGGACGTGAGCCTTCCACTCAGGACCTGAGGTCCAGCGTTGAAAGCACACCATGGTCCCATTAACGGAAGTTTGATATGCACACTGAAAGCTGACTCTTACTTCAGCACTTCCGCTGGCTGCTGACGCTTAGCTAACGGCCTCATCGCCCTCCACCTCCGAAGTCAGAATTCCATCCTGTGCTCCCATTAGGCAGGAGAAAGGGCGAATAAAGGCACTCTATATCTGATGCAATTCCTCCCTCACCAAATCCATCGAAAGACCTTTTTAACATAATCAGATTGGCTGTTAAGAGCTTGACCTTGAGTAGAGTATGTTTTAACTTTTCGATTAACTTTGAGAATTCTGTTTTCCATCTTCACAATGATGTGAAGTTGCAACTGAGTCTAAAATGTGCATTTGCTGGTGGGGAATGGCAGCGATGCCAGGGATCGAAGGTGTGTTGGTGCCACCTTAGTACCTTGACGTCTACAGTACATGGGGCTTCTTACATCAGTGGGAGGAATCCCATGTTGACTGCTTAAGGGTGAGAGGCTCTAAGCAGAAGGGAGCTTTGCTTCTCTAAGTTGCTGTGCTCATGGACTGCTGAGGTGGAACCCACGGAATAGACATGTTTGGACCTGCCTTTCCAGGGGCACATGGGAAAATGCCTTCCAAGTCCCAAATGGCAGATTCTCAAGAGAAGTTTTTGAAATAAAACTTATTTTGGGGGACTTCCTTGGTGATCCAGTGTTAAAACTCTGCGCTCCCAATGCAGGGGGCCCAGGTTCGATTCCTGGTCGGGGAACTAGATCCCGCATGCCGTAACTAAGACCCGGTACAGCCAAATAAACAAATAAATAACTTCTTTTTTGAAGTTGGGAGAATTGCTGTATAGGAATTGCCATAAATCCTGAAAGACTGAAACTCAAAAAAGAGCCCATTTCCCTTCAGTCAGTTTAAAATAATTTAATACAAATACTAAAAAACGAATGCTACCTTTATTTTGTGGTGATTCTTTGCACGTTGGCATATCTTAGACTAGAAACCCAACCTGACTATGATCTGGTGGGAAAGAACTTCAGAGGTGCAGACAGAAGGCAGGTGCCTCTCCTTCCCTCCACCCTGAGAAGTGGAGCGCTTCCTGCTGTGTGAGCCCTCCGGGCACTGCTTGGGCTGGGGGTGCTGTCCCAAGGCAGAGCTTCTAGGATGGAACAAGTGAGGGGGTGGAAGTGGAGGGATAGCTGGAGAGAAAAGGAGAGAAAAGGAAGGGAAAGCAACTAACAATTTAAGCACATCCTACGTGCCAGCAACTGTGCGTAGGTGCTCGTATATATTATCTTTTAAAATTTCTCATCTTGATACGTGTTATTTCCATTTACAGAGGAGGAAGCAATCTCAAAGAGGTTAAGGCCTTGTCTGAGTTCATCAGTTAATTCCTTTCTGGAGCCAAAGATCACTGGGCTCAGGGCAAGTTATCTAAGGGAGGGGAGAGGCCTTGGAGGAGGCGGGAGGCAGCAGGGGGGAAGGGGGGGCGTTCCCATTGTTTCTTCTGGAAGCCTGCGACATTGTCCAACCACAGACTGAAGCTGAGGAACAGGGGACAGGGAAGGGGAGGGCCTGTGACTACAGCTGCCAGGCCCCGCATGAGAACCCCAGGCCCTCGTATGAACTGAGTCTTCAGTAAGTATGCTGCCTGTAGAGATTGTAAAGAAAACCCATCAATCTAGAAGATCCCAGACAATGAAAAAGGCCTTTTCCTTTCTAAAAATGAAGAGTTTAAAAAAAAAAAAATTGGTATAGGTAAAATATGCTCTGGAGAAAATAAAAAAGAACAAATCAAGTAAATGAATAATAACTGAAAAAAGAAACAAGAAAGAGGAAAGAAGAAAGAAAAAAAGAAGAAAGGAGGAAAGAAAGAGGTGGGGGAGGGAGGGAAGGAAATAGAGCAAGCTTTTTTGCCTCAAGAGTTCTCCAGAAGACGAGCTGATTTGCTTCTGCATTTTTTTTTTTTTTAAATTTATTTATTTTTGGCTGTGTTGGGTCTTCGTTTCTGTGCAAGGGCTTTCTCTAGTTGCGGCGGGCGGGGGCCACTCTTCATCGCGGTGCGCGGGCCTCTCACTATCGCGGCCTCTCTTGTTGCGGAGCACAGGCTCCGCGCGCAGGCTCAGTAGTTGTGGTTTGCGGGCCTAGTTGCTCCGCAGCATGTGGGATCCTCCCAGACCAGGGCTCGAACCCGTGTCCCCTGCATTGGCAGGCAGATTCTCAACCACTGCGCCACCAGGGAAGCCCTGCTTCTGCATTTAACTTCCATTAATTTAAGTACCAGTGGTGTAAGAGGCCTCCTGAATATGGAAAAAAATCCCAGGAACAGGATGTAAATGACAACTTCTTAGGCAAGAAGGTAACAGGGAAGAGCCAAATCTGACTACATGTTGGATCTGTTTCTTTTACTTTAACCTTTGCTTCCCGTTGCTTTTGTTCACCGAAAGGATACTGTCTGTACACTAAAAGGATACTGTCTATACAAGATGGCTTGCCTCAGGGAACCCTGCCCCTCTGCCTGAATGTTACACCAAAGTGCCTTTGTTCAGGGAAACATCCTGACCCTGTCCACCTGTGGATGGCTGCAAGAAAGAAGAAATTAACAAATCCTCAGGGGACATTTACAAATCTTATGGCCTTTTTACTTTACTTCCTCATCTCCTCCCCCTCTCTGTGCTATAAAAGAAACTGGCACCCAAACCCCGAGAAGATGTTTTTTGGAGGCATTAGTCTGCCATCTTCTCGGTCTGCCGGTTGGCTTTCCGAACAAACTCGTACTCCCTGCCTCAACACCTCCGTCTCCGATTTACCGGCCTGTCGTGAGGCGAGCTGAGGGAGCTTGGGCTTGGTAACAATAAGAGTTTAGGCTATAGAGCAGCCTGGCTGGAGTCTTGAATTAGCACTCCACCACTGACATATATAAAGCATGTTGTCCAAGTACTTCGTGCTTCGTGGCTCAAAAGTCTTTTGGAAGTCACGTTCCATATTGCCTATATCACCTATAACACATTTTCTGTATTATCTATAGCACATCTTTCTGATGATACATCTCTGTCCTTTGATGATGGCGGATCTGGTTTCTTTTCTTTCTTTCCTTTTTATTTTTTTTTGAAAACTGGAAACCAAAATTTTGGTACATGAAGTACATTGTCAACCTAGTAACACTATTATAAGCCAAAAATAGCATGTGATCATAACCCCCATCTAATTTTCTCAGGTACTTAGTGAACTTGCTCCAAACACAATTTGAAAAGAAGACCTACAAATTACTTTCAGTACAGCGCAAGAAAACGCTCGTTTTTGGAGATTTACATGATTTTGTATAAAAATATATATATTTTCAAAAACCCTTTCCCCAATCACAGACTCAAGCACGTTGCAAACTTTAACAAAGACCCACAAAAACTAATCATGATTTTGAAGAGTTCTCAGAGGGAAGTTGCTTTCTATATGACTGGAACATGTTTAAATATGCCAAAACATAGTTTGATTTTCTGACAAAATTCTCCTGAAAAAAAAAAAAATCACCACTTAAAAATTAAGCTAATATCTACCTCTTAAAAATAAGTATTATGCCAAAACACAAATGCACTTTTAATTAATGAAATCACATTTCCCTAATAATGCCAATCAATTCATTTTAAATTAAAACTATACAGAGGATACAGATACAATTTTAAAATGATTTTACAATTAATTATTAAGACACTTTATTTAATTTGGTAAATTACAACAAACTGCTTTTACTTGCATGCCTGTCAAAGACCATTCCTAATTTAATGATCACTAACATAATTGGTGACCAGGAAAAGGCAGAGAACGATCACCATATTGCAGGAAGAGCCTATTTATCATGAAGGAAACATGGTACCCAGCAGCGCTAAGGACAGTAGGCTGGAAAATCTTCATAATGAACTTGCAGTTTATCTGAAGAGCACATACGCATCTGTGGGACCAGAACACGAGCAGTTAACTCCCCTATGACCAAGAGATTTCATAAGAGTCTAAGGCAAAAAAGCCTCAGATTAAAACTCTCCTGAGATATCCCCTTTCATCCCGACGAGGCTAGAATGTCAAAGGTCTGGATTTATCCACAGCTCTTTCAGGTCCAGAACCCACTGCTTCTCGGTGGCAGGGAGACAGCACAAGAGAACAGAACACAGGGGGCCTGGGTGCAGTTCTGACCTCTCCTGCCCTCTTTTGGGCTCAGTTTCATGGATTATAAAGTAAGGGGAAATCCTGTGGGTCTGTGGTGATGGTGCAGGGCAGACCCCTGCTCCACAAGGGGGCAGCTGCACTTCTCTCTATGGGTTGGGTCCCATGGAAGAGTTCATTTAAAAAAGGCATTTCATTAACAACACCACCACCCCAAAATGAGACCATTTCAAAACCACTGAGCTGGACCTCTAAACAGCTTCAACATTCTAAAGTCCATGAAAGTGGGTGAATTTGGCTTATCTGAACTGCACCCCTAGATCCAAGCTGGAAATTCTGTGAGCAAGCAGAAATGACTGGTTTTATGATGGTGATCCAAGGATAATGTTTGGACACGGACTTGATGTAAACGGAAAGATTGTAGCAGAGACCCTCAAATTTGGGGACCGAAAGTTCCCAGCTTCCTCTTGGTCTCAGTTCTTCCTGGGACACCCTTTGGCATGGTGACAGTGATCAAGGGAGAGGGGAAGGACACAGAGAACACTGAGTCACCGACTTGGATAAAGTCAAGGTTATTGAGCTCATCTCTCGTATTAACATCACTGATGAAAATATTTTGCCTCGGTTGAGTCCTCTCATCTGTGTCCTGTTACCATGCTTGCCACCAAATTTCAATCCCCCTCCTGCTCACAGCCCCTAAATATTGGACATTACAAAACCTGGCCAACCGGTCCCACTACAAATACATCTTGTGTATGTCAGATGGGTCTTCAGGGCTTCTGGGTCAAACTTCCTTTCACTATCTGTTGCTTCAGCCGATGTTTCATCCCTTTTCATACCCTCCAGTCTTCAGTCTAAGTAGATGACCTCAACTTCTACTTTATGAGATTATCAAGGCCACGAAACTTGAGTCAACGTCTCCCCTCTGTACTATAACAATTTTCCGTATCTTAACTTGGCTCCTTGCCTATCTTGTCAGCAAGAAGCATCCCTCCTCCTTCCCAACGATAAAGCTTTCATTTGCTCCCTCAATTCTGCTCCCTCCTGCCTCCCCCAAGGCCTGACTCCATCTTGTAATCACTCGTACGTGTAATTTTTGTTGTTGCTGTTACAATATACATTATACAATATACGAGCTTCTCTAATTAGCAGAAAAATGCCAGAATTACCCGTGTCGTAAAAACACAAAGACAGAAATTATGAGATATAGATGAACAATTTAGGAGACCCAACATTTCAATTCCTAGGATTCCAGAAAGAAGAGAAATAAATGAAGGGGAAGAGATGAGGAATGCTTAAAAATTCCTCAGGTCTCAAGGAGATGAGTCTTCAGATGGAAAGAACTCACCAAATGAAGACTACCACGAACAAAGACCTACACACGGAAACATGAGTATCAGAGTGAGTACCAGAGTATCAAAGACGAAGAGAGATGTTTGAAGAGAAAAAAGAAAGCAGTTACCTACAAAGGTGTACAAGTCAGAGTGACATCAGCCAAACTAGACCCTAGGAGACACTGAACTTTCCCTAAAAGTTCTGGAGAAAACAATGTTCACTAAAGAATTCTACACGCAGAGAAACTAGCAGTCAGGTGCACTGTTTAAAAAAAATACACATATTTCAAGATATGTTCAAGATATCAGACAACTTACTTTTTACTGTCTCTTTAGGGAAGGGGAGAAGTTAATGTGACTGAAGTCCAGCAAAATGAAGGCATAAACCACACAAGAGAAAGCAGGGAAGGAGTGAAGAAAACTCCCTGGGGGTGGCAGGTAAACCTCAGATCTTGAGAAGAGTCAGTCCAGAAGGCAAAACGAGAAAAACAGAATGTTTGTCATCATTGTGCAGATGCAAACGCAAGACTCTTGCAAACTCAAGACTGTGATAAAGCACCGTGACACTTAAAAACGAACAAACAAACATAACAGAAATTCTAAGAAAAATAAAAGTCTATCAAGAAAGTCAGGTCCAAATATGAAGTAAAGCATAGCATGACATGATTTTAAATTGGCAGCTTTTTGCGTGTATAAAAGGAGTTTGCATTTGACTTTGACACTAAATACATTCTGTTCAAGTGCCTCCGGGTCATGAAGTTGGACCTGCTTAGAAGGAAATGTAACCCTAACCAACTGCTGGGCCCAGCACTGAAGAATATTTTTATAGCTATAATAGCGTAAACCCTACTTACTGATATACAGGTTTTAGAATCAAGTTATGACTAAAACACGGGCAAATGTTAACCACCTAAAAGTAAAAGTATGACTGCTAGAAGGTGGAAATAGACAGGCAGAGAGAACTGAGAAGAAATCATGGGAAAAGGAAGGTGGAAACTCGTGATTCCAGAATTTGAGGGAATCTGCTAAAACTGGCCAATTTCTATCAAATGAGTTTTCCAACAGTAGCATGGATCACTTGTTACCAAAATCGGTGGTGGGGCTTTGCAGAGATGCGGTCAGTGTGAGCCACTCTCTGTAACACGTACCTGGCCCCTCATTGCCACCATGCCTGGGTGGCTCCAAATGGCCTAGGCCCACCTCAGCACGGATGGCAATACTCCACAGGAAAGCAAACACGAGCTCTGCACCTCGTCCCTGCCTGGAACCACCCACTCAACTTGCTAGTGACATACTTCCCTTCTTCCCTCCTTTTCCCTCCTCTCCCTCCCTCCCCTTCTCCTCTCTGATCATGGAGCTTCTTTTGTCTGCCAAACATTGTGGCTGAGATGGTCTTGCTCTCAAGGTGAGTTCATCTTAAATAAGGTCACACCTAGAGCCTGAAGACTCTATGCCTGGAGGTGACAGAGAGGAAGATGTAAAGTAGAAGTATTTTCTAAAAGGCATTTAGCATAGAAAGAGCAGTGTTAGGACTTCCTAAGCATAATTCCACTAACCAAGGACATGCATAAAAATTCACCAGCTGAAACCCAGAAGAGTCGATGAAATGGCAGCCACTTTGTGACCCTCAAACACACCAGCTCAGGGCTTCCCTGATGGCACAGTGGTTAAGAATCCGCCTGCCAATGCAGGGGACATGGGTTCGAGCCCTGGTCCGGGAAGATCCCACATGCCGTGGAGCAACTAAGCCCGTGTGCCACAACTGCTGAGCCCGCGTGCCACAACTACTGAGCCCGTAAGCCACAGCTACTGAAGCCCACTCACCTAGAGCCCGTGCTCTGCAACAAGAGAAGCCCCTGCAATGAGAAGCCCGCGCACTGCAATGAAGACCCAACGCAGCCAAAACTAAATAGATTAATAAATAAATTTTAACAAAAACAAAAACACACCAGCTCATTAATCCCTGGGACAACTCTGAGGTATATTTTACTGATGAGGAAACAAACTCAAAGGACTTGAGTAGGCCCCAACCAGGCCTGTACAGCACCAGAGCCGGGGTTCTTTCCACCACACTGTCTGGGATGGTTAAGTCTCGCTTACTCTGAGTGAGTGAGAGAGTGCGTGAGTGAGTGGACCAGGGCCCTCCAGATGTTTCCAAAATGCTGCATCCCCTCGGGGACGACTAGAGGAGAAAAAAAGACAACGTGTGGGGAAGCTTGAGGAAGATTTTGATTTGCATCCAACAACTCAGCAACGTAGATGGTCTCTGGGAACCACTCAAAGACAAAACTCCATGATTCTATCAATATACGTGGCCCCCAGGTTCTTCCTTCCGTTGCCCACCCCAGGATCGCTCTGCACCGTCTTTGTCAGAGCAGGACAACGACCAAGTCCACGAGCTCCACAGCCTCACACCTGCACCCCCAGCCTCAGCCGAGACCGCTCCCTGACCCGTTCTTTCCAGCAATGAGAACTGCGGCCTCTCCAAGGGCAGGGCTCTGGCCGCCTTCCAGACAAGTCTGTGACAAGGAGACGAGAGCCCCTGGGCCACCATCCAACTCAGAACAAGCGAGCAGCGGGTGGGCAGCTGTTAGGGGTTCAGCCTTTTTACTTTAAATCACTCCCTGATTGTCCTGTGTGCTCTTAAACTCAGCCTTCCTTTTTAAGGAAGAATGATGAATTTTATTAAAAACAAAACCCAAACCAGCCAGCAAGTATCGTCTTTAGAAGAAACGAATTACAGCGGGTTGAGAATAATGCACACACACTGGAGAAATCTCCACATTTTGGTAAATGCGTGTGAATGTTTTAAAGTTTAAACTGGGCAGATTTCCAGCGGGTCTAATTGCTGCTCGGCAGGAAATCTACTGCAGTCAGATGAATTTTATCATACACATGAGGGAGCAGGTGGGAGAAGATGCAAAGATACTTAATGAATTATGCTTTCCCCTTTGGGTCAGTTCTGTGACTTGGTTTTTAAATGACTTGCTAACTCATTCATTCATTCACCAAACACTTGTTAATAATATACGACACGGCAAGCAACTGTGCTAGGCGCTGGCAATACTAGACAGTTTCTTTGTTTCTTCATTTGAGAAGATCAGAGGTTAATTAGGAGGAGAAAGGCTCCTTGGGAGGAATAGGCAGAGCACAGAGGTTTCTTAGGGCAGTGAAACTACTTTGTATGATACTATCATGGTGGATACATGTCCTCATCCATTTGTCCAAACTTATAGAATGTACAACACCAAGAGTGAACCCTTAAGTCAGACAGAGAAAGACAAATATCCCATGATATCTCTTCTATGTGAAATCTAAAAAAAGGATACAAATGAACTAATTCACAAAATAGAAATGGACTCACAGACTTAGAAAACAAACTCATGGTTACCAAAGGGGAAAGGTGCGGGGGAGGGATAAATTAGGAGGTTGGGATTAACACACATGACTATATATAAAATAGATAATCAACAAGGACCTATTGTACAGAACAGGGAACCCTACTCCATACTCTGTAATAACCTATATGGGAAATAGAATCTGAAAAGGAATAGATATATGTATAACTGAAGCACTTTGCTGTACACCTGAAACTAACACAGCACTGTAGATCAACTATACTCCAATATAAAATAAAAATTAAAAAAAAGAGAGTGAACCCTAATGTGAACTGTGGACTCTGGGTGATTATGATGTGTCAATGTCGGTTCATCGGGTATAAGAAATGCACCATGCTGGTGCGGGATGCTGATAATGGGGGAGCTTATGCACGTGTGGAGATGGGGTACATGGGAAACCCCTCTACCTTCCACTCAATTTTGCTGTGAACATAAAACTGTTCTAAAACAGAAAGTCTATTTCTTTTTTTTTTTTTTTTTAATTAAAGGCTATCAGAAGGACTGGAAAGCGTCTGCTCGATGCGGAAGGGGAGTGAGGCATCCCAGGCGGAGTCAACGTCAGTTTCCATCACACAGCACGCTGTGTTCTGGGGACCCCTAGTGGTTCTGCACCCCTGCCTTGATGAGATGTGTTAGGGAACTGCAAGAACAGGGCAGAGACACAAGCAGGAGCAGACAAAAGGCCGTATTTGCAAAGTAAGGGTTTTGAACTTCACCTTAGAGACCAGGGGTAAGTGTGGAAGAGTTGTTCAAAGCAGCGTAGTGATGAGGGAAGATCCCTTAGGAGCAGGCTAGAGGTGGCCTGGAGGTCACCGGACCAGAACGGGAGGGCGAGGTAGGAGGCTGATGCAGTAACTAAGGCAAGAGGTATTGTGAGGACTGAGGCAGTGACAGAGAGGGTGGGAAAGTGGAAACAGATGGAAAGCATGTTCAGATGTGAAATCTACAAAACTTTTGGCTGATTAAATGAGGATGAGAGAGAAGGTGGCAGCATTTTCCCTGTTTCTGGCACAAACAACTGAGTGGATGGGAGGGAACAAAAGAGGGACGGCAAGCTCAGGAGTAAAGACAACGGCCAGGGTTCGGGCACACAGAGCTTGAAACGCCTGCCAGCATCCGAGTGGAGGGTCCCCTAGGAAGGTGGCTAGCTGGATCCACAGCCCTGCAGAGGGGTCCGGATGTGTCAGTCAGCAGACTACCGGGAGTGGTAAAGAGGAGGAGGAGGCTGAGGCAGCTAAGGTTAGAGTCCTGAGGACAAGCCAACGTGGAGGTGATGATTCAAAAAGGCAAAAGGGTAAGACGTGCGTGGTGGAGATTTAACTATCAGGAAATGTAACAGAAAAGGCTGGGGGTCTGACTTCTCTTGATGATATGGTGACTTGCATTCCTGCATGGCGACAGTAGACTGGAGCTGACAAGTTGCTGCCCTCTGTAGATGGGGCACGTGCTCCTTGGTTCCCAAAATACGTGCTCATGGTTGGCTTCACCCGTTTGTATGCAAGCCTGTCACCTGTAGACATTTGAATTTGCAATTTCTAAAAGACAACTGTAAACACATTTCTCTGCTTTTGATTTCCTACTCTTATTACTTGAATGGGCAATGTTTTTACAATCGAATGGGAGTTAAAAGTGTGGTTTTTTGGTAGGGTTGTTTGCATCATTAGAGAGATGCAACTCTCAAATGTTAGAGTAGGAGGAAACCTTAGCAGCTATTCAGTCAGCCGTTTGTTCTGCGGATGGAGAATATAAGATCCAGAGAGGCAGGGGCAGAGGCTAGCTCAGAGTCGGCAGTTAAGTTCACACCATGGTAAGGATGGAATTCAGGTCACATGGTTCCTAGACCTTGGAGTCTTTAGTTATTAACATAGACTGACATGTTTGCTCTTAACTGAACAGAAAAGTTTGTATTTATATCTGAATGGGAATAAAGAAATAGAGACACACATACACACACACACACACACACACAAAGACGTGTGCAGTGGAAATAGATGATTTTACATTGCCCTTGCCCCTGTATCTCTCTGATTACTTACTTACCTCATGATCCCCTGACACACACCAATATGCATAATTTAGGTAAGCCAATGAGGACATCATACTGGAATCCATGTTAAATGAGTACCAAGGGTGGGTACAATATGGAAAATTTCTACCTATTTGATCCAGAAATAAGTTAGAATATTAGATTGAGAAACTCCAGGAAGGGGGAGGGATGGAAAAAAAACATCAGGATTATCTTGCAGGAGGAAATTAAGAAATGTATTACATCATAGGTTAGGAGGTCTCCTGCTCTGAGTAGCAATTAGCCAGACCCCCTGGAAATCTGAGACAGACCAAACTACATACTCTTATCACCTCTCCACTGAGCCAAATAAGTAATTAGATAGCCGGTGCCCCGTCTGAAGCCTATTGGACAGTCATTTTTAAATGGGCTATTTCAAGTACTAGGGATGTAATGTACAACATGATTAACATAATTAACACTGCTGTATGTTATCTATGAAAGTTATTAAGAGAGTAAATCCTAGGAGTTCTCATCACAAGGAAAAAATTCTTTTTCTTTGATTTTGTGTCTATATGAGAAGATGGATGGTCACTAAACTTCCTGTGGTGATCATTTCATGATGTATGTAAGTCAAATCATTATGCTGTACACCTGAAACTTAGACAGTGCTGTATGTCAATTATATCTCAACAAAACTGGGGAAAAAAGTGGTTTGGGTTTTTTTTCTTTTTTAGAATAAAAGTTTTTAATAAAATTAAATGGGCCATATAACTGAAGACACTGACAAGTGAAGTTCATTGTCTACAACAACTGAACCGGTTGTGTAACAGCAGGATTCCCAGGCAGGTTGCTGTCACAGGGCAGAAGGTAGATTGGACAGACCACCTCTACTCCAGGGCCGAGCCCTGGCACCTGCTCTGGTCTTGGTGGGTCCAATCTGTGCCCTGGGGAGGTGGGTTTGCGCAGAGAGGGAGAAGGCTTTCTAGACAGTCCCACGAGCAATGCTTCCAAAGTGTCGGGGTAGAATCTCCTGAACTTAGTAGGTCCTCTGAGAGGTCCATCCCGGCCAGAGTGGCTTTGCAGGAGCCTGGGCACACGTCACCAGGAGTGCAGACAGCGTCTTGGCCACCAGCCTCTGCTGGCCACGCTGTCAAGCTATGTTCACACTGATGCCCTGGGAAGAGCAGAACTGGGTTTCCAGACCCAACTCTGACACTTGACTAGTCGTGTGACCCCAGGCAAGGTCACTGAGCCTTTGGGCCCTGGGTTCCTCACCCCAAGAACAACAAAAGCAATAAGCAAACAAACAAATAAAAAAACAAGCAGATGAGAAAAAAAAAGATTTATATTTAGTGATTCTCAAATGTGGGTCCTTTAGAGACTTTTAGGTTGGCTATTTAGGAACCACTTGGGGAGCTCGTTAGAAATGCAATGCTAAAGACAGAGGCCAGGTCATTGACCCGGGGCCTGAAGTAGTTCTGGGGCACCTGTATTTTAGATAAGCTCTCTAGGTGATTCTGATAAACAGCCCAATTTGGGAGCCACTGGGTTAAATGATTACTAAGTTCCTCCCAGCTCTTACACCATATGATTCAATGCATGTATTTAATAAATGCTCACGACCAATTCAATAACCGTGACCCCAAACCTAAAACTGTGTGCTTGCATCACTCAGACATCACTTATGCTTGCTGATGAATAACTCTTTGCTTTACAGAAAACAGAATAAAACGAAATTAGTCAGGGGTCCTAAAATAGACCCGTCTCTCATTTCCCTTGAATAAATTTTCTAAAACTGAAACAGAATCAGCAACCAACGTCCCTGAGCTCAGAGGAGGGAGGTGCAGGGTTGGCGGGTCCAGTGCCGTGAACTCTAATTCCACTTGGGCCACTGGTTTGCAGTGATGACAGCCGAGCAGAAGAATTTTTCTTTCTTTCTTTCTTTTTTTTAAATTGCCTTTCTACTCTGTAAAATAGAAATAACAACCTCCAATCTGTCTCCCAGGGCTCTTGGGAAGAATCCATATGGAATTTGCTATCAATCTCACTCTTTACAACTAACACCAGGGAACACAGGGGAGAATGTCATATTGCATTACTTTCAGACTCAAAGCGTCGGCACTGCAATTACGTCGACAGCTCAAAATAAGAGAACCCGACCAAGAATTCCCAAGGAGAATTCGTTTTGCTTTCGCAGGCAAGGCGAGTCCAGCTTTAGAACAACGAGAGGCAGCTTATCTCTCCCCAAGTGTGCTGGAAAGGGAGGCCGGTCTGCATGGCCCGGTCAGCAGTTGCAACTTCCTTTGGCCAAACGTGCTGGCATTCACCCCGATAGCAAGCAGGGTCAGCAGGGGTGGAAAGAATGACAGTGTGTCCTTGCATCTTCTTGAGGCTCCAGCTGATATGGAAACCGGCTGGCGCAGGCAGCAGTGGAAAGTATGAATCCATTCTTGCCTGGGGTTGAATGACTGAAGAATAATCAGATCGGGGCCCGTGTTCAAATATCAGTGCAGCTCACTTGACAGGCTATCATCCAGGCACGTCCTTTGGGGCTGCAGGAATTATGGGCTGTGACTCGAGGCAGCTGGAGGGACAGCACTTGCAAAAGCAGGAGGGGGATGGGCTCCTGACAACCGAGGTGGGGAGGTGATGGGGCGGGGGTGGGGGGGGGTGGCCGCCTGTGCTCCTCACCTCCCAAGTGCCCGGCAGGGCTCTGGAAGCTTCTCCAAGGCCGCTCGCGTTGGTGGGAGCCTCATCGTGATCCTAAGAGGTGTGCAGTATTCGCCCTACTCTATGGATGATGGAATCCAACCCCACAGAGATTAAAGGACTTAACTGATGTTGCACAGAGCAGGGATGCCAAGCCCGGGCCCTTTGGGTCTGAAGCCTGAGACCTGGGAGCTTCCCACCACTCTGCTTGTGTCCCATTCACGTGGGTATAAAAGATCATTGTAAGTCAAGGCAAAGCAGAGAAAGGCCAGCGACACAGGGGATGCTTGGGAACAGGACAGGTAAGGAGGACAGAGCGGGGTATTAGGCCAAAACTTCAAATATGGCCTTTATTTTTAAAAAATTTTTATTGGAGTTGCTTTACAATGTTGTGTTAGTTTCTACTGTACAGCAAAGTGAATCAGCTATATGTATACATATATCCCCTCTTGTTTGGATTTCCTTCTCCTTTAGGTCACCACAGAGTATTGAGGCGAGTTCCCTGTGCTATACAGTAGGTCCTCATTAGTTATCTATTTTCTACATCGTAGTGTATATATACCAATCCCAATCTCCCAATTCATCCCACCCTCCCCAAATATGGCCTTTATACAAGCACAAGAAGAACCACAAAAAACAAAAGCACTGAGCAGTGAGTCTGGGGTTCTAGGCCCTTCTAGAGCCGGGCCCAGAGTCGCCCCAGATTTGTCTTTGTCTCTGTGGGAAAGCGCAACCGGACATGCCTCCAAGCTGGAGAGTTTAGGTAACCAATGTGTTTGAGCCTCCCTCATCATTTTGTCAGGGTGTCTTAGAATTGAAAGATGCCGTTTCTAACATCCCAGTCAAATCAAGACGCTGTTTCTAGGGGCCTGACTGCCTCTGCTCAGATAGCTCGGAACTAGGCAGAGCAAGGAAGGCGAGGTGTAAAGTCTTCTTAAACACAGAACAGAACAAAAATGAATACCTCCAAGAGTCAAAAGATGAATTGATATCGCCCCTTAATGATCTTCTCAATCTGAGAAAGTCTTATTCATACCCCCTCTTTCCTCTTACATGAAAAGTTCCCTTGAACAGAAGAAGAAAAATAAGAGGAAGAAGGGGGAGGAGGAGGAAGAGGAAATTCAGGAAATTCCCTCCCCTGCAAGCCCCCAACTCTCCTGGCGCCACTTGCTAAATTCTGATCCTGGAAGCCAAGAGCCCCAAAGAAAAAGAGCGGTTATTCCCAGATGGCAATCCCATCATCTGTGACAAAACTCACTGAAAATGAAAAGTCCCTATTGCTTACAGGACCTAAAAAATTTAAACCCAATCAGAATACCTTGCATGACAGTTCCAATAGGGTATTAATAAAAAAAAAAAAAAAGTTAGGAAGATGGGGAAGTGGCTTGCATGCCAGCTGAGCGTGCGTTCTGGGTGGCTCCCGGGGGGTCTTGCTTCATTCCTGCAAAGCAGGTGCCTCTCCACTGAGCCCCAGAATTAGGGACCAGACTGTCTGTGACCTCCCAGCTCTGAATTTGTTATCAAAATGCCAACAGGTCTGCTCTCCTTCAAGCCAGAGGAGTCATTACTCTTGCAGGTAATTTCTCAACGAATTAGCCCAGGCCCGGTGGAGTCTGGGTGGAAGGTTTCTCCCTGTGACCACTTTGGACCAGAAGGGTGGCCTGCTCACGGGCAAAGGCACTCTGCCTTCTCGGCCTTTGACCAAAGTTTCCCGTGAGCCCCAGAATTTCAGTTGTGGTTTCCCGCCCATTCATTAGCAGGCGCTGTTCTGGGTGCTGGGATCTAGGGGTCAACAGGATGGAAGCCTCCGGGAGGTTTACAGTCCAGCACAGACAGGAAATAAGCCATTATGTACCCAGATGTGGCGGCAGTGGGGGGACGGGGAGCCACTAGGGTTCTGAAGACAACTGAGAGGACAGACGGGAGGGCTACGGGACAGTGTGCTAGTTTAGCCGCGGGCTCAAGGAAGATCTCGGAGGAGGTTACACCTGGGCAGAGACTTAGAAGAGAGGAAGTAAACCATGTGTGCAGATTGGGAAGAACATTCCAGGATTCCAGGCCTCTGGGGCAGGGACCACACTTGGCGCACTGGAGAAATAACACGCCAGTGTGGTGGGTGCATGACCGAAGCAGAGACCAGGAGGAGAGGCAGACAGGGGCCAGTTCATGGACAACTTTATAGGTCCAGGAAAGCATTCTGGAGTTTGCACTAAATGTGCTGGGATGCAGCTGGAGAATTCTGAGCAAGAGCGTGACCGGATTTGATTTCTGTTTTAAAAACACCACTGGCTGCTACGTGGAGAGCCAGAGTTCCAGCAGGGGCAAGGGTGGAGGCGAGGATTAGGAGGCCATTGCAGTAATCCAGGCAATCCATGATGCTGGCTTAGATGGGGGAGAGGGAGGTGGAGTTGAAAAGTTGGTGAACTCAGAACATCTTCTGACGAGACACCCAAAGACCTTGCACCTGGGCTGGATGTTAGGTGTGGGGAAAGCAGCTAAGGATCAAAGACAGAACACCTACTGCTTGTTTTAGGAATAACAGTGCTAATAAATTCCTGCGGATACTTTTCTTTTCTCCAGCTTTATTGAGGTCTGATTGACAATAAAAATTGTATATATTTAAGGTGTACAACGTGATGAACTGATATACACATACAATGTGAAATGATTACTGTGATTAAGCTAATTAACACATCCATCACTTCACATAGTTACCCCCTTTTTTCGTGGGTGTGGTGAGATCTACTTTCTTAGCATGTTTCAAGTATACAGTACAGGAGTATCAAGTACAGCCACTGTGCTGTACACTAGGTCCCCAGAACTTCTACATCTTGTAACTGCCATAAGTTATAAGACCAACTTATAACTGATAAGACGTTGACCAACATCTCCCCATTTCCCCCACATCCCCCAAGTCCTGATAACCACCATTCTACACTCTGTTTCAGCTGGAGAGCTAAGATTACACTAACAGTGTCGTGGGCTGAATTGCGACGCACCCCCCAAAATTCATATGTTGAAACCCTAACCCCCAGTACCTCAGAGTATGACTATATTTGGAGATAGGGCCTTTAAAGAGGTGATTACGGTAAAATGAGGCCTTTGGGGTGGGCCCTAATCCAATCTGACTGGTGTCCTTACAAGAAAAGGAAATTAGGACACAGACATGCACAGGGGAAAGGCACAGCAAGAAGCAGCCGTCTACAAGGCCAAGGAGAAAAGCCTCAGGAGAAACCACACCTGCCGACACCTTGATCTTGGACTTACAGCCTCCAGAACTGTGAGAAAATAAATGTATGTTGTTTAAGCTGCCCAGTCTGTGGTACTTGGATGTGGCAGCCCTGGCAAATTAATACCAAGAGCCTCTATGTTGTTTTGAATATCTGTAGGTTGATAGACTTAACCACACTTTATAGAGATCCCGTGACCAGATCAGCCACTGCAGAGACCTGAAGGCTGACCATTAAAAAACCAAACTACACACACACACACACACACACACGCACAGGCACGCAAAGTTAAACAGATTAAGAGTCTAACCAAGAGCTACCTGTTTATTCCCAATTACCTTAGAACAACTTTTCTTTGAACTTCCTGCTGAAGGGCACAGTGGCTCCGGCTCCTGTATGGATTCCCAAGGACAGGGCTGGCCAGAGACAGCTTACAAGAGCCCTCTGGGATGCCCAGCCCACTGCCCGCCATCAGGCAACAATTTGTTGAGTTTCACCTTTGCCTGAATTCTAGATGCAGAAAAGTCACACCTATTTCAAGAAATCTCTATTCATATCCCATCCCAGCCCTCAGAGGACATTAAGAACCCGAGGGAAATCAGAAACTCAGTTAGCCCGAAATCTCCAAAATGTCTCTCTCATTCAGGATGAATGCACCAAACAACCTCACAGCAAAATAATGATGAAAAACAAGCCTTCCAACATCAAAAGTATTTCTCTTTCCTAGTGTTTCTACCAAATCTAAGAAAACAGACATTACCATGGTGAAAAAAAAAAAAATTGGACTCGGTAAAAATAAAACTTCATAATTATAGTGTGTTCTTGTGAAAAACTCCTCAAATACATCCTTCTTGCAAAAGGTTTTCTTTTACCGAACTCCTCTTCTTTCATCGCTGACTGCAGTGGAAAATTACATTCCCCTACGAAATATAATCCTGTTGATATTAACACCTACTAAGATTTTCATCAAATTGCTAGGTGAGCTGGCATAATTAGGGACAGCCAGGGGGAAAATTACGAAGGATGCAGAGGACATCACTCCGAAGGAGGTAAATACTGAGAAGATCCTAAGTTGTTTTTAACTTTGGATCATGTGCTTACAAATTTTAAAAAATGCTCACAGGCCAGACTTCTTCAAACCACTGTAGAAGCAGGTAACTGCTTGCCTGGGGATAGTCTCTTTGAAAAGAAACCTCTATGTTTTCTAAGTCTGACTTTCACCAGAGGATTCATAAGAGCATCCTGAATGCAAATGACAAAAATTAAATGCACACTAAGCACTACTCCCTCCAGCCTCATGTAAATGTGTGACATTAGGTACTAAAGGCAAGAATTATCTGTTATCTGAGGGTCATGCTTTGATATGCTTTTAGTGGATACCAGTTCCGCAAGCTGAAGGGGCAATGGTTTAAAGTTTTATATAGTTGTTTGAAGACAACCGTGAGGACAGATGGGAAGGGATAGGGGGACAGCGCGGTGCTTTAGCTAGAGATTCAAGGAAGCTCTCTGAGGAACTGACATCTGAGTAAGGCTATCTATACCGATATCTATAAATATGCAAATTAGCTTCGCTTCTATACGTATATAGGCACATAGATACATACAGGTACAGGCAGACCTTGTTTGATTGCACTTCGAAGATGCTGCGTTTTTTCACGAATCGAAGGTTTGTGGCAACATTTTCATTATGATTACATTTGTTACGGTATCTGTGATTGGTGATCTTTGATGTAACAGCTATGACTCACTGAAGGCTCAGATGATGATTAGCATTTTTTAGCAATAAAGTATTCTTTAATTAAGGTATGTACGTTGTTTTTTTAGACACAATGCTATTGCACACTTAATGGACTACAGTGTAGTGTGAACATTACTTTTATGTGCTCTGGGAAACCAAAAAATTCGTGTGACTTGCTTTATTGTGATCATTTGCTTTAGAGTGGGCTCTGGAACTGGACCCACACTGTGTCTGAGGTCTGCCTGTAGATACAGATCTCTCTTCTGAGTTCCGCTTCTCTGGAGAACGCTGACTAATATACAGAAGTCCAGCAAACACTTTTCAATACTTAACCCATTTTCCCTTTGTTCCCTACTTCCTGCTCACACTGGCTTCTTGTGTGAATGCCCCGCACTCTTTCTGCTGAGGCCTCCGCACCAGCCATCCCCCTGCCTGGACCTTACCTGCCTCTTTGCACCCCTCAGACCTCAGTTGAAATGTCACCTCCTCAGAGAAGCTTCCGGGGCCCCATGAAATCCCTCCTGTTGCTGTTCCTCACAGCTCCCCATTTGCTTTACTTGTAGCAGTCATCGTAATCTATTTTAAAAAAGTATCTGTCTCTGCCATGAAAATGTACATTCCCTGATGGCAAAGGCATGGCTCGGTTTTCCCCTGGGTCTCAGGACATTGCCAGAAGAGATCAGTAAATATTGGTTGGACGAACAAGTGAATGAATAAATGAATGTCTGATGAACACGCCTCACAGGATATCAACCTCAGGACTCTGATCTAAAAGGGGATGAGAACGGAAACCTAAGGAAAAACGTTCTGAATTCCCTTTCTAAATTGCATTCTGCAACTGAGTCTTTTCTCCGCATTATCCTGACACACATTTTTTCAGGTTAACGAACCTCCTCCCTCTCGGCAACTGATCGGCACCTAGCACCCTACAGGGTTCCAAGAGTCCAGGCCACGTGATTTTAGCCAAGGGCTGATCTGTCCCTGTGTGCAAGGACGCAGAGGAACGTTACAAAAGGACTAGAACACACTTTTCCCACACTTGAGAAGCTAGAAGTCTCCTGGATGAGAAAAACTGTGTCCTTGTTAAAACATAAAGTCTATCTAGCCAATTACAGCTGTATGATAAAGTGATCAGAATGATTGGATTTGGATGGTCCAGAAATTTCTGGACACAATAATATTCTGTTCTGATCTGGGAGGCGATGATAAGGATTTGTTTATTTAGTAAAAACCCATCAAGCTGCACCGTTATAATGTGTGTCCAGGTGATACCTGTGCCGTGCTCAGAAGAAGAAACCAGGGCACGCAAAAGCTACTTCCCGGGCTTCGCTGGTGGCGCAGTGGTTGAGAATCTGCCTGCCAATGCAGGGGACAAGGGTTCGAGCCCTGGTCTGGGAAGATCCCACATGCCGCGGAGCAACTAGGCCCGTGAGCCACAACTACTGAGCCTGCGCATCTGGAGCCTGTGCTCCACAACAAGAGAGGCCGCGAGAGTGAGAGGCCAGCGCACCGCGATGAAGAGTGGCCCCCACTTGCCGCAACTAGAGAAAGCCCTCGCACAGAAACGAAGACCCAACACAGCCATAAATAAATAAATAAATAAATAAATAAATAAATAAATAAATAAAATTTAAAAGTTGTAAAAAAAAAAATTAGAGAGAAAAAAAAAAAGCTACTTCCCTAGGAAGAGCAGAGAATCAAGAGAGAACCGGGCCCAGTGCTCACCTCCAGGACGCCGCCCAGCCGACACCAGGGGAAATCTGTTGGGAGGATTCCTTCCCTCATTTGATATGTATTTAATCAGGCACCTACTGTGTACCAGGTGCAACTCTAGGAGCTGGGGATGTAGACATAGCAGTGAACAAAATGAAACAAACCCCCGCCCATGCGCAGTTCACAGGCAGGTAGGAAGAGGTGGACGATAAATAATAAGTAAGACAGGGACTTCCCCGGTGGCACAGTGGCTAAGAATCCGCCTGCCAATGCAGGGGACACAGGTTCGATCCCTGGTCCGGGAAGATCCCACATGCCGCGAAGCATAAGCCTGTGCACCACAACTACTGAGCCTGTGCTTTAGAGCCCGCGAGCCACAACTACTGAGCCCACGTGCCACAACTACTGAAGCCCGCGTGCCTAGAGCCCGTGCTCCGCAACAAGAGAAGCCACCGCAATGACAAGCCCGCTCACCGCAACGAAGAGTAGCCCCCGCTCGCCTCAACTAGAGAAAGCCCGCGTGCAGCAGTGAAGACCCAATGCAGCCAAAAATAAATAAGTAAAATAAATTAAAAATAAGTAAGACAAGTGGCATGTCATGTGGGGAGAAGTGGCACAAAGGAAAACAAAGCGGGGGGTGGACAGAAGGTGCAGGGGAAGGGGGTACAGTTGAAATAGGATGGCCAGGGACCTGCTCCCTGAGATGATGACATTTGAGCCAAGATCCAGAGGAGGTGAGAGAGCCAGCTATGGCTTTCTGGAAGAAAACTACTCCAGGAGGAGGGAAGGGCAAGCACAAAGGCCTGGGGACACATGGAGGCAGTGGAGAGGGACCGGCCACTGCAGGGACGCCGCTGGACTCCGGGGACAAGGGAAACCCTGGAGGGTATGAATAAAGTGATGGAAATTAAAGCTGAGCTTCAAACACAACTACTTTGAGACTAAACAGAGTTTAAGTCATTTAGATGCCACTGAATCCCAATTCGGTTAATTGATCTACCTAAAGGTTCGCGATCCCCACAAGCTGGATCTTATGATTGTCAGGCTAATACCCGAAGGGCCATCAGTTTACACGAGGTGGCCGGAAGAGCCGTCATCTAATCCAACCCATCCCCTCTCCCCACCTCCAGTACAACACAGCTGCTTACATAGCAAGCTGCAGCAAGACCAGGATTTGAGCTGTAAAAATGCCATCAAAAGTGGTGAAAAGTGGTGTTCTCCCCCCCCCCCGCACCCTGCTAGGCTTTCAGAGCCCACCGTCTGTACCAAATCTTCCTTTCTAGATAGATGAAAAACAATGACGGGGAGCCAAAAAACCTGAGAAAACAAACCGAATTCACCCAAATATCTGAACTTTCATTCTGGAGAGAAGGTCTCCTTGTGGCGGGGGGAAGCGGGGAACGCCCAGCCTCGCAGCACACTTGAGGGTCAAGAGGAGCCAGGACCCCCCTGCCGGGCTGGGGCCTACTCCCCAAATAGCCCTGCCTTCATTATTTCAGGGTGACAGCACCCAAGCACATGGCCACACCCAGCTGGCACTGTCCGTGATTGACTGGCTAAAAAAAGATTTGATAAAACCCAAGGATCAGTATTTAGGCTGCTGCTCTGAATACAACACCCGTCAGGTGATTAAAGTTCGGAGTGGGAGAGGGGGAGTCCCATTTTCCCAGCACCAGGATTAGCTGGCAAGTCAACTCAATGGGACAGTTTGTTCCCACACACACCCATCAAAGCCCAGACCTCCTTTTCTATCCGAGCCACCTTTCTGGGGCCATCGAGGGGCGTGTCATTGTTCTACACCGGGACCCACAGCCGACAGGGGCACAACCACGTATCAAGGACCACGTTGATTTGTGTGGCCTACAAAAGCAAACAGGACCCAGTCGTCTGTTCCTTGTGATTTCTGATTCCAAGAAGAAACATTTCTTGGCTCAGGTCATCTTGTCCCTGACCAGATTTTCCTATGACTTCTACTCACTTAGTGATTTATAGGAGACATCAAACTACAATCACAGGAAAACCTCAATGGCCTGACTTAATTTGGAGAGCCAGGAGGACCTGGGAAGGGGACACGGTGCTGATGATTTTAAGCGCATCTGGGAGCATGAAGACAGGATCGGGCCCTGGGCTCTAAGCAGTCACGGGGGCTTCGATACACCGAGGGCCCACGAGCCCAGTCACGCGCCAGCGCTGGACAGGATCCCAAACACATGTTGGTTGGCCTTCTCCCCAAAATGAGCTAAATCTTCCTTCACCTAGATTACAATAAAACTTAACCTGAGTGTATATAGACTGGGACTTCATATGATGACCTCAATCCTGCTCTAGTTGTGGAGAAGTTCACTGTGAGATGGTCTTATACGAGAAACCTGATCACAGAGGGAGGCCTAAGAGTGAAGTGCCAATATTTTTAAGTCAAAAATGCTCAGATCTTGGTAATTTCATGTGTTTCGATATAATACTAATCAGCCCTCCCACCCAACAACCAGGTACTTACAGAGTGCCTATCGCCGTTGGACAAGGCACAGCCTATTTTTACCACATGCAAAGCTCAGCCTTGCTGGGCCGATCCCCAGATGTATCATCACAAATTGTAAAATAATTAAACTGTTATGAATTAGATTTGGCTTGTGACATGGGCTGAGGTCACAAGCTCACCCCACCCCGAATCACAAGCTTCCTTTTAGGGAAGTTACGAAGGGATGCTAAGTTAGCTAGTATTTCTGCTGTCTTGTCTCTTGGATTTACTAAGAATATGAAGCATTCCCATGCATGAACCCACTCAGTTTCTCTCTTAGGCAGGGGAGGGGAGCGAGAGGCGGCCTGAATTGGAGTAACTGTGTGGGTTTTATAGACATGGGCACAGAGCCTCCCAGAGATTGGGGAACAGGGCCTCAGTGAGTTATATGATGGGCTAAGGGGCCCTCTGGCTGTGGAGCCAACTGGTACATGGAGAAAAGGTATGCATGGTTTTCAGATCAGGAAATAGGTTCAGGAAATACACATATGGGGAAATGTCTGGAAAACTGAGAAGAAAACTGCTGTGGGCATGGGAAGTTCTGGGCCAGCTTCTGTTTTCCTGAGTCTTCCCATTGAATACATGTGAGCTGCCCACAGTCATTCCTTTTGACAGACACTTGTGGAAGTTTCCTGCACTTCAGGCCCCAGGTTGGGGTGCAGGGTGAAGTAGGCACAGCCCCGCCCTCAAGGAATGGGTGTACAGATTAGAGGACTGGCTTGTGTCCTGGGCGACCACTGCCCCAGACAGACATATGCGTCTATAACATATGCAGGGAAAAAACTGCCAGTTTATACTTGGTTTATTTTATTTTTCATTAATTAACTAATTTATTTTATTTTTGGCTGCGTTGGGTCTTCGTTGCTGCGCGCAGGCTTTCTCTAGTTGCGGCGAGCGGGGGCTACTCTTCGTTGCGTGCGTGGGCTTCTCATTGCGGTGGCTTCTCTTGTTGTGGAGCATGGGCTTTAGGTGCACGGGCTTCAGTAGTTGTGGCACGTGGGCTCGGTAGTTGTGGCTCACGGGCTCTAGAGCGCAGGCTCAGTAGTTGTGGTGCACGGGCTTAGTTGCTCCACAGCATGTGGGATCTTCCCGGACCAGGGCTCGAACCTGTGTCCCCTGCATTGGCAGGCGGATTCTTAACCACCGAGCCACCAGGGAAGCTCCTACACTTGGTTTTTATTGTGAGGCTGGATGGAGAGCCGGGGGATGAACAAGGTCTACATTCTCATTCCCTTATTCACCATTAGGGGCATGTGATTATTTTCAGAGTTGTCGCAGGACAGAAGAGGGACAAAGATGTTATATATCGACTGATGAACTCAGAGGAATTTCTGTCCTGACCCTTGAGCTGGACAGTGGAGCTGCCTAAAATAAACAGTCCAGCAGCTGAACAGGCAAAGGATATGAACTGTCCAGAGGAAATAAGCTAGAGGAAACAGAATCAGTCAACACGCATGTGGGAAGGCAGAACAATTTTGTAGTCAGAGACACAGCAGAAAAAAAAAGAATACGAGAATGTTCCATAGAGGAGGAGCAGAGAGGTGCCCCCTTTAGGGGAGCCTGGAGCCCCCTGAAGTCAGTTGGTTGTACTTGACAGGCAATGGGAGGGACAGGCGGTGAGGCAAAGTCCAGGGGCTGGGATGCTAATGCCAGATAGGCTGCCAGGCACCTGGGGAGGAGCAGGGTTTGGAGTCAGGGCCTCGGGTGTGGTATCTGAACCCCAGGCAGGCTACAGGCCACGAACTCTCCAGGCCTCCGCGTCTTCATGCAACAAGTGTGTACCTCCCAGGGATGCTGGCTTCAAACAAAGTGAGGGACCAGAGTGGAGAGACAGTGGGGTGGCGGCGGTGAGTGGTTAAGAACACGGACTCTGGGATAAGACAGCCTGGGTTCACATCCTGCTCCCACAACTCAGCTGTGCAACAATGAGCAGGTCCCTTTGCCTCAGTTACTCCAGCCATCAAATGGGGACAATAGCAGCCTCTCCCTCCCAGGGTTCGCGTGAGGATTGAATCCATCCACGTTCCTAAGCACATACAAAAGCGCCTGGCACAGAACAAACACCACACAAGCGTTTACTTCACTCATGCACATGAGCCCCGTGCCCTGGGGACCGGCACATAGTAAGTGCTGGGGGAAAGTCACCATAGCCATTTCCCTTCTCTGGGTGTGCTGGGAGACAGGGAAAGAGGATCATCAGAGAGGGAGGAAAAATTACCCAGTTTTAAAGAAAGTTCTCCAAGACTTTCCCCTGACCATGAAAAAAGAAACTGGAGCAACACCGGCAAGAAGGAATAGAATCCTAGAAATGCTGTGTTCTGATGAAGCCGAGTTTGACCTTTTAGCAAATTACACAACCCACGTATTCATCACAAATTCCAGCATCCGGGGGCCAGGCTCTGCAGGTGGGTGCTGTCGTCGGAGCCATCGTGGGAGCCCGGGCTGAGAAAGAGAAACACGGGGGCTGTGATCACGCTCCCGGGAGGCGGGTCCTCCGTCCACCTGTGGAGGTGACTTCCTCACTGGCAAACAGGTTCAGACACGCGTGCGCCTCCGCTGGCCGTTTCACTGGCATGGCTGACAACACCAGCATGCTACCTGATGAGCCTCGAGCCAGCATCCCGACAGCTCCAACGGGGTCCCTGGGGCTGGACCAGCTGCCCCAAGGGGCCTGGGACCCTGTTGTCAGATACACCAGAGCTGCCACTCTGCCGAGCCAGGACATTCGTGGGGTGCAGCCAGGAAAAGGGACTCTCTGGGGCCATGGATATAGCCATCCGCACACCCCCAGGCAGGGCTCCCCAAATCCGCCTGCATCGAGAGTTCCCACGGAGGGGCAGAGGGAGATCGAGCCTGGAGGTCACCGGCCCTTAGGGCGGGGAGAGCCATCACCTCTCCCGCGTGAAGAAGAATGACCCTCTGTGGAGGGCGTCCTGGCGAGCAGAGCCCTCTGGGCACTCTCCACCTATGGACTCACGTACTCTTCACCGGAGCCCTGGGCGGGGGGCGTGATTATGACCCCCCCAACTTCCAGGCAGGCAAGCTGAGGCACAGAGTGGATGGTGAGTCGCGCAGCCACGTGGAAGGGGCAGCAGAGCCGGGCTGGACCCCGGGGCGTCCAGCGATCTTCGCCGCTAAGCGCTGACCAATGACCTTCAGACGCGAAGGTAGGGTCTTCCTATTGGCCGGAAAACGGGAAGAGTTCCCTCCAGGATGGGTCACTCCTGCTTCCCTTGAACTAGTGGCTGGAAGGGACAGCTAAGGAGGACACCAGCAGTGACCCTGAGTGACTGACCAGGGACCCCCCGAGGAAAAGAAAGGGCTGGCGGAGGCAGGAAGATTCTAAATGCCTCGAGAGCAAGGCCGTGGGTGCTTCGTTACTGAGAGGCCCTCCTTCTCCACTGCGGCCCCCGTCTGAGGGCCTTCTCAGAGGCTCTCGTTTCTTTATCCTCCTCTCTGACTCCCTAACTCGCTGGACATGCATTCTCTTAAGGTTTAGATTCGTCACGGGGCCGAGCAGCAACACCCCCACTGTCTTGCTGGAAGCACGGATGCTTGCAATCTTTGAAGAAAAAGACTAGAAAATACATTTGAACTGAAAGGGCACAGAACTAATATTCCTGAGGATGCTGGAATACGGTGCCTAACGATGCTTTAATCCCACCAGCAGAGAGGCCAGACGCAGAACCTGGACCAACAGCCGTGGGGCTTGGCCTCCCAGGCCCGCTGCACCTGCCCTTCTCGTGAGCGAGCCTTTGCCCTGCAGAGTGAGAAGACGCAGCTGAAAACTCTACATCTGAACCAGCCCAGGGGTCAACCCAGACACGGTGGAGAAGGCAGTGGGGTGAGACATGTTTACTGAAGGTGTATAGGTCCGTACACACCTGGACTTTGGTTGTCATTTAAAGAAGGAACGTGGGAAGAGTCCGAGACAAGAACAAGACGCCTGGCTTCTTACTTCAGTTTAATCATGAGCTTGCTGTGTGATCTGGGGCCAATCTCAACCTCTCTGGGCACAGTGAACAGCCACTGTGTAGGTCCTTTCTATGCTCACGTCCTATCCTTTATTGATATGATTGAGGAACTGGTGCTGCCTGATTCTGGAGCTAATAGTCACGTGTGGCTATTTCAATTAAATTAAACTTACACAAAATTAAAAACTCAGTTCCTCAGTAGCACTAGCCGCATTTTAAGTGCTCAATAGCTGGTCAAGATTTAAATTAATTAAAGTGAAATAAAATTTAAAATTCTGCTTCACAATGGAATACTACTCAGCCATAAAAAAGAATGAAATTTTGCCATTTGCAACAACATGGAGGGACCTGGAGGGCATGATGCTAAGTGAAATAAGTCAGACGGAGAAATACTGTATGATATCACTTATATGTGGAACCTAAAAGTTACAACAAATGAGTGAATATAACAGAAAGGAAACATCGCAGATATAGAGGACAAACTAATGCTTACCAGTGGGGAGAGGGAAAAGGGGCAGGAGCAAGAAAGTGTAGGGGATTAAGAGGTACAAACTATTATGTATAAAATACATAAGCTACAAGGATATATTGTACAACACGGGGAATACAGCCAATATTTTATAATAACTATAACTGGAGTATAACCTTTAAAAATTGTGCATCACTACATTGTACACCTGTAACGTATAATAATACTGTACATCAACTATACTTCAATTAAAACATTGTTTTCGTGTTCTTGAAGTCACTTCTTTTTCTTTGTTTTTTTATAGTCCAGAGGTCTTTTATTTTTTTTACACCTATCATGCCATGAATTCACAGGGAATGGGTTCCAGCAGCTCAGGCTCCTTTCCCTTGGTTTCTGTTATACGAAGTATGTTTCTCTGGATGGAACAGGCTGGCGCTTCAGTTGAACCCAAGTACCTTTCTCTTTGGCTTCCTTCTTTTTCGGATCATTTTCCTTCCCGAGTTTCAGGAAGCTATCTTGGCTCTTAGAGTGCTTAATATGCTCAATGTGGACATTAATTGTCTTGGCAAGGATCATGCCCTTAACTTGTTTGTTTACGACAATGCCAACAGCATGCCAGGTCACACTGTAGACTCTTCCAGTCTTGCCATGGGAACACTGGGGGCGCATTCCACTTTGAACAGTGCCCATTCCCTTGATGTCTACAATATCACCTTTCTTGTAGATTCGCATGTATGTGGCCAAAGGAACAGCTCCATGTTTTCTAGGAGGCCTAGAGAACCTAAAGCAGGTGCCTCTCCTCTTTCCCTTTGTGTTGGTCAGTTTGATGAATTACCGGAAGATGACAGTTCTGGCCGAAAGGCTGAAGTCACTTCTTTCAAAGGAGAATTGAGTGCTAGGTAAGAGCCTACAAAAAAGCAATGAGAGAGCTGGATGTGTCTGTTGTGTGTAACCAGGTCTAGGACAGGAAAGTATTTGTCAAAGACACCGGAAGGAAGGTGAGTTAAAATGCCACACTGCCACGCCAAGGTTAAGGTGAATGGTAGAACACTAGCACATTTCCCTTAAAAGCTGGGTATAAAACAAGGATGCCATATGCCAACGCTATGATCTACTGTCAAAGTGCCACGTGGATTAGAGAATAAAACAGGTATTGTAAAGAAGATGGCAAAATCGTCACTCTTTGCAGACGATATGATTTAATACCTGCAAAATGCAGAAGAATGAACTGTAACATTATTAGAAACAGTAAGAGGCTTTAGTATGGCAGATGGTTACAAAGTTAATATGCAGGAAACAATTTCCCTTATATGAAAGTAAAAGTAAGTATAATGGAAAAGAGAGCTCATATTTTAATACACTTCTTAAGCTTACATAAAAATACTTATACTGAAATATCTAAAACAAACTAAAATATATAGGCGATCTATGTGAAGAATATATATATATGTATATGGAAAGCGTCAAACCTGTACAGATGGCATAAAAGATGGCTTAAATAAGTAGAACAACATTATAAGAACATAATATTTAAAGATGTCAATTCCCCTGAAGTAACTATAAACCCGAAGCAATCTCACTCAAAATACCAACAGGTTTGGTTGTTGCATTTTGTTTTCGTTCTTTGTGGGGGGTAGAGGATACTTAGAAATGACAGAATGATTCTTAAAGTTTGCGAAGGAGATAAGGAAAGGAAACTGGCCAGGAAAATAAATTCTGAAAGAGAGAATGGGGGAGAATCAGCCCCATTGTAAACAATATGAAACTGGCTCAGAAATGGACAAAAAGATGAACAGAAGAGCCCTGATTCAAGAACACTTGACCATTTAGGTGGTATGTCAAATCTGCAGGATTTGGAACCTGCAAGTAACATGCAAAAAAGCAAATCAGAAACTGAATTTACTCCTTACACCAAAATATCCAGGGAATTAAAGGCAAACATCACAAATAAAAATGTAAAAGTACTGGAAGAAAACATATGCCTACACATCTTGGCCCAAAGGACTCTCTAGGTCTAAGAGCCCAGAAAACAGGAAGGCAAAATTTCTACATCAGAACTACAAATAAAAAGGATAAAAATGTCTGTGGGGTAAAAACACCATAGTCAAATGGCAAACTGGAGGAAATATTGGTAATATATGCGATTAAGTAACAATTTCCTTAATATACAACACAACTCTGAAAAATTCACAAATACAGATGAAAACTTACCACAAAAATAGCAAAAGATATAAACAATCAATTTACAGAAAAAACAACAACAAATGACCAATATGAATAAAAGATGGTCAACCTTAAGCAAATTAAAACAAAGAGATACTATTTTTCACTTATCAAAGATTGTGGCAATGATCCCAAATGATTTATGATCCCCTGTATTGGCAAGAATGTGGGGAAAGAGGAACTGTCATGCAGTGCAGGTGGTAATATAAATTGGTATAAACATTCAGGAGAGCAAATTCACAGTATCTATCAAAATGCAAAACAGCCATACCCTTGACTCAGATATTTCACTTCTAGAAATGTATCTTGCAAGCATTTTTACACAAGTAAACAAAGATATATGTAGAGTGGGCCCTCTGGATCCTTGGGTTCCACACCTGCAGATTCAACTAACAATGGATCAAAAACATTTGGAAGAAAAAAATTCCAGCAAGTTCTGAAAAGCAAGACTTGAATTTGCTGTTCTCCAGCAACTATTTACATAGCATTTACAGCTATTTACAGAGATTTACATTGCATAGGTTATATGCAAATATTATGTCATTTACTATAAGGGACTTGAGCATCTGCAGATTTTGGTATCCACAGGTCATGGAACTGCTCCCCCATGGATAGCCGGGGAGGCGTGTATAGGGATGCTGCTTGTGACATTGTTTACAATAGGAAAAAGACAACAACAACCTAGAAACAAACTAAATGTCTATCAGTAGGAATTGCTGGTTAAATTATGTTACATTCTTATAATGAAATGCCAGGCAGTCATCAAAAGAACAGATTCCATTGAGTCTGTTAGAAGATGTCCACAATATTTTAAGAAGGCAAGTAGCAAAAGAGTATATGTAATATGATATTTATAAATATATACACATGGCATACACAGAATATGTGTGGAAGAGTACACATAAAACTTAGAGGTTATTTCTGAGAAAGAGGTTGAGAGAAAAGGATGAGGAATTTTTAGTTAACACTTTAACAATCAAATATAAATTTTATAATGAATTGCTCTTCAAAGCACACAGCAATCTAGACAAATGTAATAACCCATAGTTGGTACTCAGCAAATAATACTCATTATAAGTTGTGATCTTCAGAAAGTTTTCCCCAGTGACATAATATACCCTTACCCCAGCACAGTGTAGACGTAATACAATGGTGGGTAACTTCTTGCTGAAGTCAGCATGTCATGGCTGTACTCTCTGGCTAGAAGGCTGGATAAGGGCTGAGTTATCCTGGACCAAAAGCACAGAGAAATGGCTCCAAGAACTATGAGCCCAGATCACACCATGCTAAAGCCCCTTGATCCAATCTTCAGTCCCCACTGGTGCCACCCTATGATGTAACCATCTGGAATGTCTGACCTGGGGACAGACTGTGAGTGCCATGCTGCTTTGGGGATAAGACTCGAGTTTTTAAAGATTGGTTCATTTAATTAAAAGCACAGCAGGCCGCTGAGCACTAAGCAGACAGCATGCATTTCATCCAGGAAGGTCACCTCTCCTGGTACAACGTAGTGGAAAACAGGGCAGCATTCAGAGATAAGAAGATCACAGGTTGATTTTGCCCTCTTAGGACGAGATTTGGCAAAGAATGACCAGCCTCCTTCTATCAAGGGTGCTAGAGGCTGGCTGGTAGATGGGATTTAGCAGATGACAATGAATTTCTGAAAAGATCTGTGTATTCCCTAAAAGGCATTCTAAGAACAACAAGAGAGAATGGAAAGAGGGAAAGCAAAGAGAGAGAGAGAATAGGGAGGCAGGGAGGGGAAAACCTCACCAGCAAACATGACATTTATTTCTCAATTACAGATGTTTTTTAAAAAATTGTGCTTGGGAAGCTTGGGATTTCTTACCGCCATAAATAACGATTTTATGCTTCTGAGAAACTTTATGTAAAAACCATTATCTCATTGAGATTTATTTTTATTTTTTAAAATTTATTTATTTTATTTATTTATTCTTGGCTGCTTTGGGTCTTCGTTGCTGCGCACGGGCTTTCTCTAGTTGCGGCGAGCGGCGGCTACTCTTCGTTGCGGCGCGCGGGCTTCTCATCGCGGTGGCTTCTCTTGTTGCGGAGCATGGGCTCTAGGCACACGGGCTCAGTAGTTGTGGCTCGCGGGCTCTAGAGCGCAGGCTCAGTAGTTGTGGCGCACGGGCTTAGTTGCTCCGCGGCATGTGGGATCTTCCCGGACCAGGGCTCGAACCCGTGTTCCCTGCATTGGCAGGCGGTTCTTAACCACTGCGCCACAGGGAAGCCCGAGATTTATGTTTTAAAGGGTTTAGGTTTTTAATTTGTTTTCAACTTTGTAGCAACGCTCATTCATGTTAAAACATGATTTTCTAAGCATTACAGGTGATAACAAGCCATGCTAGTCTTCTGGTATAATACAGCTCTAAATGCATTCTAAATGTTCAGCAACATCTCAGCCTGTTAATATCATACACACGTGTGTGCACACACGCGTGCACACACATACACACACACATACACACACACAATCACTGCCATGATTTTAAAGCTGCAGAGCCTTCTGGCCTGAGATAATTTATGCAACTTCTGGAAGTGCCTAAAACCACTGCTGGGAAAATAAGGCTTAATATTTAATGAACTTAAAAGAGCAAGACTTTTATTTTTATGTTAGTGTTTTACTTCCACTGCTGCACAAATATTTAAGTGCCTACTATGTGGCAGGCACTGTCCTAGGCACAGGATTATAGCTGTAAGCAATACAGATACCGTAGTCCTTGCATTTTAATAATCATTTAAATAAAATTGCTAACAGCTACAAAACACTTACTACAAGCCTGGTATTATTCTTAGCCCTTTATTTATATGCTCTCTTTTCATCTTCACAACCCCATGAGGTAGGTACTTTTATTACCCCATTTTACAAAGAGACTGAAACACAGAGAAGTTAAGTTCACACAGCTAGTTGCTGGCAGAGCTGGGATTTGAATTCAGACTGACTTGGCTCAGGGGTCCACCCTCCTAACTACTGCATCTTACTGCCTTTTTAACATGCACAACTCCAAAGAAAGGTAGGTATTTGTCCACAGAGAAGGTGGGCACTCACAGGTAATATGTGCATATTCTCTTATACATTTTCACTCTCAGCTAAGCCATAAAAATAAGTAGCAAGCAAGAAGAAAACCTACAAGTAGGTGATCTTGCCAATGTAGTCCCTGTGCAGAGAAAACAAAGGAGGAAAAGAAAGGAAATGAAAAGGAAATGAACAAACAAAAATTAAATGGCTACTCAATATAAAATCTCTAGCCATATAGTCAATGACATTAAAACGAAGTCCTTGATAAAGACTAAATAAATCATTTCAGGGCATCTCCTGCCTCAGCTTCTATCACAAACACTGTCCTGCTGTATTTATTTGTCACAGGCATCCTAGTAAGGTGAAGGACCACCCAGCCCTTGTTTTATGATATAAGATAAAGAATGTGCTCAGAATCTCAGCCATGGCCCAGCTGCTACTGCTTCATTCCAGGCCACGGGTTGAAGCACAAGTCTCCATTCTGTCCTCTGCACAACTACCTCCCAATAAATGCAGGAAGTCATCCCCTCAGCATACAACCTCTCTATCCCCACCCACCTCACCTGTGCCGCCGTCTCAGGCAGGCTCATGGTGCTGAGGACCAGGTCAGCATAGGTTATATGCAAATATTATCCTGAACATGTTGTAAATAACTAAAATACTCCGAATGTGGAGGTTACAAAGTATCTGAAGATCCATTAATGGTATTTCCCAAATATATGTCAAGGAGATAACTGAATAACAGAGCACATTAGGGTCAAAGTGCCCCCTGAGAATTTATGAATCACTTTGAAGAAATACACAAATTCAGAACTGATTTTGAAAATGAAAACCACTCTGGAAATGCTGTGTCAGGGTCAAACAGGTGGTTGAGTTTGAAAGATATATCTTAGACTGGGCTGTTCCAGAAAGAGAGATATAGATACAAACCAACCCTGATGTTGCCAAACGTTTGCCAGGGTCTCCAGGCCAATTCATGAACTGTTTGTAACGCAGTGAGTTTTGCTGATGAGTGGTCTGTTTTTAGTAGTTTATAGACTGCTGACCCAGACCTGAGGGTTCTCCATCATCATCCAAGATCTGCAGCTTAGGCGCAAAGGTGGTTCTGAGAGCAGAGCTGAGATCTACACGAATCCCCCCAAATCCTGACTCCAGCCCAGAAGAATACTGTCACTACGTGGCTTGGGCAGTAGGTAATTCATTCGAGGACAGGGGTCCACCACACGGGGCTGACAACCTATGTACCAGCACAAGCTTTGCCTTTTAAAAGTAATCTCCATAGCAACCTAATAGCTGAAGACAGCTCAGAAAATTCCCCTTGTCTCTGAAATGAAGTGTTTGTTTCATCTGAGTGAGCTCTCTCTCTTTCTTCCTTTCTCTCTTTCTTTCCCACACCTCTTGGCTTATGGGATCTTAGTTCCCCGACCAGGGATTGAACCCGGGCCCCCCGGCAGGAGAAGCACTGGCTCCTAACCACTGGACTGCCAGGGAATTCCCTCTTTATATTTCTTTATGCTGATCATTTGAGTCACAGTCCGAATAAGTCACAAAAAATCAGAGCACGGGGCAGAGAATGTCACAGATGTGTACTAGGCACAGTGAAAAAGGGTCACTCTTTGAGGCGAGCACAGCATCCCTGTTTCCTGTTCTAACCAAAGGGGGTCCCACTGCCCAGCAGCAGGGAGAGTCCCCTCCCTTGGCTTTCTGCTGGGAGAATGGAAGAGAGGGGGTGTCTCTCCAGTTTAAAGTTCCAGCTACACACTCATCATTATAATAGCTTCTTCTGCAGCACAGGGAGTGACTTCTCCCTCCAAAAACGCACGCTCTGTCTTTGATGCCTGAAATAAAGGCGAAGGCAACCACCAGACTCCATCGCAGAACTTATGTGAGGGGACCTCCCCCTGGTGGCAGGCGCTGGTGTTTGAACAGCCCCGGACTAGCTCTCGCACAGCCTCCTCTGCCCTCCCACCAGGAAGGACCATAGGTACCCTGCTCCTCAGCAGCCCCCTAACGGTGGCACAGGAGACAGTGCTGCCTGTTTCAGCTGACGGGACTCTAGCTGTCCTCCTCATTGTCTCATGCTCCGGATTCTTTGCATGGGGTGGGACGTGCGGCAGGTGAGGACATCATTTCACAGGAAATTAGATGAGCAGTGTAACCAGCGGGCCGGAAGAAAATTCTAGTTCTGCCAATATCTAGTGAGCTCCCCTGAGGAAATGTGACCACTGCTCTGAGATTCCTCCTTGGAGAAGTTGAAGGCTTGAGCCTGAGGTCCTCTCTGCCACAGTTCTGTAGCTGCGCCCAGAGTCTGACGCCCAGCTGCTATGGGATTCTGTGTGCTGATTAGTTTTGCAAAGGGAGCAGAAGCCTTCCACATCTATAAAATGGGCAAATATAGTATTTATCTTGGAAGGTTGAAAGAAGGATGAAATGAAACGATGTACATAAAATATTTGGCGAACAGTATGTGCTAAGTAAACAGGGTGCTTCTCATGAATTGTTTTTTTTTAATTAATTAATTAATTAATTAATTTTTGGCTGCCTTGGGTCTTCGTTGCTGCGCGCGGGCTTTCTCTAGTTGTGGCGAGTGGGGGCTACTCTTCCTTGCGGTGCACGGGCTTCTCATTGCGATAGCTTCTCTTGTTGCGGAGCACGGGCTCTAGGCGCACGGGCTTCAGTAGTGGTGGCACGCGGGCTCAGTAGTTGTGCCTCCCGGGCTCTAGAGTGCAGGCTCAGTAGTTGTGGCGCACGGGCTTAGTTGCTCCACGGCATGTGGGGATCTTCCCTGACCAGGGCTCGAACCCATGTCCCCTGCATTGGCAGGCGGATTCTTAACCACTGCGCCACCAGGGAAGTCCCTGAATTGTTTACTTACTAACTACATATATAATTGATCACCCAAACTTAAGAGTGAAGGAGGGGACTACTAGTAACCTTCCCGGGACAACAGGCATGAACCAGATGCACAAACTGGGACATACTGTCACTGTATCAATAAGAAATAGCTGTCGGGCGATTGGGAAAAGTTCCCAATAACGGAAAAACTTAAAAAAAAAAAAAAAATTTCACTCAGTTGTTCTGGCTTTGTGAGGTCATATATTTGGCAAACCCTCAAATGGCAACTGGACAGAATCGGTGCTGGCGTCAGTTAGATCGTCTCTGACACAGGTTCCTCTCGGATCGGTGAAATTTCCAAGACCAATTGCAGACACAAGTGTAAGTGACTGGAATTTACCTCCTCTCTCCCACAAACCAGCAGACAGGCCTCCCACGGACCAGTGCAGGATAAGGCACGAGAGTGGGGATGGAGGAAACCACAATGTCACCCCCCAAATATGCCTCTCTGACATAAAAGGTATTTGGAGCTGAACGCAATTATGAGGCACATATGCAAGAAAGCTCTATCTTGTCCCTCTTTTCTGCTTATAGGTGGGATATAAATGCCCCTTTTAATGGAGATGACTCCAGACTCTTACAGAGGAATCTGCAAACGTACCCATCAGTTTCCTCCCACGTATTTACTTCCCCGCAGTGTGCTGCCACGTGGAAGCCTGAAACTGCTTTCCTCCCTCCTGCCATTTCTCTATCAATTTATTCTTTGCTGAAGAGGCTACATAAGCCAAGTTCTAAGCCTCCACGTCACGATGAGGGTTCTCCCACCTGACATATGCTGCACGCATTAATGACTTCTGTTTTTCTCTTGTTAAAGAGCCACAGCTGAAAACCTAGAATGGACAGAGGTAAAGTTCTGTCTCCCCTGCAGGTAGAAGGCTGGGAAGCTGGATGGAAGAGAACTAGAGTCACACTAGGAGAAATTCTCTTCTTGATTCAATTCCTACTGGGAAAGGTCTGTAGGGGAGCAAGCGCTCCCCTGACAGAAGAGCTGGAAATGACCTCACTGAGATGACCCAGCTCAACCCGGTCACTTCATAGATGAAGCAACTGAGGTCTGGGTGAATATCTTGCCCAAGGACGTGTGGTTTGTTATGGATCTCTTAAGCTCTTTGGTTATATTTACATAACACACACAATTTAAAAAGTGTGTGTCCTCCCTGCTGGCCTGTGAGCCTCACAAAGGGAGAGACGGTGTCTGTCATTCACCAAGGGCTGCGGCCCCCTCACCCTGACCTCACCGTGACTGTGGGGGAGGGGTTACTGCCCTCCTTCTGCGACGGGGGAGACCAAGCCTGGGGAGGTTGACTGACTCACCTGGGGTCCCACAGCTGGCCTTGCAACCAGCACAGTGCTCAGAACACAGGAGGCCCTCAGAAATACTTGTTGAATGAATGAATGAATGAATGAGTGAAGTGATGGAGCTAGGATTCAAATCCGGGTCTGCCTGACTCCAGTGCCCAGGCACTGCCTTCCGCTTGAATACAAGAATATCATCAGGGCTGCCACTGATGTACAAAAAGCACTCAAATAGATCTGTTAAATATAAATAAATGGCTTAGAGAATAAGAGAGTTATAACTCTTATGAACCTCAGTTTCCTGTGGATAAAAGAACTTTCTTCATAGAGATATCCTAGGGTTTAAATAAGATGTGAAAAATATGAAAAATTCATGTGCATTACTGCATACAAGATGATTCCAGCACAGGTTTTGTAGTTGGCTAAAACCAGGTTTGAATCATAAGGCCAGCACTTACTGGCTATGTGATCTGGGACAGGTTACTTGGCCTCCTCTGGCCTCAGTTTCCATGTCCACAGAATGGGAATAACAGTACCTATTTCATAGAGTTCTTATAAAAAGATGAAATGATATATATTACACATAAAGCACTTCACATTAATGAATAGAAACTATTTTATTATCTGTAAAGTAAAGCAGAAAAATTAACAAGAATTATAAAGGTAATAAAGTAAAACAAGCTATTGTTGTCGCATGAAAAAAATCCAAAATTAGCTTTCTGAATCAAATAACATTTTTTCTTTTAATTCTGAATTCAGGCCAACCTCAAACACCTCCTCCTATGGTGTTAATTATGATTACACGTGGGAACTTCACATTGCACCTGCTGAAATTAGTAATGAAAGGAAAAGTACTGAACCTTCTCAACATAAAAAAGCTTTAGTTTCCTGAGCTCTTGGTTCAGAAGTGTAGTGGCTGACAGCTTTCGCTATGAACCTAGCTATAAACCTATCAATGAGGTATTTTATGTTAAGTAGTAGAGTCTAAAACTGTATTCTTTATAGAGCTGAAGCTAAAACAATCAGATGAGGAAATACCTTCCTAAACATTTCTGAACATTAACTGCTCCAAGAAGTCAAAAAAGTTTACAAGGAAGAAAATGTACTAATAAATAGCAACTGTGGTCAGCAGCCTGTAAGATGGGCTCAGCAATCTCCACTTACCAGGACTCACGCCCTGGTGTAAGCCCCCCACCCCGCTGAGTGGGAGCTGCACTTACTGACTCACTTCTAATGAAGAGAATCCAGTAAAAGTGGTGGGATATCACTCTGAGATTATTAGGTCACAAGAAGACTGTGAATTGCATTCCATCTTGCATGCCCTTTCTCCCTTGCTCTGATGGAAGCCAGTAGCCACGTTGTAAGCTGCCTTACAAAGAGGCCTGTGTGGCTATGAATTGAGGGGGGTCTCTAGCCAACAGCCCCTGAGGAACTGGGGCTCTCAGTCCAACAACCCACCGGAAATGCAATCCTGCCAAAGACCACGTGAGTGAATCTAGGAGCAGACGCTCCTTCAGTTGAGCCGTCAGATGAGACTGCAGCTGGTACTTTATTGCAGATGTTGAGGCAGAAGCACCAAGATAAGCCATCCCTGGATTCGTGACCCACAGAAACTGTGAGATAATAAATATTTACTGTTTTGAACTACTAAGTCTTGAGTTAGTTTGTTACACAGCAGTAGATAATACACAACTTACATTATGTGTTTACTATGTCCTAGTCCCTGGGACAAGCATTTTATGTACATCATAAGGTGTTAGTACTACTGGCACCTCCATTTTACAGGTAGGGAAGTGAAGGCATGGTAGGGTAAATAGCTTCCCCAGGGTCACACTGGTGTTAGCGGTAAAGGTATGCTTCAGATTCATACCCTTAACTATCATGCTGCATTGCCTCCTCACGGACACACTTCAAAGGGGCATGTGAGCATATTAAACCCAATGAAATCTTCAGAGGTTAAAAATATAAACAAAAACACTCTACACCAACTAAATCAAATAAAGGATTTCTACAGTGACTGAAATCTACATAACATGAAGCCAACCCTTTCTTCCACATCAAAGTTTGAATTAAGGGCGTTAATATTTTCCTGATGTTCAATTTTGAAAATGTTTCTGTTCTGCCCAAGAAGGGTAGAAGAGCTATTTTTACTTCCTACGGCCATGGTATAGCCCATCACTGCTCAGAGAACAGAGCAGAGTCACTTACTGTCTCATTAACTGTCAGCGTCCCCATGTTTGCACAGTGATTCATATTTACAAAGGAAAAAATTCTGTCACAACTGAATTGTATTTCAAACGACTGGCACTCCCCCTCGGCCCCTGAAATGGGTCCTAACAATTGTGCACAGAAAATGCACACGGAGGAGGCCCTTCCCCGCTCCTACCCCCAGCACACACACTGATGCGTGCACAACTGCCATCACTGTAACGGGAGTGACGCATTCACAGAACAGGGCAAACAGGCCCCTCAGTGGCATGTATGCAAAAGAGTAGACTGTGTCATCTGATGACATTTTTAGAAAGGAAAGAAGGAAAGAATAGAGCCTGAAATATAAACACTGGAATCAAACAGCCTCTGCTTTAGCTATTCTATCACAAAGACTATTTTTTTTTTTCTTTTTCTTTTTTTGGCTCCCTTATGTAATTGTCTTGGGAGTTGCTGGCAGTAACGTTGAAAGCTTTTGCTACTAAAGAAGAAATGCTTTGAGCAACGGATGGTGCTGAAAAGGGGACCAAACCCTTGTTAGGGAGGGAAGTGGAGAGGAGAGATCAAAAGACCCTCACGGACGTTAAAAATACATATATACATATGTAGATAGATAGATAGATTTATTTAAGAGTCAGAAATTCTAAAATTAGGGAAATAGTGGATAACTTCTAAAGTAAACTTTGCACATATATAATATGCAGGTTTTTGTTTTTTTAAACTTACAACATTCTGAACTTTCCCAAATAAATGAAACCATACCATATTGGGTTTAATATCTCTCCACACTTGAGGAGGTTTAAGGGGGCATTTTATGCTTAATTTAAGTCTCAGAAACCACATGCCTGTGACACTAGGATGAAAAGTGAAAATGGCCTAGGAAGGCGGGGATGTTACACCGTAATAGAACCCCCAACTGTTACTATCCTGCTGGAATGTCACATTTTACAACACAGTGTGATGGGAACAAGCAGATACACGGCCAAGCATATACAACCACACGGGCGGAAACTATGCATCTCAGCTGTGCCACCTTGGAGCTTCAAACATTTCAGTCATCAAATTACTACTGAGTGATATCTTGTCTACCGAAATACAAGCTTTGGGAGGACGAGTCCGGGATCTGACGTCTGGTGGAGAGCAAGCGGCAGCACGAGAGGATGTGTACAAAGGCCACGAGGCAACCCCACGTTCAGGTCGGTGTTCTTATCTCATGCGTCACCCGCCCAAAGGCTGGGCTCTCAGGCTGACAGCCAGTCATTCTGCTTTCCAGCCACAAGGTCAAACGGCGCTTAGGAGAAGGGAGGCTCCCAACTAGGGGCCTGACTCCTATTTTGGACTAGAGGAAATCAAGGCACAGATCTGGCTGAAAGTGGAACCAATGATCAATTATTCAATAATCTTTTCACGATACAACAATGACTCTGGTCAGGCTAGACCCCTTCTGGCTAGACGATGGTCTGCAACCTTGGCTCCCAATCAGAAATCACCTTGGGGAGCTTTCCAGGTGGTTCCCAGCCCCTGAGACTGGAATTGGTCTGCAGAAGCCTGGGCATGGGAGTTTCTCAGGGGTCTTCACTGATACAAAGAATTTAAGGACACCCCTCAACCACCTTTCATGCCTTATCAGAATATTTCATGTTTTGAAAAGAAGTCACGCCAGTATCATAAATCTTATGTGGGCATTTGTTTTAAGAAAGGTGAGTCACTAGCAGAGCTAGTCACAGGCAGAGCTCTGTCAATCAAATATACATTCACGTCTCAGACAACAGAAAAATGGCATTTGCTTCCATTACTCTATGAAATTATATCTACTGCCTGGAAACTAACAATATTATTTGAGAACTCTAAATTTCTGGTTAGCTTGGTGACAACTGAATGAACCTTTATTCTAGGGAACCAACGAACCACTGCCAACAATCCAAAGCACATGTAATTACCGGTTCAAAGCACTGCTTTGCTTTCTCAGTAAAAAGAAAAAAGGTTCCCAAAAAGGACAGTAATGGAATATGCTAAGCAAATATCTGTACAACAAAAAATAATCTTATTTTAATAAAAGTTTTCATTCATTTGTAATGGTGTGAACCTCTCTAATAATATTGCTTGAAATGAATGACGATACAGTTTCAGTTATTTTTGGATAAACATTTAATGAACATGTTAATTATAAATTATTTATAATAATTTGATGATCCAGTTAACAAAAACAAATTTTACATATCAGATCCAACTGTTATAGTTAGAAAACGGGCTTGCAATATAAATTCCCGAATGAATTGGCAGTTCAGGTCAATTTCTTTCTTTACTTTAAAATTAAGGTTAGAGACTGATATGAACACACAAAAAGAACACTGACGTAGCCTTTTTCCTTCACACCATCTGCCACCATCTGGATGTTTGTGTTTCCCCCAAGTTCATATATTGATGTCCTCACCCCCAAAGGTGATGGTATTAGCTGTTGGGAGGTGATTAGGGATCATAAGGATGAAGCCCTCATGATGGGATTAGTGCACTTATAAAAGAGACCCCACAGAGCTCTCTCATCCCTTCCACCACGGCAGGACACAGCGAGAAGTCTGCAACCCAGAAGAGGGCCCTCACCCAGCCATGCTGGCCACCAGAACTGTGAGAAATAAATTTCTATTGTTTATAAGCCACCCAATCTGTGGCATTTTGTTACAGTAGCCCTAACAGGTTAAGACACCATCACTCACCCAGATGATCCTCCAACAGACTGGTTAAAGAGAGGGTATGGCCACACCACCAGCACACGGACTTTTGTTGGCAATGCAGTCAATGGTCCGCCTACTCAAGGGTCAGATACCACTGACCTGAAGTAGAATCATGTTTTCATTACACCACCCAAAGGGGACACTCCAGCTTTAATAAGAATGGCCTTCAAAATAATAAGGCCGTCAGACTGAAATCTCAGAAGCCACATCTTCCCACCTGGAGGAGTGGTTTTAGCTAAATGAGAAATTTATCTATCTACTGGAAGGCTTACCAACGGTCTCTGCAGGACCCTGCAGATGGGCAACCAAGGCACAGAGCTCCCCCTGCCCGCATTCTGAGGCTCCTGACCCCTGAATGGAGAGGAGAGGCACTGTCTCCCACGTCTCCACCCTAGTCCAGACACCTTCACAGCTCCCCTGACAACCAAAGTCAAGAGCCTCCTAAGGGGCCTCTTTGCTTCCTCTCCTGCCCACCCAACCTCCTGCCCCAAAAGACATTCTCCACCTAGCTTTGCAATTAGAACAGGATCCGAATCCCTCCCAGGGCCTCCAGGCTCCCGTGGAACCGTTCCCCGGCTGCGCCAACCTCAGCCACCACCACTGCCCTCACTGGGCCCTCTGCACACACTCGTTCAACCCTGCACTGGAACTTCTGCATTCACTATTCCCTCTGCCTGGACGCCAGCCACACAAAACCTACATGAGGAGCTTCTTCCTGCCAGCCAAGTCCAAGCCGTGCAGAGTGGCCTTCTGGGGCCACTCAGCCTAAAGCGGCCGCACGCTGACCCTCTCCGCACGTCCTCTTTACCTGCACTGATCCCAGAGCCATTCTCTACTCTCTCCACCCTTCTCTGGGCCCTGGAAGGCTGACCCCACCTATGGACTGCATTGGTTGGAACTCCCTGGCCTCCTGGCTGCCAGCTGGGCTCTGCCAACGAGATCAGAAAGCTGGGGCAAGCTGGGGTATTTCTTACCTGCAACTCGCGGCTTCAGCATCTCAATTCCATCCCTGCACGTCTGTAGCTCCTGCCAGGAGGCTCCTCTCCTAGGGTTCCAGCAATACGACCTCCTCCCAACACTCCCTCTGACTCCCTCAGTCCTGCCCCAATTAACCAGTTCTTCATCAAAACCTCTTGAACCACCATAGGGTCCCTGTTAGGCCCTGACTGATACTACCCAGTCCCTCTCCTCTCCTTGGTCACTCCCGATCACATCATCCTGGGTATGTTCTGCATTGCACTGACCACCATCTGAAATCACCTTGTTCACTTACTTTTTTTGACTGTCTATCTCTTCCTCAACCGCTAGTACGTAAGCAGGAAGCTCACTGTGTTCACCACTCTATCCACTGGGCCTAAAACAGTACCTGGAACATAGTAAGCATTCGATAAACAGCAAAAGAATAAATGAATGAGTGAATGAATGAACGCTAGCCCATTGTCTCTGCTCAAAACAGCACCTTGTGAGTAAGCCTCTTCCTGATCATTTTATGTAAAACAGCAATCCTCCCCTCCCCCCCATCTTCCAAGGCCAACTTTTTCCTATAGCACCAACACCTCTTGACAAATTTGATATGTATTTGTTTACTGGCTGTTTCCCCCAACAAAAATGCCAGCCCTGAAAGCAGGAATGCTATTTTATTCACTGCTGTGCCCTCAGAGCCTAGAACAGTGCCCGGCTCACATCAGAATCTCAACACACATTTGTTAAAATGAAGAGCTACCAAATGGGGCAACATTTCAAACAAAGCAATTTCAGGATGGTCCCCAACACTGGGAAGACCGTAAAACTATGAATTGCTAGGCCAACAAGCAGCATCTTACATGATCTGATCTTGTTCCTTTAGCATGAGAGCCTAGGACCCTTAAGAAAGAGACTTGATATGCTGGTAGATCTTAGCCTCAAGAAGAGAAAAGGTTGGAGAGTAAAATGAGTGAGACCCTGTATTTGTGCCAAGAGTTCCTTTACAAAGCATGCATGGAACCTTATCTAAGCACACAGCCCCTGTAAATCCTGAGAGTAGATGAGCCTATACATTATAAATAAATGGGTCTTAAGCACACCATTCTCCGTTCCACAGTGGTGTTCCTCTTGGCAGCCGCCTTGACTACAGTTCATTGACAGTAAATGCAGACTCAGAGCCAAGCACTGAAAGCAGCACTTTCTTTGACAGCTGCTCTCCTAATGGGGCATCTCTCTCAAAGACAGGCTTTATTCTGCAACGCCTACGTTGTCCAAATTTTATTCTGCACACTAATTGCAGATTCCAAACAAATGCCTCCTCCCCACCACCCTTGGTTACTCATACCTGCCCCCTCACCCTCCAACGTGTCTAAACCCTGGGGATTTGGAGGAAAAAAAAAAAAAAAAAATTCCAACTCTCCCTGTACTGAGTGTCTCCTGTCACCCCTTCAGGGAGCAAGATTCCAGACGAAATATCCTAAAGGCCTAGAAAATGGGCCCCTTCCCCCCAACACCATTCCACCAAAACTGGCCAAGCGCAGGATAATGAGCAACCGCAGATCCTCACCCAAACATTGGCTTTCCTTCCAGGCGTGCAGATTGAGAATGCCGAGACGCCGTCCTGTTTGTAACAGTGAGTCACGTCGCCGCTCAACGTCTGTTTTCTCCTCCCCATGAATGAGGCGACCCCCTCCTCAAAGGAGTAAGTGCCCGGCACGGTCCAAGCCCCAAGGTGACGATTCAAGCTCCCCGGCCGCTCGGGGAGCTAATTCATCCTCCGATTGTCTCCTACTACGTCGCCCCCCTCCCCACCCGAGTTAACACCCGGGGTCAGGAGCGTCGCTAGGAGGAGATTACCGGCCCAGGTGAAAGGCTAGCCCCTGGGCGCGCAGCGCGCGGCCCGGCAGGTGCTCGGGACCCGGGACCTCGGGGAGCGCGCCCCCACCCCAGCCGGGACAGAGGGGACCGCGGCAGGGCGGCCGGGGACGTCGCCGTGTCCCCGAGGGTGGCCTCCCGCCCCGCCGGCGGCCCGGCTGGAGAGGCTGCCCCGGGCCGGCCCGGACCTCGGCGCAGCCTTCTCCCGGCAACAAGTGTCCGCCCTCCGCCCGACGGCCGCCCCGCCCGGCCCTCACCCGGCACAGGCCGTCCACGAACACGCGCGGGTCCAGGTGGCAGGCGATGGTGGCGCTGGGCAGGTCCTGCAGGTCCACCTCCTCCATCTCGCAGTCGATGAAGCTCCAGTCGCCGCCGCCCTCGTCTGCCTCGGCAGCCCCCGAGAACGGCGCGAAGGGCCTCAGCGTCATCCCGGGCTGCGCTCGCGCCTCGGCCGCCGCCCCGAGCCGGGGCCCGGCCAAGCCGTCCTCCATCCCCGCGGCCGTGCGCCCCCGCCGGCTGTGCCGGGCTCGCGCGGGATCCTCGCGCTCTCCCGTCCGCCGACCGGGCGGTTAACCTCCTCGGGCTTGCGTCGCAGCGGGCTGCGGTCACCACGGCTCCCGGAGACGCGGCCTCGGAGTGCCGGCCCCGCCCGCCGCCGTTCCGCTCCGCGCCCGGCCCACCCGGCAACGAGGGCGGAGCTCCGACGGATTTAGCCGTGGGCCCTTTAAGGCCGGCCCACGTGGGTCATTTTCCCCCGCCGTCCGGGAGAGAAAGCGAATAGAGGATCGGGATTCTTCTCACGTGATCCTCATTCTGCCGCCCTCAGCCTGAAGCCTCAGAGCGGCCATGTTGGTTAGGGGCAAAGGTGTCTTTAGCCAGTTCCGCTTTTCTGACATCCGATGCCAGCTGAAGGCGCCAGGCAGTGTCTTGGGCGCAGGGTTAATAGCTGGAGAGGCAGCGCTTCTGTGGTTCCCATGGGTGACGTTTTTGAGGCACATAGGCCAACTTTGGGGGATTTAAACGAGATATGGTCCTGGCTATGGCCTTTGGCAAGTGGTTAGATTCTTACCGTATATTGTCAGATATAGCCGCAATATGGAATTGAACTAGACCGTGATTAACAATAGCTTACTTTTTTTAATTTATTTTTTTAATTAATTTTTATTGGAGTATAGTTGCTTTACAATGTTGTGTTCGTTTCTGCTGTATAGCAAAGTGAATCAGTTATACGTATACATATATCCACTCTTTTTTAGATTCTTTTCCCATGTAGGTCATTACGGAGTATTGAGTAAAGTTCCCTGTGCTATACAGTAGGTTCTCATTAGTTATCTATTTTATATATAGTAGTGTATATATGTCAATCCCAATCTCCCAATTCATCCCACCCCCCTGCGACAATACCTTACTTTTAGATTTTAGCTTATTAGTCATTATATCATTGTTCAAAATTTATATAATCAGAAATACTTTTTTTGAGTTACTACTATGTACTGTGTACAATATGAGCTAACAAAAGAAGTAAAAGCTTGGTCCTTTCCTTTGGGGAGTTTATAGATAGAAAACGGCGGTCCTCAAATAAGTGTCTCTCCCTCTCCCTCTCCTCCTCCCACCTTTCCTGCAAAATAGAATTCCTTCACTGTGAAGTGCAATGTGGTTCAGTGAAAATCTGAGTCTAAATTTCAGCTTTGCTGTTAATTACTTGGACAAGTAAGCTGAATCTCAGTTTCCTCATCTGAAAAATGAGGTCATATATGGTAAGAATACAGTAAGGGCCCAATAAATGGCAGTACTGTTTATGTGTAGGTGTCTTTGGAAGATGTGAAATTAGACCTGTATTTTCTCCTGAAGTAGGCCTCTAGTTAGGAACTGTAGTGATTATAATAAAAAGTTTATCCAACTAACAGCTGAGATTTACTCAGAACCTGCCGTGTGCTGTGATTGCTATTCTGACAATCTCGGTGCAGTTCATGCACTTCAGGAGTTTAAATCCAAGGCGAGTAGTGGTATGCATACAGAGATAACTCACGAAAGAGAATGTACTACGAGGATCTTGAGAAATTGGAACCATCACATGTTGCTGGTGAGAATGTAAAACTGTGCAGCCACTTCAGAAAAACAGTTTGGCCATTCCTCAAAAAGTTAAACATAGAGAGTTGTCGCATGGCCCAGCAATTCCTCTCCTGGGTATCTACCCAAGAGAAATGAAAGCATATGTCCACACAAAAGTCTATGTAGGAAGGTTCGTAGCCCTATTATTCACAGTAGCCAAAAAAGTAGAAATAACCCAAAAGTTCATCAACTGATGAATGGATAAACCAGATATAGATCCATACAATGGAATATTATTCAACCATAAAAAGGAATGAAGTACTGATACATGCTACAACATGAACGAATGCTGAAAATGATGGTAAGTGAAAGAAGCCAGTCACAAAAGGCCACCTATTGTATGTTTCCATGAATATGAAATGTCCAGAGTAGGCAAATTCATAGAGACAGGAAGTAGGTAGTGGTTGCCAGGGACTGGGGGAATAAAGAAGGGGGAGTGAGAAATGGGATATTTCCTGCCATATCAGTAAACAAAGGATGGCACAGTCATCAGCGATTGCAGATCTCCAACGTGAGCTGGTAAACCCTGAGGAAACTCAGCAAGGAAAGAATACCTGCCATCTGACAGCCATCAGAGTGCAGCCACTCCCTACGGTGAGCCCTGAGGAAACTCAGGATGTGAAAACAGAGGATACTGGCCCCAGATAGGATGAGGTGCATGTCAAAGGAAAGATTTCAGTGAGCCCAGACTCTTGCATCTTCCCATACATAGAAAAGCACTAAATTACTTAACTTGGATTGTGGTGATGTGTGTACAACTCCATGAATATACTACCTGTCACTGAATTGCACTTTAAAGGCGGAATTTTATGGTATGTGAACTGTATCTCAATAAAACTGATATTTACGGAAAAGAGAATGTAATAAAGGCCATCAGGAGTTAGATGAAGTGTGGCAGAGTGGGTGACATCACAGAATATAAAACTCTCTGAAAGCTCAGCCAGACATTCTGAAAAAGCTAACAAAGAGGATGAGGCACCACTTTTGAAAAGTAACACCCAGCCAAGCCATGGCCGGGTTGGTCTGTGTTGTCATCACCCTTAGGACAGCAAGCTCTTTCAACCCCGGCTTTCCCTAGACCACGGATGCAAGCGGACTGGGCCTGGTGGACAGAAAGTACAGAGGAAAGAAACTGAGCTAAGAGAGGAAAGAGCAAGTTCCACTTCAGGCAAGTGACGAAGGCAAAGTTACCTGTAATTGGCTTTGGAATGCTGTGAGTCATCACTAAGACACAAAATGTGCACACATTGCTTCAGTGACTTCGGAGTCCCACTTTTCTCTCTCCGCTCCCTCCGCAGGCAGCCAAGTAAAGAGGGTATCATTGTGTAGTTGTTTGTATGTCTGCAGTAATAACATCACTTTTATCTGGGTAGCTCTTAAATGGTTAATGGGGGTACACCTAAACTAGCTCACCTCATTCTCACAAACAGTTAATATTACTCCAGATTCTTAGAACTGAGGCTCCAAGAAATGGAGTGACCTCCCCATAAGCAAACACACAGCAAATGGCAAAGCAGGACACCAGCTTTCTTTCTCTCATCCCAGCACTGCCTCCGCCCTTTGGGAGTATAGGAAACAGAAAAGGGGAAGGAACCAAAGCAAAATGGTGGAGGAGAGGGAAAAATGAAGCAGAGACAAAGAAGGGGAAAGGGAGAGGTAAGGGGATTGAGAGCAGAAAGTAAGAGGTGCAGGCAGTTCAAAGTGATGATGCCAGGAAGAGCCGGCCAGGCAGGGCCCACCCTCACGCATGCAGGGCCAGTGCTGGGTGGGCTGTTTGAGACAGAGAGAGCTCTCAAAATATCAGAGCGAAATGATGGAAGCTCTTGTCTACTGAAAAAATAATGTACAACCTAAAAGTTGAGAATTGTGTTTTATTCGGTGGACATACTGAGGACTTAAGCCAAGGATTTGCTCTGAGGGACAGTTCCAAAGAGGTAAGGGAGGATCCAGGATATAAAGGAGTCTTTGCAAAAAAGACCAGGTAGTTGGAACATCAAAAGATTACTCTTAAATCAAGAAAACCAGACATGTCAAGTTAAAGAATTGATCACTTTTCTCTGTATGGGAAGATGCAAGAATCTGGGCTCAGTGCAATCATTCCTTTGATATGCACCTTAACTATCTGGGGCCAGCATACTGTGCTTTCTCATCCTGAGTCTCCTCAGGGGACACTGTTGGGGGTGGCTGCAGCCTGATGGCTTGATGGTGGGCATCCTGTTTCTATTATGCGTTCCCTCAGGGCTCACCTTTGGGGAGGCTGTAATGGGATGGCTTGATGGCTGCAACATTCTTTGTTTACTGATAAGACAGGCAACATTTTTCCGCTGACACTCTCAATAAATAGGATTAGCATGATGCCTTCCACATCTGGGTGCCCAAGGTTCTTGCCCTACCGCAGAAGACATCTTTAGTAATAAAATGTCAGATTCTCCTTTCCATCTAGAAAATAAAATTGTATAGTAACTTCTGTCTTTAAGAAAGGCAGACGCTGTGTCTTATGCCTTCACCCACTGACTCTAACAATTAACATCAGCAATCAGTGGTCTCTCCCAAGGAGGAAAAAACAGAAAATATGAGCTGTCAACAGCACAGGCAGAAACGAAGCAAAACATGCTACTTAAGTATGAGTGTAGACATTTCTTTTTTTTCTTTTAGGTTTTTTCTTTTTGGCCACACCTCTTGGCGTGCGGGGATCTTAGTTCCCCAACCAGGGATCAAACCTGCGCCCCCTGCAATGGGAGCTCGGAGTCTTAACCACTGGTCCGCCAGGGAATTCCCAAGTGCAGACATTTTTAAAGATGAAATCAATTAAACTTGAGAGGGTAATCTTTTAAGAGCTATTTCACCATAACACTGATACAAAATTCCTGAAGCATCCTCTGGGAATTCTTAGCTGTCCCTCTTCTTCTAACGGTGGCAGTGGAATCTAAGATTTGTCCTTGCTTCCTGCTTTGGCCTCTAACCAGCGAGCCTTTCCTCCTCATTGGCTTGAAGGAGCAGATTTGATCCACATCATTAGATACCCAGAAAAGAAGGGAACCCAACATGGGTAAAGAGCTGCTCTCAGTGATTCTTTTTTTTTTTTTTGAAATGGGGGAAGGGATGCACATTTCAATTAGTGTATCCTACTACCACCTCCCATTCACATTCCTCCCCTCACACTTCCTTCGCGTCAGCCATCACAATTACAGAATGCAGAAGGCGAAGAGGTGCTGAGAAAGCCACATTTGGTTATTTCTGTTCTCAGCACCTGTCTCTTGCATCTAACGCAGCCCAGTTATGCAAACATGCCTGTGCGAAGATAAACCAGTCTATTCATTTGCCAGGTGGGAAAGTTTCACTGTAGGACACTTTCAATCTCTTCCTATTTTGTTCTGGAAATGGAAGGGGGCTGTGTGCAGGAGGCACCCGCTGAATGCTTATTAAATGAACCAAAGGCATTTCTGCACATTCCGGGAAATTATAGACATTTAAAAACTTAAGATAGAAGGCAAATAGCTGCCTTTGAGTGTTTGCTTTTACAAAGAATAAACTTTTCCAAAGACTGCTCAAACCAGTAAACCCTTTAAATAACCCAACTGAAAATTTCCATTTTATTACCTCCTGTCAAATGAATGAAAATATGTCCTATGTTGTTGCTGTTTTCGTTTGTTTTAGAGAAAGGAATGTTTTTCCCTACTCAAGGTTCATTCTTAAAATCCCCTCTTAAAAAATCCCTGTAATTTTTTAAATTATTGGTTATATACCTTGGGTTGTACAATATATCCTTGTAGCTTATTTTATACAGAAGAGTTTGTACCTCTCAATCCCCTAAAAATCCCTGTTATTTTTAATGGTCTTCTGGTGCTTTTTAAATCAGAAAGCCAGAGTTATAAATTAGGTTTGGGGGGAAATATTGGAATTCGGTTACTTTGCCTTTCCAAGTTTAGAAAGAAAATTCACTGACTTTTACATTACTCTAAGTTCTCTTTCAAAATTGGTGACACTTGTGTGGCTTTTACTTGAGTTAGGAGTCTTCTGGTTGCAAGTAACCAAAACCCCTGGAGCTGGTTTAAATTAAAGATGTCGGGCATCTCATGGTAGCCAAAGGCAGGAATGCAGCCAGGCCTTGGGAAGGTCCTAGAAACCAGACCTCAATGGCTGTCCAGAAGCCAGGCTGTCATTTGGAGCATCTTGAGGCCATTGGAGATGGGGGATGGGTGCATATGCAAATGGGTGTCCATTTCTGAAAGTTCGTAGCCCGTGCATTTTCAGTGAGCGCTTATGGTTCAAAATGTCTCCCTTTGTTTTGACATAAAATGATCACTCCTGTAATAGTATCACGCAATCTCCTGTATAGCTCCAGAAGCCAGGTAGATCTGGTCTAAATTCCAGTTCTGTCCTTTATTTATTATCTCTGTGGCCTTGGGGAACACTTGACCTGTCGGAGTCTCCAGATGCTCTCGTACAGATAGGTGATGGAAATATAGCTTCCTTTCAGAAGTGTTGCCGGGGTTAGATACCTTGTCCAGCCGCTTCCTGGCACAGAGGAGAGGCTCAGAATGGAAGGATTGGAATTATACCCATGGTCTTCCACTTGGACCCCCTTCTCCTCTATGTTAAAGTCTTTTAACATAGGAATAACAGGTAAATCAATCTTCCCCTCTGGCCAGCTTCTAGGGAATGAAACCAGGGCAGGGGCTGGGTCTAGGGACCAGTTAGTTATTGTGATTGTTATGAGTTCTTCTTTAGACTGTGAGATGGATGGTACATTAATGATTTGTCCTACTTCACACCCAGTCTATTGACAGTCTGTCCTTGGAAGCCACCTGTGTGTGCTGGGTGAGCCTGTCCTGAGATCTAGCTGATGTCATCATTATTCGTTTTAGGGGTCAGGGTAGGACATCATTGGTGCCTCTCCCATTGCCCTTCCTCAGGGATGGTTTTAACCACTGCGATGGGTTCCTTCTTTGATTTTACCCTATAGTGTAGGAGCCACATGTTATTTGCCTGTGACACCTAACAGCTCCTGGTGTTTTGCATAATGCGACTTGGTGCTGGAGAACTCACCAGGAGTAGGGCTAAAGTGACAACACCAAGCCAGCCACATTCAAGCCCAAACCCACCCTGACTCTGAATCTGGGGACTCCCATTCTCATTGGAATACTAGGGATATGGTGGTACACAAAACAGACAAAAACCCCTGCCCTCATGAAATGTACTTGGGTGATTGCTGGGGGTGGACGGGTGGGGGGCAATAAAGAAGATAAATAAAGACAACGTGTAGTTGTTGGTTATAAATAAATATGACATGTAGATGTACATTAGTAAGTACTGAGGAGCAAAAAATAAAGCAGGGAAGAGTGATTGGAAATTGTGTGTGGGGTGGGAGAGGGATGTCAGCTAGGTCAGCCAGGGAAGACCATGAGTAAAGACCTGAGGAAGGGAGAGGGTACCATGCCCCCTTCTAGGAAAGAGCATTCCAGGCAGAGGAGCAAGTGCAAAGGCCCTGAGGCAGCAGCTGCTTAGTCTCTTGAAGGGATCATTTGAAGGCCAGCATGGCTGGGGTGAGTGATCAGGGCATGAGTAACGTTGAGGTCAGAGAGTTGGTAGGATCTGATCTTAAAGGGCTTTGTAGGGCGCAGTGAACACTTTAGCTTTCACCCCCATTGAGACGGGGAGCCAATGGAAGGTTTGAACAGAAAACAACTAACATGCTCTGACTTTCTATGACTATCAGGAGGGCTCGCTCAGGAGCTATGTGCCCAGTTCTCTGCATGGGGACAAGGGTGGAAGCTGGGGACCAGTCAGGAGGCTACTGCAATAATCCAGGTGAGAAGTGATGGGGATTCAGATCAGGATGGAAGACCTGAAGTGGTGAGAAAGTGGTAAGAGTCTCCCTATATTTTGAAGGTCAGCCAACAGGATTTTCTTAGTGTATTCTTTTCCTATTGATGCTGCAACAAAACACCACAAATTTAGTGGTTAAAACAACACCCCCAGATGATTTTATTGTTCCGGAGGTCAGACGTCTAAAATGGGTCAGCGGAGCTGTGCTCCTGTGTATCACTCCAACCTCTGAATCCACCATCACATCTCCTGCTCTGACCTTGACCCTTTTGTCTCTCTCTGATAAGGACCCTTGTGATTACATTGTGCTGTCCACCTGGATGGTCTAGATCCTCTCCCAATTCTCCAGATTCTTACCTTAATCACATCGACAAAGTCCTGTTGCCTGAAAGGTAGCATAGTCACAGGTTCCGGGTTTTTGCATGTGGGAATCTTCTGGGGGGACCGTTATTATATATGTCACACTAAGAGAAAGATGGGGGTCAAGGTTAACTACAAGGCTTGTGATCTGTGCAGCTGCCAGGAAGAAGCTGCCTCTAACCTTGGAGAGGAGCACGTGGGGAGGGAGCATTTATCAGGAGCTCACAGAGGGGCAACTTAGCCTTGAGAGACCACTTAGACCTGAAAGGGGAGTTGTCAAGGAGGCCATTGGATAGTGAATCTGGAGTTCAGGGAAGAAGGCTGGGATCACGCATTGGGGGATGCAGCTCTAGGTGGGATTTAAAGGCATGAGGCTGTCGAGAGGGATTCGCTTGGAGTGAGGTGAGGCGTGTAAGCTGAGTCAGCAGGTGCCTGGGGAGGTGGGTCAGAGAGGCTGGGAACCACTCGCAGGTGGGGTGTCCTAGAAACCAAGCCAGAGAGGGCTTCACGGAAGAGAGAAAGGTCCTCTGTGTCCAATGCTGCTGAAAGGCTGGCTTTGAGGACCACTGGAAAGTGAGTTTTGTATTTCACAGTTTGGAAGTCATTACTGACCTCGGCAAGAGAAATTTTGTAGAAATAGTGGGAGGTGAATGCGCCACTGGGATAAGAAGAATTGGAGACGATGACTTGAAGTGACTGAAGAAGTTGTGCTGTACAGGGGCACAGAGAAATGGGACAGTAGCTGGAAGAAGTGGGAGGAAGGGAAGAGTTTTGTAGGGTTTTTTTTTTTTTTTTTTGGTGTTTACAGACGGGAGAAGAAACCCCAGGTTTGTACGCTGATGAGGATGACCCAGTTAGAGAGGGAAAGCCTGATGACTGGGTGGGGTGGGGGGGATTTCTGGAGCCATCTCTTTGCAGATAGGAGGGGAGGGCACCTGGTACATGAGTGGAGAGGCAGGCCCCAGGTAGAAGACTGGCATCCATTCACTGTCGTGGAAAGAAGGTAGCAAGTTCAGCACAGGTGCTGGTGGCTGGGTGATGAGATAGCAGGGCGGGGATAGTGACAGTTGCCTGTGGCTGCTTCGATCTCCTCAGTGAAATAGGAAACAACGCTGTCAGCTGAGGGTGAGGATGAGGAGCAGGGCATTGAGAGTTTAAGGCATGTTAAGAAAATGGGAAGAAGTCCTCCAAGAATGCGGGAGAGTGAATGGTGAATGGACTAGGAAAATGTAGGATTACATATACACACAAATGTAGTATAACATATGTAAATCACAATATGTAAATGCATGTATATAATTATAATATAATATATACATATATATTAATAGGTGTAAACAAATACAATATTTATATATATGTATAATATAACACACACTTCAAAATAATTATAATCAATAGTATCTAATATATATGAATTTAATATGGTATATGAATATATGTTCATCCATCATATGTGCATATAGAAATACATGCAAAAAAAAAAAAAAAAAAAAAAAAAAAAAAGAAATACATGCAGATAATGTAGGTAATAGCACATTAGTAAGCTGTGTATATTATGTACAATTAAAACATTTATTTGTGAGTTATCTGTCTCCCCAGCTCTATTCAGAATACATGTGATGCATATTATAAAACATACACAGAAATAGAATATTTTAAAGTGTAAGGAAAGAGAAATAAACACAAATTTAAATGTTTATTGTGTGTTTAAATTTTTTTTTATTTTTTAATTTTTCTATTGGGGTATAGTTGTCTTACAATGTTGTGTTAGTTTCTACTGTACAGCAAAGTGAATCAGCCATGTGTATACATATATCCCCTCTTTTTTGGATTTCCTTCCCATTTAGGTCACCCCAGAGCACTATGTAGAGTTCCCTGCGCTATACAGCAGGTCCTCTTTAGTTATCTGTTTTATACATAGTAGTGTTTATATGTCAATCCCAATTTCCCCATTCAACTGTGTTTTTATCTTCATCTCCTCTAGCTTGGAAGATCAATGAAGGCAAAGTCTTTATCAACAATCAAAAACATTCTGTTTTCTCAAAAATCTTCTGTTACTCTCAATTACTTTTAACAATGTCTTAGTGAGAGTGATGTGATTGAACTTGTTTCATCCTTTTGGAAAAATCATAGTGGGTATTGTGTGCTCTGCTTATTAAATCAGAATACTTATTTTTCAGTCCCATCTGCCAAATATGCAAAAGTTTATTATAAGTTATTATTATTATTGTTGAGGTGCAGTTAGTACATTTCCATGCTCCTTGATGTCAGAGAGTGGTTCCTGCAAATTAATTGGAAGTTATTTGTTTTTATATGTTTCACAAATGGGTTTTAAACCCCAGAGAATCCCTTGGAAGATTTTTAACGGGTTAGAAAATGGTGTTTCCAAGTTTTAAAATGTGAGCCATGAGAGCTTTTATGGATTCACACATCATTTGTTGGCAATAAAGTCACTTAATGATAGAAACCTTTCCAAACTTCTGTTTTCAAAATGTTCTCTCCCTAGCACACGTCCCTGGCCGTGGTTACTTTCTCACTCATTGTTAGTTGTTGCCTTGACCTTGAAGGTGCAGGTTAAGTTTGTTGATTTATTTATTTAAAACTCCCGCCAAGGCTCAGGCTTCATAAATCGGCTGGTGGTTGCTCATACCTGGAGTGCAGAAGTGCCAGCCCACACCCATCTGGTCCACCTCTGCTTATTTCCTTAGAAACATCTTCATGCCATTGTGTAGCGGGCATCTTTGTCCATTTTCATGAGGATTCGTTTAGTTAAAAACTAGATGAGATAATCTGCAAATTCTCTTAATGGGAATTTGGGATCTTCAATAACAGCAAAATTCTGGAACAAGGAAGGTGTGAGGAGTGGCATCAACCCATGCCACCTGGAGCCCCAGATGTCCCATCGGGGTGCCTGGTGCACCCCCGTGACACCTGCCAGTCTGGCTCTTGCAGTGAGAGCAAGCGCCTAGGTCAACCCACATAGCAGATTGACAGACCATAATTTCCTTCCTTCCTTCCCTTCTCTTTTCCTTCCTTCCTTCCTTTTTCCTTCCTTCCCTTCCCTTCTCTTTTCCTTCCTTCCTTCCCTTCCCTTCTCTTTTCCTTCTTTCCTTCATTCCTTCCCTTCCCTTCTCTTTTCCTTCCTTCCTTCCTTCCCTTCCCTTCTCTTTTCCTTCCTTCCTTCCTTCCTCTCTTTCTTTCTTGATAGAAACCAATAAAACGGAAGTCTTAATATTCTTCACGCACCCCAGTGAGTGCCTTGAACCAGTAGGGCAAATAAACAGAAATGGACAAGACTCACCAAGGACAGCTCCCTCCACCTGGACTCTCTCTCTTTGACCCAGGATTGTGACTTTTGACCATGGGGCTTACTGGGCTTTCCTGAGTTCTGCCCCCTTCACCCTCCCAGCTCATCACTGGGGTCAGAAACACAGGCTAGTATCCAAAGAACACTTCAAATTCAAAAGGCCAAAATGGAAGTCCTCACCTTTCTCAACGAACCTGCTTATCCTACCCTACTCTCTTTTAATTTGTACCCTGCAGTCTGCCCGGTCACCAGGGAAGAAACCAGGAATCCCGCAGACTGCTCCCTCTGCCTTACACACACACACACACACACACACACACACACACCCCCAACTGACCCGTCCCCCACTCCAGACCACCAATCACCAAGTCCTGTCCACTCTTCTGCTGAATCGTCATGCCATATGATTAAAGTAATATTAACTTTAGTTAATAATAATGTATCAATATTGACTCATCAATAGTAACAAATGTACCTCACCAGCACAAGATGTTAGCAAGAGGGGAAACTGTGCTGTTGGAGGGGGTGGGGTGATGAAGTGATAAAAGGGAACTGTCTGTAGTTTCCGCTCAACTTTTCTGTAAACCTAAAACTCATCTGATAAAATATTAATTAAAAAAATGCCTAATACTATGGCCACAAAACACCTGATTTAAAGCAAGAAAGCCAAGTAAACTTGACAGAACACAAGTTGCAAATTGTACCTCTCTGGGATAATATTGGAGAACATACGTCAAAGGAATGATTCGGTTTTAGAGTAGCTAATGGTGAGGGCGTTTCTCCCTCCTTAAACAGTGAGAGAACAAATTCCTCTGTCTACGGGGGCCGCTCCTAGCAAGTTGCAGGATAAGGGAGGGGCAGCAAGCCGTGGAAACACTGCCACCTAGTGCTAGAATACAGACTTTCAAAAACTTGGATTATGGCTTTGCACTGGTCAGACTCTGTGATGTTATCACTAACACTGGGAAAGGGCCCACATCCTTTTATAAAATCTGGGAGAGAGAAGAAATGAGAGAAGGGTGAAAGAAAATGAGAAGGAGAAGGAGGGCTGGGATGCCCACGTGGTCAGGTCCCTAGCATTTTCCATCAAACAGACCGACATTGGCAGAAGGATCAGATCTGGAGAACCCAGAAGGCTCCTACACAGAGAAGAGTGATTGCAAAGGCACTGCAGAATCTGTTTGCTTAAAAACATCTCTGCCACGTAATACTGCCCGTATGCTCCTATTGATGTTGATTCCCACTGGATGCAAAAGGCACAGCCAAAAGGCACGGCTACCCTTCATTCAGTGGGTCTCTAGTGAGCACCTATTCTGCGCCAGGCACGCCTGTGGGCGCTTGGGGGTATGTTATACCCAGAGACTTCCCATGTCATCTGGAAATAGGCAGCCTTCTAGCCCTCCTTCCTGGGTACCAAGAGATGTTTCCCTTTGACTTTAAAAGGGGAGCAGGAATGGAGACTTTGGTGGGAGGTTCTGGAGCTGGAGGAGGGGACCCCAGGGCTCCTGGCTGAGAGAAAGTGTAGAGGGACGCCAATTACCAGGTGCAGGAGAGACCCGCAGGGTAAGAAGCAGGGAGGCTGCGAGGACAAGAGTTAGCCACGCCCTGACTTTGCTTCAGGCTGCAGTGACAGCAGAGTCAGCAGCCCCTGGTGAATGGGTGGCCCATTCTAGGCCGCTTGGCTGTAATGGAGGAAACTTCCTATTATGAAGGGACTCCAAGCAGTGTTTCAGCCTCTGTTGCTCTTTCCCAGATTATCCCGTATATCAGCTTCCGAGGGCTGCTGAAATAAGATACCACACACTGGTATGCTTACCAAGTCACAGATGTGCTTTCTCACAGTTCTGGAGGCCAGAAATCAAGGGGTCAGCAGGGCCACGCTCCTTCTGAAAGCTCTAGGGGAACATTCTTCCTTGCCTCTTCCAGCTTCTGGTGACTCCAGGCATTCCTTGGCTTGTGGCTGCATCACTCCAATCTCCGTCTCCATCTTTACATGGTCTTCTCTTCTGTGTGTGTCTGTCTCTAAATCTCCCTCTCCTACGAAAACACCAGTCATTGGATTAGGGACCCCTAATCCAATACTCCCTCACCTTAACTTGATTACATCTGCAAAGACCCTGTTTCCAAATAGGGTCACATTCACAGGGACTGAGAGTTAGGACTTCAACATGCTTTTTTTTTGTGGGGGGGGGGTCACCCACAACACCCTGCCTGAGTTGCTTTATGGAATAATCCGCCAGGAATGACATCCTTTCCCTTTGTGCCAGAGCTGCATTTGGTTTGGTGTGTCTGTGACTTTGGGCTCCTTTTAGTTAAGGGGGATCTCTGCTCGGCTGTTTCTGCCCCAATTAAGGGCCAGCTGTTGGAAGTCTGCTTGTCTGCAGCCTGTTCGATAGCTTTCCTGATACATCATTGATAACCAGAATGGTTATCCCCCTCAGTCTGGGGAAAAAAGAGAAGGCTGGGTCACCCTATCTGACTCTAGAAGATTACGACTCTACTCTTATGACCTCGTTTTACTTTAATTATCTCCTAAAAGACCTATCTTCAAACGCAGTCAACTTACGGGTAAGGGCTTCAATATATGAATTTTGGGGTGGGACACAGTTCAGTCCATAGCATAGACTGTAAGCTTTTTGAGGGCTGGGACTGTGCCTCATTCATCACTGAGCTCCTGGTACAATAAATGACAATAAATACTGACTGATGTACTTACTTACTGAATGAATGAATGAATGAGTGAATGAGTGAATGAAATGATGAGGATGTCAGAAGATGCTGGCAAGATTCCTCCTAACACCTCTATGAGGTTGTGTGGCTGTTGTGATAGATCTCATTTGTCTATTCCAACCTGCTTCCACTGGGTTTTCCTATTCTGCGGAGGCTGGAGAGGCTAAAACTGAATTTGCCAGCCTGCCTTGCGAACAAGGCTCCAGACATGATTCAGGAGCTGCAGATGAGCTGCAGCCAGGAGAGACTTGAATTTGGAATGGGATTAAATGCACAGAGAAGCACAGTCGGGGGCATCTATTTATTTATCTATTTATTTGCCCTTGCAGATCTAATAGGTGAGGAGGGACCACTTCAGGTGTTCTGTCGCTGCAGGCAGAGGTTCCCGGGCTGTGCAGCCTCCTGATTCCAGAGCTTCCTGCTGGATGTAGAAGAGGCAGCTCCCCTGGCGGTTTAGTTCTCTGAGTCATTCCTGGGAGCCTCACCTGCCGCCTGCTTCTCCGGCCCTTCTGAAGGTTTTGTAAGCACATAAATCTGATATTAAATCTATTTCTGCTTAAAATAACTAGACTGGTTCCTACAGCTGCAAGGGGATGCTGAAAGAGATGGGAACACTCACACCCCTTGCACAGGTGAGATCTGGAAAGATGAACAGCTATCCAAGGCTTAGAGGTTGTAAGGGCCTCCCCTGGTGTCTGAACCCAGGTATGACCCCAGTGAAGAAGAGGCAGGACAGTGTAGGGGAGCATGTTTACACAGTGCTGTGGTCCCTGAAGACACAGTAGACGGGAGGATAAGTCAGTGAAGGGAAGACAACAGCATGGGGATGAGAAACCTTCAGAGGATAAGTGACCACAGGGCCTTTCAGGTTAGCAAGCTGACTTAGTAGGGATGGAACGTGAGGGCTTGCAGTGTCACAGGCACCAGGGCTTGGAATGAAGCGTCCCTCTGGGACAGGCAGAGGCCTTGGGTTTTGGTGAGAGGCCTGGTGACATTTGCTCTGGCTTTCAGTTGGAATACTGATGCAAAGTTTTTTTGTGTTTCTGAGTTTCCCCAGGAGCTGGTGGGTGGGAGTGGTATGATCTTGCTGGAATCTGGGGCCTGGCAGCCCTCTTTCAGAGACACACAGCTTGGAAATTCCCAGAGGCCTGCAGTTGTGGGCTGAAGAGCACCGACCCCTACCCAGACCTTGGAAGAATTCACGGTGCTCTACCTGCAGGTTCAAGGACATAGAGAATGGATTCTGAAGCAGAACATTCAAACCACCGGCACCAACTGGGAGCTGATGTAATAGGTCACAACACCTGAGGGCAGGTGTACTTGACGCTTCCCTTGATGGGGAAGCTCAGGAGTTTTGTCACCCTCTGATGGCCCTAGGCCAGAAACCTCAGTTGCAGCTGCAACAGAACTCAAATGACCCTGAGTGTGAGAAGGGAGATGACCCCGGTTATGGTACATCAGTGATTGGTGAAGGTAACCTCCTACAACACTCCATTGAGTTACTGGGGCCACCATGAGATTTCCAAGACTATGGTGATCATAGCGTTAACGTTGATGAAACTGGTGTTGTGATGCAAGTTTGAAAAAAATGAAGTAATAGCTTTTGACAAAGCCCAATTTCTCCCCATCAGAAAATGAGTACCTAAGACAGGACTTATTGAATTGGATCCAGTGACCACATATGCCTGACTTACTGGACATACATGCTATACACTCTGACTCCTGGGCTTAACCAGACTTACTGAGTTGGAATTTCTGGGGATATACATTTATAAGAATCTAAGATGATTTGAATCATACTAAAATCTGGAAGTCACCAGTCTTAGGCATTCCGGTCATCAGAATAATACAATGACCAGATATTTTAATACCTGTCTCAAGCTGTTTTCCAAGGGATCTGAGGAATGATGGAATGGGCCCGGGCAGTCTTAACTAACTGTTTCCTCCAGGGTCTCCAGTGGGTCAGCTGTGTAGGACAGGAAGCACATGGGTCCTTATAGCCACACACCCGTCCCCGAGCAACAGTACATCTTACGCTATCAGAGATCTTAGGGGAAGTACATATGCATGTACTTATACCCCACCTTATTCCAATGGGATTTAAGATGTTGGGTTTATCACAGTAGATTGTATAAACTTCATTTAAAAAGAATAAAATCTCTGACTTACTTTTCTTTCCTTCTTTTTTCTCCCAGTACCTTCATTTTGGATTTCTAGCTCCAGAATTCTGAGAGAATAAATTTCTGTGTTTTTTTAACAGCAGCCACATATACCTAATATTTATCATTTTAACCATGGGTAAGTATACAGTCCACTGGCAGTAAGTGCTTGCACAATCATCACCATCGTCTACACCTAAGTCTTTTCCCTCATCCCCAACGTAAACTCTGTATCCATTAAACAATAAATCTCTCTCTCCCTCTTCCCCCAGCCCCTGATAACTGCTATTGTCCTTCCTGTCTCTGTGAACTTGACTATTCTAGACACCTCATATAAGTGGAATCACACAATATTTCCAGCTGAAGCAACCAGGCACGATTCCTTCTTCCTCCGCCTTCTGTTCTGTTCAGGCCCTCAGTGGATTGGGACACATCCGCCCACACCGGGGAGAGCCATTTTCTTTACCGGGTCCACCAATTCAAACGCTAATCATCTGGAAACCCCCTCACAGACACACCCAGAAATAACACTTAATCTGGGCAGCCCATGGCGAGTCTACCCACACATAAGACTAACCATCACAAGGACTCAAATTCTCCATCACTTAAAAAAAATTTGTTTTATTGAAGTATAGTTGATTTACAATGTTTCAGGTGTACAGCAAAGTGATTCAGTTATATATACATACATATATATTCTTTTCCATGATCAGTTATTACAAGATACTAAATATAGTTCCCTGTGCTATACAGTAGGTCTTTGTTGTTTATCTATTTTATATACAGTAGTCTGTACCTGTTAATCCCAAATCCTTGACTGTCACATCCAATCCATTGCTCTGTCCTGCCAATCCTTCCTTTGTCTGATTCCTTCCCACTGAGAGCACTCATTATTTAAGTCTGTGTAAGGTGGTTACCATAGGTAGCCTGGATGCTGGGGGTGACAATGCACTCTTGGGGGTCTACATTGTAAACTCACCACGTAACAGATGAGGGGGCTGTCTGTAGGTCCTCTACAGGGACAGGATCACTTCCCTCTTGAGACCTGTGTAAACCTTCGGGCTTCAGAATTTAAGAGAAAGCTGTGTAGTATTTAAAACGGCCATAGAAAGAGACTGTGACCAGTAAGGAGTCTAGGGGAAAAAAGGGAGGTGGTCAGGAATTGGAAGGTGCAAGCGTCTCGGCACCCAGGGCTGTGCAGCCAATGCCATGTCATCAGAAGTCCCTCACGACCCGTGATAAATGCCTGTCTGTGCTCTGGTCCATGTTCACCAAGCAACCTGCTGATTCCTAGTCAGCACCCCAAGTACCTGGATGGAAGAAAAGCGGTGCCTTGGATGGTAGCCTGGAGTGTCCCAGGATGCTGCTACAAAAGTCCATTGCTGAGATGATGATTCGAGATAAAAAGGCACTCCGAGGGCTGGAGAGCAGATGTGGGACTTGCAGCAGGGCGTGGTCCCTACCCACGATGGGCAGAGCTCGTTGATGTGACCCCAAAGCCATCAGCCACCTGCCTGCTCAGCCACAGTATCACCCACATGGCGATATTTCCCTGGATGCATGACTCGAGTCCCCACTTGCCCTGCATCTGGTCCTGATTCCTCACAAAGTCCAAGGGTCTCCAAGCCTCGGCCTGAACTGGGATTGAACCCAAAGACCCACAGAGCTGAACTAGGTATTAAAGTCACAGAATCAATGATCTTTCTGTCTCTGTTGCAAGTCCTGGGAGTAAGAGGCAGTCACTAGAGCCACTGGCCTTGGGTCTTTCCCTGCCCTCACCCCCTTACCCCCGTCTTCCCTCAGCTGCGGCTGCCTGCTCACCTTGCCTGTGAGTGCAGTTTCCTGGGCAACCCAGAGCGGTCCTCAAACTTACCGACCCCCTGGTTGGTCCCCAGCTGGGAGGGAGCCCTGGCGTAGAGCCCACCACCTGTGCTGCAGGAAATGGACGTGGCTGGCTGCATGAGGAAACACAAATGGTGCAATGACACCCCAACCGTAGTCCGGAGAGCCCAGACCCCTCAGGCCCATTCTGGCCAGGGATCTGCAGTGGCAGCGGGGAGTCGGGGGAGGCTGAAGGCCATGGTGAGTGAGGAGTTTCAGAAAAAACTCCAGCAATGGAAGATGAAGGCCTGGAAAGGCAGGTGGATGGACAAGAGGAGGCCTGAGGTTGAGGGCTTTGGATTTCCTTCTGCAGGCTCAGAGAGGAGCTGGGCAAGTCTCTGAGGGGGCGGCGCTGAGTGTGGCTCCCCCAGCTCTGAACCGTGGTCTCTGCTGTGGTTGTTTCTTCCCCATCTCATCTCCCAGCTGCCTCTTGAATTTGTTTTGTTGTGAGATGCATCTTAGACATGAGAGAGTATAAAATATCTATGTCTGGATTCATGAGTAATCAAACAAATATCCATGTAGCTACCACCCAAGCTACCAGGAACTTAGAAGCTCCAGGGCACCCTTCTGTGTATACCCACCTCCTACCCCAGAGGTGACCTCTATTCACAAGGCATAGACAAGGGGTGGGGACCGGACAGCATGGAGGAAGGTGGGGGCATGTGTAGCTGAAGGACATCCTAGGAAAAGGATGACTTCCTTTTAGGCTTTTTTTTTTTGGCTGTGTTGGGTCTTCGTTTCTGTGCGAGGGCTTTCCCTAGTTGCGGCAAGCGGGGGCCACTCTTCATCGCGGTGCACGGGCCTCTCACTATCGCGGCCTCTCTTGTTGTGGAGCACGGGCTCCAGACGCGCAGGCTCAGTAGTTGTGGCTCACGGGCCCAGTTGCTCCGCGGCATGTGGGATCCTCCCAGACCAGGGCTCGAACCCCTGTCCCCTGCATTAGCAGGCAGATTCTCAACCACTGCGCCACCAGGGAAGTCCCCTTTTAGGCTTTTTGCTGATCGTCCCAGCATATACCTGGCCGGGCACACCCAAACCTTCGGCCCCTGGGCGCTCACTTGTCCGGGGTGTCAGATGTGGGAGGTGTGTTCTGTGCCTGCCCCGCACGGGTCAGTGGAAAAGAAGAGCCACCAATGGTGACACATGGATGATTTCAAGACTTCAGGGGGGACAGGAATAGGAAGCAGAGTGCCCTGTGTCAGGATGCTGTTGGCCGTAAATAACAGAAAGCTCAACTCAGACTGGCTTAGACAAGTGGCTTATTTACTGGCTCACCTAACTGCAAGTCAGACCTCCGTGTCCCATGGTTCTCTTGGTTCTGCCCTTCTGTGAGATGGATGCCATGTTCTAGGTCTCACCTCCAGGCACAACAGCATTCGGAGGACCAGAAGAGTGTTTCCTCCCGTGGTTTTTCTCTAAGAGCAAAGGGATTTCCCCAGAGGCACCCCCGCTCCCCCGGCAAACCTTCTTTCAATGGGTCTAATGGGTCCACCGCTGAACTAATCTTTGGTGCTTGAGTTCCGGAATTCAACTTTAATGGGGGGATGGGACCACCATGACCAGCTTAGATGAATGAGACTCTGCCTTGGACTGGAGGCCACCATAACCATAGCCTGACTGTTACCCCTGGGAATTTATTGAGATGTTGGTGAGCACACTGGACTTCCCTTCAGATGCAAGACAGGGGGTTCAGGTCCATTTTAGGTTGCAAATGCTACTACAAAAGAATTGTGCATACATTCATTTATTTATCCTCGAAGACCATTTCCGTGTAGGATCTTATAAAATGTCCCAAGCAAACAAAGCTGGTTGATAGGACAAATCAGCCTCTCATACCCTTTCCTCTGAAGAGCTCTTCCTGTGATAGTTTAATAATACTCAAATGAAAGCATCATGTTACCGTGATATCAATAACTAGATGGTTGCCCAAGGGGTTGGAATCCAGAGATAATGGTCAAAGCACACTACCACTGAAAAATTCAGGGGTCTAGAAATAGACTAGGAAAAGAGGAATCTCTTGGGGAATCCTAGAAGTCCTCTCCTCACTTGCAGGTCTCGCCCAGCGTGAGGAACAGGTGTCATCTATTAATAAATATGAGTGTATTTTATTATTTTCTCCCTCTTGCTTTTTTCATTTAATATGATCTTCTGGAAATCATTCCATAGTGGTATAGGAACTATTCCTCTTTCATTTCCACATCGTGTACCTGGGTCCCAGTTTATTCAACCAGTTTCTAACTTATTCAACCACTTCCCTATTGATGGACATTCGGGTTGTTTCCAGCCTTTTGCTCTTAAAAGCAATGCTTCTGTGAATGGCTCTGTGCATGTATCTCAGTTGCATTTTGTCAGTATACCTTTGGGAAAGATCCCTAGAAGTGGGATTGCTGGGCATATATATGCATATATATATTTGCGTATATAAATTTGCTAGGTAATGCCAAATCCTCCTCTGTAGAGTTAGACCATTTGAATCACATGGTTTTATATCTCTCTCTCTCGTGCTGTTAAACCATGTTGAAGCTCTATGTTGAACTTATTGTCAAAGTGTCCCACTGAGTTAGAAAAACAAAACAACCCATCTCCTCCCTGCCCTGCCCCCTTCCCCCCCAATGTGTCTCCTTTACTTTCACACAGAACACATCACTTCTGACACTTCTGGTCACCAAGTATGTGGGTTTTTTCTCCCACACCAAGCATTTCTGCGATGCCAGCTGTGTCCTACAATTGAACTCAGTCCTGACACTACTGGAGAGAGTGTCACACCCCACAGATTAGGGGCTCAGTCCCACAAACTCCCCTCCACCCACTTCAGATGCCAATAGCAAGACCACGCTGTCACCTGCGCTACTGACCTATCGGCTATGAATCAGAGGTTCCCACGACCACCTCCTTGGGTTCAATTAATTTGTTAGAGCAGCTCGCAGAACTCAGGAAACCAGTTTACTTATGTTTACTGATTTATTATAAAAGGATATGATAAAGGACACAGATGAGCATCCAGAGGGAAGAGATGTGTAAGGCCAGGTGTCGGGGGGAGGGGCGCAGAGCTTCCACTCCTCTCCCCAGCACCTCCACACGCTCGCCAGCTTGGAAGCTCTCCGAACCCCTCACTGCTGGGATTTTATGGAGGCTTCATCATGTGGGCATGATTAAGCATTAACTCCATTTTCAGCCCTTCTCCCTTCTGAAGAGAATGGAAGGTGGGGCTGAAAATTCCAAGCGTCTCATCATGGCTTGTTCTTTGTGGTGGCCAGCTCCCATCCAGGAGCTGTCCAGGAGCCCACCTATAGTTGCTTCCTTAGAACAAGACATTCCTATCACCCAGGAAATGACAAGGGTTTCAGGAGCTCTGAGCCAGGAGACCAGTATGTATATATACAGGTATTTTTTTCCCTATTATCTCACACCCACTTAAGAAAAAAATTACATTGACAGAACTAAGCTTTTAGTTCCCATTCCAGGTTCTATTCAATGTGTCTGTGAATTGGTGTCTTTATTAAGCATGAAAACAAGCCAATTTGGCTACTTAGTGATTAGGCACTTACAAAGGTACCCTAATGCCCTATTTCCAGTATTGATGGCTGTCTATTTCAGCATCATTAAAACTATCGCACTTTGAAATTATTTCAATGAAAAAAGTTCATGCTGTCTGCAGGGGGAAGGATTCTGGTGTTAGAGTATCCCCTGATGGCATTACATGTCCCTCAGGTCTTCTAGAAAAGGGAAACTCCCTCTTGCACTGGACGTTGAATCTCCTTCTGCATCAAGTCCACTTTTTGTTTACTCCCATGGGTCCAGCCAGGACTCTGGATCCTCTTTGCCTCACAACACCTCCAAAGAAAACCAGCCGAGGTCCAGCCCCTGGAAATGTGGGAAGGGTTTTGATTCCATTTATCGGGGCGTGGTGGAGGCATGCCAGCCTGTCTGATAACAGACAGCTGCGTCATAAATTTCATGGGCTGACCCCCTAATTTGGGGAACTTGGGCCCCATGATCTGGGGCTTTTGGTAGCAAGTCGAGGCTTCAAATCCTTTGGAGATTGATCACCTGCCAAAAATCCCCTTACAAGTGAACGTGTCCCGAAAGGAGGGCTTGCACACCTCAGATACATGATCCACCTTCTTCATGAGCCGGTGGCCTCTAAAAAGGCTTGTGAAGGGATGGGGTGGCAGCAGTGGAAGAAAACAGGAAGCTTGAGCTCTCAGAGCCTGTGGGTACCAGGGAGGGATCAGGTGATCGAGTCATTCAAAAGCTTCCCTGTAGAAATAAACGCAGGTCAGTTCTGGAACAAAACAAGATTCACTGAAACCAGACCACTGTTTGGCTTCAGGAAAGATTAAAGGGAAGGTTGAGCCTTTTCAAAGAAATAGGGTGCGCATCTGCTGTGTAAATTTCACAGGAAGGGAATAACAGCCCGTATGATGTTTTGAGAAAGATGCCACCGATTTATTAAGAAGAAAGGTCATCAGAAAAATCCAGCCTTTGCAAATAAAGTTCAGAAAGGATAGAAATTTGGAAATCTGAATTGCTAACCTCTTTTTTAAAAAATTAATTAAATATTAGTTTTGAAGTGGCAACAATAATTTTTAATATTATCAGTTTTAAACATAATAAATTGAATGCAGAGGAATCAATAGTCAAAGCCATACTAAGAAAGTATTCAGAGAAACGACTCACTCCCACCCTCACTCCCTCCCCTAGTAACTATATATTGTTATTTTTCCTGCCTTGAGACTACAGCCAGCCCTGGGAATGTGGGAAAGGAAAGAAGAGAAGGGCCTGATAAACAGACAATCCTTTGCATCTCTGGCCAGGAGGCGGCACCTTTAATCTGGGCTCCTTTCCCGCTGAGGGGGCAGAGGGCTCCCCTTAATTAAGTGCAGAGCAGAGCCTCCAGGCAGAGCAGAGGGAGGCCCTGGGACCCCCGTGGAGCCAGACCCAGGCCAACTGTTGAAAACCAACCTCGTTTGTACACTTGCTTCAAGTGCACATTTGCTGAAAAAGTTCCTAAGGGAAGAAGTTCAATTTGGGGAGGGTAGAAACCTTTGGTCTAAAAAAAATTGTAATGCATCGGAAGAAAAAAAAGCAACCTTCCAAATCATCCCGTTTCAGAGCTCAGGCTAACAAATGGTCTATCACCAAAGCCAACGGTTTTTGATGGAACAGCCCCTATTAGCACAAAAAGAATTTTTTGAGCCTGTACTCCGGATACCCTAATTTATGTAAATATATTAATTTAAAATTTTAACCACATATTTGCATATTTATTTTATTCATAGATTTTATATATTAGTTACAGAATGTTACATTATAAAACATACACAAAAAAGCAGGTATTAAGAGCATTAAGGGAATTCCCTGGCAGTTCAGTGGTTAGGACTTGGGGCTTTCATTTTGGAAGGCTCAGGTTCAATCCCTGGTCAGGGAACTAAGATCCCTGCAAGCCGGAAGAGCGTTAATAGCCAAAAAAAGTCTCAATACGTGCTTGTATTTACTTCCTTCGCCTCTAGGGTGTGGACACCCCACCCTCTTTGGGACCCCTTGACCCCGGAGGTGGGGGGATGGTGAGACGCGCCTTCATCTCTCTGTTCCAGACTCACAGGGAGGAGGAAGAAGGGGGGAGAGGGCTTATGTTGATTGACAGTCTATCATGAGTCAGCACATTATCAACTCATTTTAATCCTGGATCCAGGGATTAGTGTCTCACTTACCAGACGAGGCTCCCAGGTGGGTGCTGTGTCATGCAGCCTCCACAGGCTGGACCAGGGTGCGACCCCCGTGCAGACCTACTCCAGGGAGTCAGGAAGCTGAAACCAGGACTTAGAGTCCAGCACAGGGACATGCTAACTTATTTTATATTGCTTATTTTTCTGCTTGGAAGTTCTTTAAAGCATTGTTTTATTTCTTTTGCTTTTTGAACGTAGCCACTTCAGAGAGCAATATTCCTCCATCTTCGTCCCACGGCACACTTGTTGTGAATTGTTCACAAGTTGCTTTGTTTGGGTCATCTGTTTAGCACATGGTTTCTCATCGTGAGCAGTACTGGCATTTGGGGCTGGATCAGTCTTTGATGTAGGGGCTCCTGTTCCTTGTAGGATGTTTAGCAGCATCCCTGGTCTCTACCCACTAGATGCCAGTGGTACTCCCCCAAGCTGGGACAACCAAAAATGCCTCCAGATTTGACCAAATGTCCCCCTCAGTTGAGAACTACTGGTGGAAAGTCAGCCCCACAATTGGGTTGTTCCTTTCCAGACACCCCTACCCCGCTACCCTTTGTTATGGAGCCCAGTGCAACCGTCCTATCCTTCGAGGCTGGAGCCTCCACTTTCCAGGAAGCAGTTGCATGAGATCTGCGAGAGTGGTGGCCAGTGCCCTCTCCTGGACCACAGCCACGTCCTCCTGACTCACCTCCTGCAAGTGCTTGCTCCAGATGCATATCAGTTCTTATCACCCCTCAGTGGACAACCCTTTGGGGAGCCCCAGTGCTCTTCAGACAGCCCAGACTTTCTGACTGGCTCATGGGGTTCTTCTACGCTTGGTCTTTGCCTGCATCTTAAGGGCGATCCCCCTTTACAGCCCGCCTCCCTGTGTCCGTCCACGCTTTGCTCCATCGTCCCTGAGACAATTTTTTCCTGACATAGTTCTTGCCCTGGGATCTTCCCATGCCCTTTCCTCTGCTGAACGCTATCTCCCACCTTTTTTCTTTTTTTTTTTCTCTCCTTTTCTTTCCTTTCCTTTTTGCCAGCCAAACTTCTATTCTTTTTTCAGGTGTTCCTTAGACCTGACCAAGACTCACTCCACATCTATCCAGCCCCATATCAGGGCAGGGCGCTGCTCCTATGTGTTCCTAGCAGGCGGCCCTCTCCTAACAGAACATTTGCTGTCCCCGTGTTGTAATTGCTTGGCTAATTGTTTGAGGCCTCCCAGGAGTGTGGCTCCTTTAGGGCAAAGGCCATGTGCCTTTGTCACCCCTGTATCCCCGTGCCCGGCACAGTGACAGGCACACCAGCAGGTCTTAGGGCATGCATGCACTGGACGGTGGCTGGCACCGGGTCCATGCCTCCCAAATATTAGGAAGGGTTAAGTTCATAGGATTAAGTTTACAGACTCTGGAGCCAGGCTGTCTAGGTGCATCGCTGGACTGCACTGCTTTCCAACTGGGTGCCCTTGGGCAAAGTACTTACCCTCTCTATTCCACAGTGCCTTCATCTTCCGTGCAGGGTGGTAATAACAGTATTTACCTTAAGAATTATTATAAGCACCATATGAGTTCATATAAGTTATATGCTTAAAACAGTGTCTGCCAGAACATCAGCGCTAAATAAGAGTTTGCTGTTAGAGTTTCTGAACACTTACTATAACTCACCCACACTAAGGGGATAAGAGTTTTGATCCGAGGGAGACGGTAGGTGATTGGGAGGAAGACGGGGAGAGAGACAGGGTAGGCTCCGGAGTCCTCATGTCAGAAAAGGAGGAAACCAAGAGCCTGGAATTCTTAAGAATAACATTAGGACCTCGGAGAGGAGGGAGAAGAGGGGGGAAGGATTCCAGAAACTCACTCATTTTACAAGAATTTATGGTCTGTTAATTTTGGGTCCAGGAAAGAAGACTGAAACTCTCTTTGCTGGTTCCTCCCCTGTTTGGCCCTCCCTCCCCCGGACTACATGAGGAAGCGTCTCTGGATACCTAATCACCATTTATCACAATGTTTCCATGAGAAAAATGCCTCTCAAGTTCCTGCCTTCTGACTTGTCAACACGTCCATTAGAAAAGAGGGGGCTGCAGGCTATATAAAACCAGGGTAGTTTCTTGTTATCAAGCATTTGGCTGAAATGGAAAATTTAAATCTGCCTTGGGGGTATTTCTAACTCTCCATATTTATGCCATTGGATAGTTAACCAAAATCTGAAATCTTTTCTTTTTTTTTTTTAATTGAAATGTAGTTGACATACAATATTACAAAACCCAAATTCTTCATCCACATTTTCAGTTTTGCATTCACAGGTCTGGAGCCATAGAGAAATCACCTGGTGTGGTGGTGTCAAGTCTGGGTTTTGGTGTCTAGAGGGGAAATGACTTCAAACTTCTGAACAAGGTTATCACCGCTTGAGGAGAAGCCGAGAATAGGAACATTTTCTTGATTCTTGATCCTGCGTCCATCAGCTCACACTGACATTTACTGATTATTTGAGCTCAAGCAGTTGGGAATGCAATGGAAACAGCCAGATTATTTGGAAGCTGTTGAGTTAATTTGGTTGTTTAAACAATTACATCAGGCAGGCAGCTAGGCAGGCAGATAGGAAATATTTGCCTGACAACTGTACAAGGCACCTGGGACAAGGCAAGGGCGAAGGTGGCCTGTTGTAGAGGTTCCGAGGGTCACCTGTGCTGTCTGAGAGACCTGGGTTGGACCACTGGCTCTGCTGCTTTCCAGAGTTATTTGATACCCTGAATCTCAATCTGCTTATCTTTAAAATGGGGATGATAATTTCAGGTACCTTGTAGAGCTCTGAAAGGATGGAGCGAGATGAGATAAGCCACCTGCAGAGTGGAGCACATTCATGCATTAGTTATTAATGTTACTGCCTCTGTTTTGTTCTCCAGCAGACGGAAGGATCCTATCAGGGGAGAGAACTGATTAGCAAAAGCCCCCTGTTGAGCCATTTTGGTTGGAACAATAGCTCTCAGGGAATAGGCAGATTGGGTGAGGAATGAAACAGAGAGATGGCTAAATTGCTTTGCATAATAGATTAACGGGGATCTGGGAGTTAAGTGTAAGCCAGCTAAGGTGGAGAGGGAGAGTGGGACCCCTGTTACAGGTATAACCAATGAAAATTCTTGGGGCCAGGAATGGACTAAGGGCTTCAAGAATCTGTACGTCTACTGTTCAATTTTTTGGCATTTTTTTCTTGTCGTGGTTCTGATGTAACTAACCCCCAATCCACTACCCATCATTAGCCCTAAATCTTAAGTAGACACCTCCCACACCGTGGAGCCATGTGTTCTAGATTGCCAGGACAATCTCGTGGTTTACGCTTGTAGCCTCAGCATAATACTTTCACTTTCAAAAGTGTCCAAGTTTGGACTATCAATTATGTCCCAATTATGCCAACTAAATACCTTCTGTGAGGAGGTATGTTTGAAAAACCAAGGCAAAGAGGCTGGGCTCACCTGGGCTGAGATGAGGAGGAGAGGGGGAAGAAGCAGGTAGAGATGGGACGGGGGTGGGGCAGACACAAAGGGGCTCCGAGCCAGAGGGGACCACGTGAGATGGGGCAGAGGCAAAGGGAGAGATGCTGAGTTGCCCTCCATGCTCAGGTGGGGCTTCCAGCCACCTACCTCTTTGGGGGAGAGCTGGAAGACAGGGGATATTCATGAAACTAGCATATGGGTTATTTTTGCAGCATTTTTAGGTAAATTAACAAACAATGAAATACAAAAATTCTATCAGCCCTCGAAAATCTCCTGTGCCCTTTGTCGGCAGTTCCCGACTCTACTCCCTGCCCTTAGCCAACCACTATCTGTTTTCTGTCTGTCTGTTTTCGGCTTGGAAATAGTGTTGTATAAATGGAATCATGCAGTTCGTAGCCTTTTGAGTCTGGCTTCTTCCAGTTTTCATCATGCATTTGAGATTCATCCATGTTGTTGCATATTTCAGTAGCTTATGTCTTTTTATTACTGAGAAGTATTTCATGGTATGGATGTGCTGGTTTCTTTATCCATTCCTCCGTTCAAGGACATTTAGGCTGTTTTCATTAACTGTATAATTTTTAGAAATCAATACACCTGTGTAACTCATATCCCTCTTGAGGAGAAGCCAAGAATAGGAACATTTTAAGATAGACATATAGGTTTCATTTAAAATACCACTGCAAAACAAATTCTAGTTCAAGGGTTCTTAACCATTTCTGAGCTATGTATCCCTTTGCTAGTCTGGCGAACTCTTCTCAGAATAATGTTTTTAATGTATAAAATAAAATGCATAGGATTATCAAAGAAAGCCAATTACACTGAAATTCAGTTATCAATTATTAAGAAGAAACGTGTGCTTAAGAAGAAATATAAGAAGCAATGAAGGAATATATGTATTTCTTTATGAACACATCAAATAAAATCCAGAGGCAGATCTAATAACTACTGAAATTTTGAAGTAGTGAGGAGCACATGTGACACTTTGAGATAAGTCACGTCTGGAAAGAGATAGAAAAATATTTGTGATTTTAATTGGGGACATAGTCACAGATACAATTATTGCTATTTCCCTCTCCTTCATAATTGAAGGAAATGCTAAATTTCAATTTGATTTTCGTGACTATAACAATAGGAATTTTCCCTAGGAACCTCCTGAATTGTATCTTTGGGGACTTGGATTATGGCACCATGCTATAATTAGATCACCCAACTCATTTTGCTGCTACCACCGTAAAAAGGGGAGGAGGGTAACTCCTTTTTGCCAACTTCCACATCCACAGAGATAGAGCCCGGTCTTTCTCTCTGCTGACTCACAGCTCTTGATTAGTGTATAACCTGCCTATTTCCAGCAGGTACATGACCCTTGGTCTTTTCTGTGACTTCAGAAACTGTTCAGCTTACTCACAGCCATCTAACAATTATGCCTTCAAATCCCATGACAGAAACTTGAACAAAGCCCCCAAAGTCCTCAGGTAGGTGAAACATCTAACTTTATCTCGACCTAGGAGAACTGCCACCTGAATTTATAGCCGTGTACACACACTTAGAGTAAAAGCAGGAAAAAAAAGGCAAGAAAAGTTTAGCCGGGGTAGAAAAATACAACCCATATTTTGTGAGCTCTGAGTTTCTATTGAAACATGAGCCAGTTTGATTCTGGGAAAATTCAACTTCCTGGTTTGAAGACGGGCTTACAAAACAGCTTTCAAGTTTTACATGTATCAAATGCTTCTGCACTCACCCAACAGGATTTTTTTCAAATGTAATGAATATAAGTGCACCAGAGACATACAGACCAGTTATGCCTTAAAAAACCAATTACATTTAAAAGGAGAAATAAATATATATGAAAAAATCTCCAAATAAGTTTGCATTGAAGTCTTTTCCTCACTCCTCCAAAAAAATCTAGGAATTTTCCCCCTTGCTACCATGTGCCTAAATTACTTTTAGGCCTACCAAGTTCCTTATTTACTCCTTCACTATAAAAACTCACATGGTTCAAATATACCTTATTATATTCTTTAGACAAAAGTCCCACCTAGGTTAACTTCAAGGAACTGTCAAAGATTCTCCACCTGAAAAATAGCTTTCTCACTTGATCTTGGGTACCTGTAAAATTTTAATGGGTGCAAAGCTTTTATTTCTCAAATAGAAATAGGACTTAATGTACAAATATTCTTTGGAGTGGTAGTTCATTGATCCAAGTTCCCTTGAAGGTATAGATGTTTGATTCTTAGAGCAGTCTTTCGAAACCTGGAAGAGCATGAGACATTCCTGCAGAATCTATGGGACAGACACCAGGGACTCAAGTCTGACCGATTGGAAAAATCATTTCTGGAGATGAGACTTAGGGAGTCTTTCTTTCTGACCTACTCCCCTGTCATTCTGATGCACAGCTGGGGTTGGACACCACTGCCTTTGTGGACTGAAGGTCTAATGAAGATGCCTTACCTTTGTGTGTCCACAGTTTATGGGTTCTGTTCACACAGATGTCTTGTTTAGTCCCAAATAACCTTGCAAGAGCAGGACAGGGATCACTTCCCAAAAGTACAGGTGGGGAAGCCAAGGACAGAAAGTGTTAAGGGATGCGTCCAAAGACACCTAGATGCCCAGTGCAAGGAAAAGAGGGGGAAGGAAGGGCTGGGTCTGCCTTTGGATTGTTCTGAAATTTTGTTTAAAGGCAATCCTATATATTCATAAATGTCATGAGTGGCATCTGTGAAATCAGGGACTTAAATATGAAATGGAGTTTTTAAAAAAGCTGGCTTTCGTTTACAAATGTAGTTAGGAGCCTTCCAGCGGGGTGCCGTGCTGGATGTTAAGGGTGTGTTCCATTTATTTTTCTTGGTGAGAGAAGCTGCCATCTATGTGTCAGCAGAGGAAGGGCTGGTCACTTATCTTGGACTCACCGAAAGACAGGTGCGGGTGGGGTTGCCCTGGGTTACTGAGGAAGGGTAGAGTTGGGCTGCTTTTGTTTTGAGGGTAAAGAAGAAGTTAGCCCACCCTAGGGGATGCAGAGTGGTGCTGGACTGCGCCCTAATCTCAGGCTCTCGGGACCAGCTTGGGCCCCGGGTGGGGGAAGGGAGTGAAACCCGCTTGGGGTGGAACCGAGGGGGGACTTGCTGAGAGCTGTGATGTGGGAACTCCCCTAGGGGGAACTTGGAGTCTAGGAATGGGGTTGTTGACCCGCGAAGCTTTAGCCCCTGGGGCTGTGTGGGGAGTGGGATCAGGCATCCCTGAAGCGGGGAGAAGGGCCCCTGGCTTGAGCATCAGCATTTGGTGAAGGTGGGAAACCAGAAGAGTATCTCACCCCTTTGGCATGAGGAAACTTCTGGGGTTCTCGGGCAAATCAAATGAGGGAGAGAGGCCCAAGAGGAAGATACCCGACTTCCTTTTAATGAGGCAAGTGAGTCTGTGAAAAGAAAAAAGAGGTGGCTGCATTTCAATGTTGACTTTATAGACAGTTCACAAGTGAAGTTACTAGTTCATATCCACCTGGGCAGGAACTACAGAGTAACATTGCCAGTTAAAACATATTTGATGGCTGACTGACTGACCGAGGAGGACATTTGCTCCCTAAGAAAAAGCACTGGCTGTGCCGACAATCTGAAAACATTCGGTGGACTTGGATGGCAAGTCAAGTCAGTTCAGTCAAAATAACATTCATTCATATAACACACCACTATCAAGAGTCTCCTGTATGCCAGGCGCTGTTCTAGGTGCTGACGAGACACCAGTAGATGAGAGGTAGGCTCCCTGCCCTCCTGGAGCTTCCTGTCTAGGGGGGGAGACAGAAGTCCAACAAATAGAATAGAGCTGAGTAAGAGAATGAGAGAGGGAGGGAAGGGAGGGAAGCTGTTTTGCACAGGACAATCAGGGAAGGTGACCTTGAGGAGGTGACTTCAGCAGGGACCTAAAAGAAGTCAGAGAGTGAGCTATGTAGAGACGGGGGTAGAGAGTTTCAGGCAGGGGGCCTGGTTTAGATTCGTGTGGGACAGTGATGGGGCACAGTGAGGCAGGAGCCAGAGGTCGTAGAAAGACTGGGAGATGACACCAGTTTACATAGACCTTCAGAGCCTCTAGAAGAGCTTCAGATTTAGTTCTAAGTGTAAAGTGAAGCCATTGGAGGGATTTGAGGGGAGTGGTATTATCCAGTTAACATTCTTAAAGGGTGACTCAAATTGCCAAGTTGAGAACTCACCTGAGGGCCAAGCCTGGAATCAGGGAGAAGTGTTAGGAGGCTACTGTAGTGGTCCACGCTAGAGATGGAGGTGGCCCGAACTATCATGTGATGAAGGTGAACCCAATTCATTCTTTCGTTGACATATAGACAATAAATTTCCATGGGGCTCCTACAGCTAACAAACTCTGTTAACACCAAAACACTGACGATAAGAATTTACAAATAATAATTAATTTTTAATTATTTAAAATTAATTTGCAAATATTAATTTTCAAATAATAATGGCTAAGTGGTGATGTTCATAAGGCTTTAGTCTGTGTCAGGCATCCTTCTAAGTGCAGTTGATTCTTGTTATTCACGGTAGTTCTATAAAGTTGCTGTGAGCACTGAATTAGCAAATACGGAACCGTTGATCCTGGAGAAAGACAGGGTTAGGTTCCTGCAAGTCTTTGGTCACAGCTCTTTCATCAGCTGATCAATATATAACCTTGTTTAATGTGTGTTTCTTTCTAAAATGCATTATTGTGCTTGAGCAAATCTTACGTAACGCATATATTTTCTCCAGCACGTCTGTAGCCTTCTTGCGAGTAAGAACGTTAGACAGCACGTCAGCACTGCGCTTGGGGCCATTTTAAACAGTGAAGTCAGCAAAAAAGCGCAAAAACCTTGGCGTTGAATAGACTGTGAAAAAGACACTTGTTTACAGCATGAGAGCTGAAATAAGGCAGAGTGCAGCCTTATTCAACCTCTGATGGATGTGTATGGATGTGTATTAGATCATTGTAACTGTACACCTTAAACTTCCACAGTGTTATATGTCAATGATATCTCAATAAAGCAGGGAAAAGAAGTGGCGCACACAATCTTATATCATGACTGTCATGACGTGGGAACCTACGCGTTGGGCGATTCTTTTTTTTTTTTTTTTTTTTGCTGCTCAGCACATTTCCGCAGATGCCCACAAAACCCCCTGGAGTATTGATTTTGGGGTTACCAATATTTACAATGTAAATGGGGATACAAATAAAAAGATTTTTATCAAATCTTTGAATCTTCAAAGAATGAAGGTTGACTATGCTTTATACCCATTGACTCATAACATCCCTGCTAGTCGGAAAGAGGAGTCCAAGGCACAGAGGGGTGAAGCAACTTGCCCCAGTTACGCAGCAGCTCGTAAGAAAGAAGCCAGATTACGCTCAGGTGCCCCGTGCTCCCCAACACTTCACCTGCTCTTTTGACATGTTAAGAGCGCCAGGCACCACGGAGACCTCCGCATCACTTGTTCTTCAAATTCTCCTGCCAACAATATCTCTGGCATTGGCATCTTTCCAGAACATCTTTTTATTGTTTTTAGGGCTGCAGTGCAGGGTCTGGGGAAGGCACTGGGGCCTCTCATCACTGCTCACAGTGGGACAATTGTTAACAAGCTGAAGAACAGGACCTCAGATTCTGGGGCTACCAGTAGAAATAAATAAACAACAATAAAAGGAGAGCCAATTGAAAAGAGAACAAAATTTAGCAGCAGTTTTGGAAGGCTGGCAGCGGCAGGGGTGGGATTTGGGCGGTAGCCATAATGGTCCACCTGCGTGATGGCTGTGACCCAAAGCCAGCCGTCTGCACAGAGATGGAGGCAGGCTCCCAAGATAAAGTTCTAGGTAAAAGTGGAGCCCAATCTCACTTATATGCGGAATCTAAAAAAGCGAACTCATAGAAACAGAGAGTAGGTTGGTGGCTGTCAGGGGCTGGGGGTGAGGGAAATGGGGAGGTGTTGGTGAAAGGGTACTTTCAGTTATAAGAGGAAAATGTTCTTCAGAGCTAATGTACAGCGTGGTGATTATAATTAACAATACCGTATTGTTATACTTCAAAGTTGCTAAAAGAGTAGTTCTTAAATGTTCCCACCATACCAAAAAACAGTAATTATATGAGAGAATAGCAGGGTTAAGTAACCTCACTGTGGTAATCATTTCACAATACGGATGTGTATTAGATCATTGTAAGTGTACACCTTAAACTTACACAATGTTATATGTCAATGATATCTCAATAAAGCAGGGAAAAGGAGTGGAGCACACAATCTTACGTCATGACTGTCAGGGATTATTATCATGACTGTTATCTTTTTTTTTTTTTTTTTTTGGCTGTGCTGGCAGCTTGTGGGATCTAAGTTCTCTGACCAGGGCTCGAACCAGTGCCGCCTGCAGTGGAAGCATGGAGTCCTAGCCACTGGACTGCCAGGGAAGTCCCATGACTGTTATTTTTATACAAGGTCCAAAAATGATCAAGCTGTCCTCATGGGAAATATTTCAGAAAAAAGCCATATTATAGAGTCAGTTTTTCACAACTCTTCATTTAATCCAGTTCAATTCCATGTTATTTCACTCTGTGGCATTCCCTGTTTCTACTGCAGGACAGTGACCACCTCCCAGGGTTGTTGAGAGTGTTAAATGATTTAAAAAATAATACCTATGTGTTGAGAGCTTGCTTTATAGTGGCAAAATGCAAAACATTCTATTTACAAGAGGGACCTGGACAGAACAAGCTTTAAGGTCCTTTCAATATCGAATATTCTAAGAGAGTGTGAGATCTTTACTGAGCGCTTGTTGTGGATGTGACATGTGCTTGTCCAGCAGAACACACCTGCCTAGAAAGTGGCCGGTGAAAGTTTAAGTGCTGTCCCCAGGGACAGGGGATCTCTTCCCTTCCAGTGCCCTTTTGTCTCAGCGTTGGGATCTATTCATTGCCTTTCTTCTGTTTGACTCCATTGACAAGGAGTCTGCTCCCTGCCATTCCTGAGAAACCAACTTTAAATGAACAAGAACTTTGATCTTATTTCTGGCAACCACACCAGCAATAGACTTATGGAAGAATTTGAAACCTCGTTTAGACTGCAGTAAAGAAAGTATAAAGAGGATAAATTACTGGGCCACGTAAATTTCTAATCTATGCAATTATGCCTTCTTTTCAAGATGGGTTATTATAATATATAATAAATAGTTATGTATAATTTGTTTACATTAGGTTACTCTACCTGAAATATTTACATTTGGGGTTTTGCTTCAATAATATTGTGCTAATTAGTAAGTAAATATAATAAAATAAAGCCAAATATCTTTATTGTTTTTTCCCCAACATGCATAGTCATCAGTCTGCTTTTAAGATTTTTGTTCCTTGTTTGCCAAGCGTATAGGGCTCTTTATTTCCTTTCTTTCTTCCTTTCTTTCTTTCCTCCCTCCCTCCCTCCTCCCCTTTCTCCCTCCCTCTCTCTGTCTTCCTTCCTTCCTTCCTTTTTTCTTTCTTTCAATCAATAAGTCATTTTCTTGGTTCATTTGAGATGAAGAAGTAAACCTTATCAATAACTGAAGCTTGACTTCCCTCTTTGCTTTTAATGTAAGCGTTTTGTTCTCTTTCAGCCTTTCTATTTTGCTGTTTCTAATGTATTCTGGATTAAGACGCCAGAAAATAGGTTAGATTGAATTTAGAATAAAGTCGTGGGCTCTGAATGAGAGTTCTGTTGCTCATCCTTGAGGAAAACACTCACACGTTAAGAGGCAAACTCAGTTATATTGTTTTTGGCTCTGGGAGACCTTCTTTGCTCCATTCCTGATTCCGAGCTTTGTTCTGCTCTGATTAGCGACTTCCAAATACGTGAGATGTTAGATCATAGATGACAGAGCTTGAGTGCTGAAGGAACCCCAAGATCATTTCATCCAAGATGATGCCCATCAAATGAAAGGGATTTCCCAAGGTCACTGAGCTCATAACTCACCCATCAAACATATGCGTCCCCAGGGAGAATGTGCCAACAAGGCTGAGGCTCTCACCCAGGCAGACCCTCCTTTTCAGCCTTTATCTCCTTCCAATCCAATCAGATTAAACCCAACCAAATTAAAAAGGAAAATCCAGATGTTAGTAGTATTTTGGAGTGTAAAAATCATGAGCTAGATGATTTTTTTAAACTGTGTTAAATAAACAAATTTCAAACATTTGACTCCAAGTTTTTAAGAAATGTATTTCAATATATGAGCAGCAAATATATTTTTACAAAGCATGGCCTTGACATATTTGGGCTTAGAGGGTGTAGTTAAGGATCTTCAGGGTAAACAAATGTATAATCAAAGTTATTGATGAAACATGGAGTGGTACACCAGCATGAACCAGCATGAATATGAAAAACTCTATAGTTTAGTAAGCTTTTTCCACTCTGCAGAATTACACAGCAGGGAAGGAACCTTGTTTTGTTTACGTTTATTTTTACAACACTAGCTGAGGCCGTGTCACAAGAAGTGTCCTCAGAAAAAGTTTGTGTGGTGGTGGATGAATGGATAAGTGATGGATGGGTGGATAGAAGGATGATGGATGGATAGATCTGGTGATGGATAGAAGGATGGATGGGTAGATTTTCTCAGTTCTGTGAGTAAAATGGAGATAGCTTTTCTAGATGACAGTTTTCATGACTACATCACATAGAGATGAGAACCTAATTTTGAGATGTGGTACATGCTTTCTTTGTGGACCTGTAGTTACAGGTAGAAGGAAAAAAACAAAGGGTTGGAAAGTCTAACAATGGACAGCTTGTGCTTCTGCTGGCTGCTTAGAACTTACCTAGCTCCTGGCAGGTGACAGGTATTTTCTGGGTATTTAGGAACAAGACATACTCCAGTGCATCCTTTCTCTTTAGCTTCATCTATCATTTTCATTTTTTAAAAATTGAAGTATAGCTGATTTGCAATGTTGTGTCAGTATCTGGTGTACAGCAGAGTTGATTCAGTTATATATATATATATATATATATATATACACGTATATGTATACATATATATTCTTTTTCATATTCTTTTCCATTATGGTTTGTTACAGAATATTGAATATAGTTCCCTGTGCTATACAGTAGGACATTGTTGTTCATCTATATCTATTTTATATACAGTAGTTTGTATCTGCTAATCCCAAACTCCTAATTTATCTCTCCCCCCCTTTCCCCCTTGGTAACCATACGTTTGTTTTCTATGTCTGTGAGTCTGTTTCTGTTTTGTAAATAAGTTCATTTGTACCATATTTTAGATTCCACATATAAGTGATATCATATGATATTTGTCTTTCTCTTTCTGACTTACTTCACTTAGTATGATAATCTGTAGGTCCATCCATGTTGCTGCAAATGGCATTATTTCCTTCTTTTTTTATGGCTGAGTATCTTTTTCGTTCTGATACATTTTTTCCAGGGTTTCCGGTAAGGAATAGAAGTTTAGGAAATTGAATTTCCTAAATTCAGTCAATGTATCAATGGATGCCCAGGGCCATGAAAGCTGGCTTTCTGTCAAGTGCCAAGGGATTAATATTTTAGAAAAATGTCCTGTGTTATGGAAGAGTGAGGTGGATTCCAATATCTGGACAGTACAAAACAATAGGACCAGTCATTACCTGAAGGCAAATTAATAATATTAGTTGGCTATTGTGCAGAAATTTCATGGCTTACAAAACACTTTACATATTATCTCTTTCGATGCTCAGAAAAATCCGGTGCAGTAACTGTATCACCAATGGTCAGTAAGCAGCAGAATTAGGATTTGAAACTAGATTTCTAGACACAAATCTTATAACCTCGCCATCATTTCAAAAAGCTTCTCATCAGGACTCATTAGTAAAATGTAGGAGATGCTTTAAGGGGTGGCCGCCCACCCCAACACAACATAGACCCCCTCATCCACTGCTCCAAGTTCCTGGTGGAGTCAACATATTGGATTAAGGCATTTTCTATGGCAGATCTTGTAATTAGGGGGCTGGAGAGAGGCTGGATTTCCTCTAACACAACGATTGACATTATGGGCTGGTTAATTCTTTGTTGTGGCGACTGTCCTGTGTGTTGGAGGAGGTTTAGTAGCAACCCTCACCTCTACCCACTAGACGCCAGTAGCACCCTCCCATCATGACAACCAGAAAATGTGTCCCAGACATTATCAAATATCCCACGACAAAATTGCCCCTAGCCGAAACCCAGTGTTCAAGATTAAGCTCTGTTGCATCAGGTCAGCATCCATCACCATAGATTACAGGGTTCTGGAGGACTGGAAGGAGGAGATCACAAACTCAGGGTTTAAAAGACTTAAAAGAAACTCAAATTTCTAAAACTTGTAGGGAGCAAATACAGGAGATTGGACATTTTTAGAAAAAAACCAACATGCTAAGAAAAAACTTTACAGATAGAGGTGAAAGGTTTAAAATTGACTTTCAGTCTTAATTTCTGGTATTGTTTCCATCTCCACCAGGATTGTTACTGCTGTTCCTGGTGTCAGAAGGAAAGGAAACAGAATAAGAAGCTCAAACTACCGTCTCCAGGACCCAGAAACCAGCTTGGCAGGAGGGTTCCATACTCTTCCTCCCCTGCCCTCCTCCCTGGGCTGAAAGTGTTCTGTCAACACTCCTTCCAGATTATGGGCTACCTTTCCAGAAAGGCTTTCAGCAGGTGGTTTATAATAAAAATTTGGGGACTCCTCCCTCTGCCCCTCCTCCTCCTCCTTCACCCCTCCCTCCTCCTCTTTTTCTTGCTTTTTAAAATCTCTTCTATCATCCAAAAAGCATTTGTTCAAAATCTAGTTTGTTTTGAGAACAGTGCAAAATCACATGGCAAGAAAACAGAAGAAACTCTCACTAGCTAGATGAGTTCATGGTGGAGTGACCATATAATTCACTGTCCAAACTAGGACACTTTCGAGAGTGACAGGGGATGCTCTTATGATCACGCTGCCGAGACAGAAGGCATAACCTGGACCATCCCAGGCTAAGTGGGACGAAGTGTCACCCTAGTTCTCCATGGCTCTTCCAGCCCTGTAATACACCGTTCTGTCAATATGTGACCGCTCTGTCCTCTGGGCCAAGTACAACAATGAGGCTGTAATGTTAACAAGAAGCGGCGCTGTGCTGAGTATGACACATACATGCTCTGATTTAAAACTCACAATTGCAATGATCTTATTATAACACTCACTGTTTTAGATGAAAAACTTACTCAAGATCACACAGTTAATACATGACAAAGTGGGATTTAAGTCAGGCAATGTGACCAGAGAACCTACCCGTTTCACATGGCATTATTTGTGTTGGTTTGTGTGATGTTCTTATCGGCTTGCAAGATGCTCTATCCATCCTCAATCCCTGCCTCCTAGTTGAGGACTATTCTGTGCCAATATCCTTCTCTTAATTGAACTATATCTTTACAGATAACAGAGCAAAGCCAGGTTTGGGGCCATTCTTAGGTGGGGAGGAAGAGCTTGAAGAGACATCAGTGCAAGGGGGACTTCTGTTTGGCCATAAGTGCAGCCAGTGATCTGAATGTTCTAGACACATCTTCATCCCAAGGGCTCTTCTGAAAGGAGCAGAGATCTGCTAGAGAAAGAGGGGATCTCTGTGGAAATGAGTCTGTTTGTTCTGGGAAAACAGCAAAAACAACAAACCTTTAAAGCGTTTGTTTATAAGCCTTTGAGAGATTTTCTTTGTAATCCCTGAGTTACCCTGCTTCATGCTTCCTCATAAAATATGGTAGGAAAACTCTAAAATTACTAAAATCGACTTAATTATCAGCAGTTTTGACTCCCATCCCTGAATTTGTCACCTCTGTTTAACCCTCCTTAGTATTTAAATAGCTAATCTGGTGCTGGCTGCCGAGTCAACACTGTGCAAATCTCCAAGTGACTTCACAGTGACCTTCGCAACTCGATTTATTTGGTATTTCCTTTGTGTTCCTTTATAGCAATTGACCGGCCTTTGCTAATTATTAAAAGTATTTGCTGAAGTATTCACCACCGTCAGTAGATAAGAATTTCTGGGAACAGCCTGTCTTGTGACATTAGCTTGTCCCCCAAAGTATAAAACCAACTGAGAAAAGTCTTTTTGAAAACTGGTTCAGGTTGATATATACATATATGAAAGCACGCATGCATTCATTCATTCAGCATATATTTATTGAGTGCCTACTTTGTGCCTGGTCCTGTTTTGGCAGTAACACACAAAAACTCCTGGCTTCACAGAACTGCCATCCTAGTGGGGTGGGATGAGGGAGACAGATAATGAGTACGTAGAACATATTACATGTCAGATGGAGATACCTGCTATGGAGAAAAATAAGGCAGAAAACGGTGACTGAGAATAGAAGCTGTGTTTTAAAATAGAGTGCTAGCTATGTTCATTGCAGCTTTACTCACAAAGGTCAAGACGTGGAAACAACCTGAATGTCCTTCCATGGAGGAGTGGATGAAACAAACATGGTAGGTATTGGGTTGGCCAAAAAGTTTGTTCGGGTTTTTTCCATAACATCTTACGAAAAACCCAAACGATCTTTTTGGCCAACCCAGTACTTACAATGGAATATTATTCAGCCTTAAAAAAGAGGGGGGAGCTTCCCTGGTGGTCCAGTGGTTAAGAATCCGCCTTCCAATGTAGGGGACGCATGTTCAATCACTGGTCGGGAAAATAAGATTTCATATGATGCAGGGCAACTAAGCCCGTGCACCTCAGCTAGAGAGAAGACCATGTGCCTCAACGAAGAGCCTGCATGCTGCAACAAAAGATCCTGCATGCTGCAACTAAGACCTGACGCAGCCAAATAAATAAATTAATTTAAAAAAAAAAAAAGAGGGAAATTCTGCCATTTGTGACAACATGGATGAACCTGGAGGGCATTATGTTTCGTGAGACAAGCCAGAGGAAGAAAGACAAAAACTGCATAAGCTCACTGATATGTGGAATCCAAAATAGTCAAATTGGACTTCCCTGGCTGTCCAGTGGTTAAGACTCCATGCTCCCACTGCAGGGGGCACAAGTTCGATCCCTGGTCTGGGAACATTTAACAATATCATATACCGCTAAGAGGGTAGAACTTAAGGATTATCACCACAAAAATAAAATTAAAAAATAAAGTAAAAGAAAATAGGTGCTTAGAGAAAAGAGCTTATGAAAGACCTCAAAAGGTAAGGGGTAATCTCTGAGGATACAGGGAGCATCCCAGGCAGAGGAAGGCCCACCAGCAAGTTCTAAGAATAGCAGAGAGGCTGGCGTGTTAGAAGCCAATGAGGCCAGAGAAGATTGTGGTGTCTGATTTTATAGCATCTCATACTTGTGTGTAAGAACTTGACTTTTTCCTGGTGTCAGACAGGAAGTCTTTGAAAGGTTTCAAGCCTAAAAATGGCATGGTGGACTGTTGATTTCAAGGAGAATCATCTGAACGTGGGGTGGAAAACAGACGGTAGGAGGGTGAGGGAAAAGCAGGGGAACCAGTTAGGAGGTGATGGCCGTGCTTGGACCAGTCTGGTAGCAATGGGGGTAGAGAGAAGAGGTTGGATTCTGGACATACTTTAAAAAGTGGAGATAACAGGATTCACTGGCAGGTTGAATGTGGGATGTGAGAGAAAGGAGCTAAGGTTTTCAGTATGTGCACATGTGTGTACATGCACACGCGTGTATGCCTATATAAAACTTAACATTATCCAAAGGTATCTAGTTGAATTGTTTACTTATTTATTTTTGTTCCACCCCAAAACTCTGCGATGGGAGGAACCTTCTCAGTCTTGTTCACTGTTGTATACTCTTCCTTATTTTTGGCCTGTATTCATTTTACAATAATACATTTTTTAATTACAGAAAAATCAAAGAAATACACAGAATTATATGATAGAAATATAAACATTGCTTATAAAGACTATTGTTAAAAAGTGAAAGAGTCTGCATTCTACGATGGAACGATGTTATTTTGAGACCCAATGTCAATGTGAGTAAATGAATCTAAACAGTATAAAAGAATAAATCCAAATCCTATAGAATAGAACGGTGTTGTGTGATAGGCAGGACCAGTCGCCAGGATAGAATAGACTTTATTTGTGTTGTTTTTCTTTAAAGACAACACCCAGGGCTAGCTCTCAGCCAGCCAGTCAACTCTACTGAGTCTGACTTCATTAGTTGGTAATCTCTTGGCTCAATTCAAAAGGAGGTCTTTCTAGAGATACCAGCCTTTCTATAACCAGGATATTTCTATCAACTTTGCTTGAATTAAAGTTTATGGAATATTCTTACTCCCATAAGTCTGTGCCTTTAATTTGTTTCTTTGTGAAAGCAGAACACTGGAGACAGTTGGTTCATTATTAAGAACAAACTTACAGATGTAACTGATCTTGGATGTTTCAAAGGAGGGCAAATAAGCCTATAGCCCTTCAATGAGTCACAGGACAACAATCCCTTATATACATTCTGAAAGCTGAAAAGCTCTGAAATGCAAGCTTTTTGGGGTGATCTTGAACTGGGAGCCCTGAAGCTATGTATGGTTTTTACATAATCCATCTAATGTGAAAGTTCATCAGTGTCACTGCAGAAATATTAATGTGTTTGGGTCACAGGGCGGTATGCAGTACTATGTAATATACACCATAAACACTCAGGTGTTATCTTTCTTATCTTTCTGAGAATTCTGTTTTCTGAAACATCAGGCCTCATGGGGTTTGCATAAGGGTCTGTCATCCCATACCGTGTATGCTGTTTGGGGCTGAATGTGCTGACTTCACCCTTCCTCAAGAAATAAGACTTGTGAATGCAGCAGGATTCCTTTCCTAGGTGACTGGAGCATCTACAGAGCTGGATCTGTGTCTGACATGTTTGCTAGCTCATGTGCATGAGTGCCGTGCTTTGAGTACATGTTGCTTTGCAGTGACAAATCTTCTGGCCCGTTCCTTTCCAGATAGGGGCCACCTTGGAGAAAGGTGGCATGCAGCTGGGTGACACTGGGCTCTTGTCCTGTCACCCATCAGTGATGGGCAATGGGAATTAGAAGGAGACATCCTGGTGACTGGCCAAATGTGTGACTCACACACTGTGATTGGCCATATCACAGATGCTCCCTGATTTTTTAGTGATTATAGAACCCTATGTGGACATGATAGACAAATGAGTCTCAGGGCAGTATTAAAGCTTTTAAGAGGCTGACAAGTTCAATCAGTCTTGATTTGGGAACCCTGCTCGCTCACATTTAGGCTGTGCCATCCTGGGCAACCAGCTCCTGACTGTCACCCACATGATCCAGCCTGACACATAACAAACTGACTACATAATTTTCATCATAACTTCTTCTTCTTCTTCTTCTCGTTCCCCTTCTCGCCCTCCTCCCCCACCTCCTTCTCCCCCTCCCCTCCCCTTCTTCTTCTTCTCCTTCTTCTTCTTTCTTCTCCTTCCTCTTCCTCTTCCTCTTCTTCTTCTTCTTCTTCTTCTCTCCTCCTCCTCCTCCTCCTCCTTCTTCTCCTTCTTTCTTCTTCTTCTTCTCCTTCTCCTTCTTCTAAGAGGAAAGGTGTCTGGTCTGTGATCTTGGGAGATTTCTAATCCAGTGATTTCCATAGCTCCCTTTCTTCAAATCTTCCATTTTCATCTCCCCACCTTCAGCTCCCCAAGCCCTTAACACACAACTTTAAGGCGAAAGCCTTGAACATGGGTTTAGAAAATCTAGGAGAATCAGAAAGATAAACTGGTTCTTGGCAACTTCAGGGACCAGGAAGATGCAGAATATAACCCCGGAGGGTAGAACCCCCAGTACTTGTAATGGAGAGAGTACAGCCAGCCGCTCATGCACAACAGGACCCATCTCTCGTCCAAGAAGATCAGCTCGCTCCACTTGCTTCTATATCGGGGCCTCTGGAACTTCTCAGGAGGGCCCTGCAGAAATTGGAAGGAGGCGGTGTGGCCTCCCCTTCTTTCTTTCAGGATTTACCCCTCTTGCTCTAGGACATTGAGGCACTACAGGGGCATCTGCAGTTGCGCAGCTGCTGGGCTTAACGCTTGACCCCTGGGAAGGTGGGGATTAGGTGTTTGGGTGTCGTATGTGTTTGGGGGTGATTTTAATGGCTCTGGAACTTGAAGCTGTTCCAGAAAACACCTAAGCGGTCAGTAGAATCAGGATCTTTTCACTGAAATCCACAAGGGTCATAAGAAAGACTGTCATTGGCCAGGCTCTCAGGCCACCCAAATAGGCGGAGAGGAGGGGATGCAAACCCCGCCCAAGCCCCAGGGGGGATGGAGTTGGCACCGGGGACTTCTGGTCAACCCCTGGACAGAGGGCTAGGCATTTCAAAGAGTGCAGGAGCTAAGCGCCCTCCCCAGCAGCGCACTGCACCTCCGTGAGCGCGTTTCCAGGAAACTAAGGTCGGAATTAGGGTCCAGGTGGGAATCAGGCGCGGAACCAGCGAGAAGCACGCGCGGTGGAGGAATAGCCCAGAGAGCTTAAGCCCGGGAGAAGGGGCGCAGCGTTCTGGGGCGGGAGGATTTCGCCCCACGCGCCCAGCGTACCGCCCAGGCGCCTCCAGAGTCCCGGGCAGGGGGTCCTCTCGGAGCTGGCGCAGCGGCCCCTGGCACCGCGCCCTTCGCCCAGCGCCACCTGGCTCCTCAGCAGCGTCCAGGAAGGGTCTCTGGTCAAAGACAGGGATCTGCGGCCATGGCCGAGGTCGCGGAGCCGGAGGGGGGCGCCCCGGGTCCCCAGAGCCAGCCCGAGGGCTCGGCGCTTCAGGCGGAGAGACGGGGCGAGCCGGGGGCTTCCGGCCCTGAGGCGCAGAGGGAGGAGGCGAGAGAGGGCGCCGCGGAGGCGCCGAGGGGCGGGGGGCCGGGCGCAGCCGCGACGGCCGAGGTGACGGAAGGAGAAGGTCCGGGGCCGGACGGAGGGCGCGCGGGCGAGCTGGCGCCGGACGCCGGCAGTGGCCAGGGGGCCGAGACGCGGGGCGCGAGCGGAGAGCAGGGCGAGGCCGAGGCGGAGGAGGGCGCCCGGGAGGGAGAGGAGCGGACGAGCGGCGCGGAGCTGGCGGAGGAGGCGAGCCCCGGGTGCGGCGCGCAGGCCGAGGCCCCGGGGGAGGCTCAGGTGGAGCCTGGGGATCCCGCGGCCCCCGGGGCGAAGGAAGAGGCGGAGAGCGGGCCGGAGGAGCCGGGAGGCAGCGCGCCTGGGGCGGCGGGGGCCCGCATGGACGCCGACGGGCCGACGGGGGACAGCGCGGTCGCCGAGGGGCCGGCGGGGGACAGCACGGTCGCCGAGGGGCCGGCGGGGGACAGCATGGTCCCCGAGGGACGGGCGGGGGTCCGCGTGGACGCCGAGGAGCTGACGGGGGTCAGCACAGTCGCCGAGGGGCCGGCGGGGGACAGCACGGATGTCGGGGGGCCGGCGGGAGGGGCGTCCAGGGCCGAGGGTGAGCCCCGGGACGGAGGGGACGGCAGCCCCGAGATCCAGGCCGAGGCGACTGAGGCCGCAGCGGCGGAGAGCGCGGAGTGCAGCCCCGGGGAGCTTGCGGGGGAGCCTCGGGGTGCAGCGGCGGGCGCCGCGGAAGAGACAGGGGACTGGGAGGGAGAGGAGTCGGAGGAAGCGGCCCCCGGGGGCGCGAGGGCAGATGCTGGCGAGGACGCAGACCAGGGTGGGCCCCTGGGGCAGAGAGAGGAGGCAGAGGAGGAGAGGCGAGAGCGGGGTCCGGAGGGGCCAGGCGAGGAGGAGCCCCCCGACGGCAGCGCGGATGGGGAGGCGGCCCCGCCGACGGAGGCCCGGGAGCCCGAGGCCGAGCTGAGCAACCACCTGGCGGAGGGGGGCAGCACCGAGCGCGGCGACGAGACCGCGCCAGTGAACGGCGGCCAGGAGGACGGCGAGGCGTCCGAGGAGGGGGCCCCGGGGCAGGAGCACGACATCACCCTCTTCGTGAAGGTAAATCTGGCTTTTTGCAACTCCCAGGACGCCCCTTTCCATCCTTAGTCTTGGTCTGTTGAGATCTGATCCCAGAGGGACAGGCAGGGATCAAGCTCTCGGCGCCCTGATGGTCACGGAGCACTTCTATCCGCGGGGTGGGGGGGGGGGGAGGAGGAGGGACAGCCTGGGTTTCAGGGGCAAGAGGTAAAGGAGCGTTACGAAGACGAACTGAGGGTTTGGAAGCAAAAAGGTTGGGGTGAGGGTGGTGGGAGATGGGCATGCGGGTCCAGCGTCCCCCTGTCCTCTGTACTGAAAATCCTAACTGGCCTTTCTAGTCAGGAGGTTATTAAAGAATTCACTTAAGAAAACAAAAACAAAACCCCACCAAGCCCTGCTGATGTTCAAAGCAATTTCTGCCAAAGGAAACGCTAATACCTAAAGTGAAAAAATGCAAACAGGTAGGTTGTAAGGTGAGAAGTATCTCCGGACTCAAACCTCAGAGACCCAGAGCCGGCCCCAATTTTCAGCTCCATAAAGGTCTTCCATTTCTGTAGAATCGATAAGGTATGTTTGGGAGGAAAGTGGAAGTTTATTTAAATACTGTAATATTTATTGAACATTTAACACTTACTTTGGAAGAATGCAAGATGCTGACGACTTGAACATCGTCTGCCTTTATGTCCTATTTTCAGCCTTACTTCAAAGATTCAAAGAGGACAAAGATTCTGTAGAGACACAAGTGAGGAAATTTTGAGTTTAAATAGTCATTCCTACAAGACATCACAAATGAGGAACGAGGTTCCGGGGGCAGCTCACAGGAGGACCTTTGTTAGAAAAGCCCTTCCCAAAGACCTTTGGCCAGATGGGGAAAACAGAAGATAATAAGGTCAAGAATGTGCATTGTATGTTGAATCATAATCGTTCCAAAATACTTTCAGGCTTATAGAGGCCGGTTATGACCTAAACCTCCTTGCGAGAAATATAAGCAAATTTTAATAAGCCAAAAAAAAAAAAAAAAACCAAAACAGTTCCCAAAGTGATTAAGATCAGAATTTCAGAAATTCTTTGGGTGGCAAGAGAGTTTGGGAAGAACAGGCTTGCGTTTCTTCACTGTGCTGTTCTGAGCAATTTTTAAGATGCTGAGACATTTTAAGATTATGTATTGGGACATAACCTGAGGGTACAATCCCTAGGAGGGTCACTGGGAGCCGGAAGACTTCAGGGAAGTTAGGGGAGGGGGAAATCCGAGCACAGTGCTGCTGTGTGTGCCCCAAATCTGCTTCTTGGTTTAAGAAATTTCCTCTTGTTCTGGTCGCCTGACTACATAATTCCAGCCTCTTGTTACAGCTTGGGAACACAGCTTCCTAACTAGTCTTTCTGCTTCCATCCTCGGCTCTCTCCAATCTAGTCCCTTTGTCATAGCCAGTGAGCTAAGAAAGAAAAGATCTGATCATTTTGTTTCCTAGTATAATCTTCAGTTGTTTATTACAGACTTTCAGATAAATCCACACTCCTTAGCCAGGTCACAAGGCTATCCGTGATGTGATTCCTGTCTCCTTGGCACTGCCTGAGTACCCCCCATCCCAGCTTTGCTACCCATGGTACCACTATGCCAGCCTTGTTAAACTACTTACTGGTCCTAGAGAGAACCACCTTCTTTTCTGCCTTGAAATTTTACATGTGCTCTGCCTGAATTGAGTTTCCTCCTCTTCACCCCTCTCCGCCTCCCCTGCCTGGCTATCTGCTATGTGTCCAAGATTCAGTATGGCCATCATCTCCTCTGGGGAGACTTTTCCAACCGCAGTTTGGGTTGGGTGTCCCTCTGTCGAAGCTCCACTCACACATGGCACTACCCTCTGCGTGCCGTCTCCAGCGTGGAGCACAGGTCTGGAACGTGATGGTGTGTGTGAACGGGTGGCTGCCTGTGTGAGATAGTAGACTGTAGTGATCAGTAGCACAGAGTTTAGAGCCAGTGGGTCTGGGACCAAATCCTGGCTCTGCTCCTTTCTTGCTGTGTGACCTTGGGCAAGTTACTTGATCTTCCTGTGCCTTTGTTGCTTATGGACAAAACAGGAAAAATAATAGTGCCTACTTCATGAGTTTGTGGGGCATTCAAAATTAGGATTGTATAAAACACTCAGAACAGTACCTGACTTGAAATAAGCCTGCTATAAATGTGACTTCTTATTGTTACATCTGCTCAGCTCTGATAAACTTTCATTGATTTTGCACAGGAATAATCCCTTTCCCATTCCATCCCTGCCATTTTATTTATTTATTTATTTATTTATTTCTGGCAGATATCTCTAGTTTCCTAATTACCTCCATTTTCTGGGGAAAAGAATATTATGAAAGGTAAAAACAAGTTGTTTTCTCAGACTCTGCTCAGTAGTTTGTGAAGGCAGAGGCAAGGGGGCATGTCATGGCCTGCTTAACCAGAATGTTTGACTCTGATGATTGGCTTGGTGCTCAGTTGTTGTTTTCCTTTCTTTAAGGAAACAAACGGATCTCCAAACAGTGAAATTGGTTTTCAAGCAACTATTGCTTGATACAGCTTCTGAGGGTCACTTAGGACGTGCACCGCAGGATTGTTAAGGCATATCTCACTTTCTTCTTTTTTTTTTTTTTGGCCGTGCCACACTGCATGCGGGATCTTAGTTCCCCGACCAGGGATCGAACCCATGCCCCCTGCATTGGAAGCATGGGGTCTTAACCACTAGACTGCCAGGGAAGTCCTCACTTTCTTCTTATCCTTCTAATCATTCTCTTGAAAAACAAAAGATCCCAAAGCACAAATCAAGCAAAAACCCTTTAGACTATTTTAGCTCTTGAGTTTGTAATACTCGATTTAAAATCCTTAAATTAGTTCAGAATAGGATTTCTTTGCCAGATTTAACCTTCTCTAGGTTCCTTCTTTGGGCTCCACTTTATCTGGATGCTGTATTCCATAATGGACGTCTTACCTCCTGGGTTTTGTAAACATGTCAGGGCAAGTGTGTCTTGGTGGGTTTTCGATTCCATGATTGATGTGGAAAATTCACAGAGCTGTTCTTTAAGGAGGGAACTACAGTGTTTCTCCAAACATTCTCCTAGCCTTCCTACGACAGCCTACTAAACACAATTTTTAAAATTAATTAGCCCTCATTCTATTTGGGAACTTTTAACTTTTACATTTCTTCCTGTTTAAAAAAATAAATGTATTGGTTACAAATAAATGTATTGGTGACCAGAGAGTAATGACATACGACCCAGTAAAATGTAATAATAAAATCTGCTTCTAATTTTAGCCACCTGGTGGTTTATGTTCCCCATCTTTGTGAGAATTGTCATTTTATTACTTTGTCATTTTGTTTTATTCTATACGTATGCAAGAATGTATTCTTGGATGTAAAAGAGCCAGGAATGTATAGAACAGGCCACAGGAAAGCCTCCTTGAATTATTGTATGGTAAATGAATTGCTGATTATGCTAATTTTTAGTTCTGTTTTCTCAAAGAAGTGTTAATTATTTACCATCAAATTATAGGGCAACCCTGCAATATATTTAGTAAGAAAGATTCTTTTCTTCTTTGCTCGTGAAAAGGAAGGATGACAACATAATAACACACCAACATAGTAACAACAAATGACAAACAAGATACTAACACCATAGCGAAGGTCAGGACTTCAGCGGCTGTGGCGGTTTAGTCGCTAAGGAAGTCTCACTTACAGGTTTGGTTCGTCTAATACTTTGAGGCAGGGTCTAGGGATGGGATAGTCTGAGATATGGATTTTCTGGCAAATTCACATGACTTAAAAAACCTTAATGTGACCAGTGAATAATCCTGGGCCAGAGTCTAAGAATTTCTTAAATTGCGTTTCGGAGATCATTCCTATAACCACTAATACACAGCTAACGCTGAGCTTGAAAGCTTGCATTTGCCATCACATCTGGGTTCTCCAGGGAGGTGAAACTGAGGACGGAACAAAGTAGAACTTGAGAAAGACATGGCCTTTGAGGATAACCAACAAGGACCTACTGTATAGCACAGGGAACTCTTCAATGTTATGTGGCAGCCTGGATGGGAAGGGAGTCTGGGGGAGAATGGATACTTGTATATGTATGGCTGAGTCGCTTTGCTGTGCACCTGAAACTATCACAGCATTGTTAATCGACTATACTCTAATATAAAATAAAAAGTTAAAGACAAGACTTTGAATGAGCATTGTCACCTGGAGATACCTCCCCTCCCCAAATAAATAAGTAAATAACTGAAGCCTCCCAAGCATTGTCATATCACATGGGGGGATGGGAGTGGGGCGGGGGTCTGTTGGGACCAACATCTGGTGGACTCCTGGTGGGTCAGCAGGCTGCAGCTGTCTGTGCATCTTTAGCCAGGTGTGAGCAGGCTGAGACCTGCTCTGTGGGGTTTGGTCTCCGAAGAGCTTGAAAGGGAGATGTTATTTTCATAACTAAGTATGAATTATGTGTTTGGAAGGGAAATGAGCAAAAATGCACTTCTGGGACTTTACTTTTTCCCCCCAAATGGCATTTTTTGGTCATTTGTTTTCTGAGTGTCAACGCCACTTACTTACAAATTACATCTATGAAATCATACAAGGTTAGTTGGGGTGGAAACCAAGGTGGAACATCATGCTTTGCTAACTTCTTATGCACACGTGTGCACACAGTGCATGCACATGAGTGAGATCCACAGGGTGTCCTTACTGCCTGGCATGGCGGTGGGCTCGTGGGAGGTCCTCAATCAGTGATTTTTGGTAATGGTAGGTAAATAACCAGATGGATGGATGATTGGTTCAAGGTGACTTGGCTGGTGAGACGCTGGACTCAAGCCCCATTCGCCACCGCCCCGGTCTAGTGTCCCGTGTGGAAGGGCCAGAGACACTCTTCTCCCTGAAGATGTCGTAGTCTGGCACAGGGTCTGGTACATAATGGGCACCCTGGTCATGCTGGTAGGAAGAGAAGATGGGATCAAGGATGAGTAGGAGGCTATGAGAGTATATATAGGAGGACCTGCACATACAGTGGTGGTCACTAAAGAGTTATTGATTCAGTTGTATTTGGGGAGACACAGAGAGTGGGGACCCTTTGATAATCCCTAGCACAAATTCTTCAAGATTTTCTAAAACAGGCTGGCTTTGCTCTAGCCATTCTCTGAGCTCCTTTGATATTCAGCAAAGAAAAGTTTTCTCTGAGAGTTGGGGAGGTGGCTGCTTAAATCTCCTGAGCTTCTCCTTTTCCATCATTGATTTTCTCTGCTCTTTTTCTGACAGAGTGATGATTCGTAAACTGAGCTCTGTATCTGGGCAAAGTTGAGGGAGATATCTTCTAAAATATTTCAACTTTTATTTTACTATTTACTTCTATTTTATTTCAAAAGTTGAGTAAATTAAATTTTTTAAAAGTTGAAATAAAATAGAGGTTAAAGATATTTATGCACAGTTTGGTCATTCATGTAATCCATGAGATTCTTTTGTAAAATGTACTTTTTTTAAAGAAAAAACAATATATTAGGATAAGAAAAACTTATAAAACAATACAATGCGATGAAAAATAAATCTTCTTCCATGCCTGAGGCCCAGCCTCTCAGTTTTCTCTCTAGAGATATTCTGTGCATATTCAAACATATATGTAAGTATCCTCACTGTTTTAGTTACTTACTGCTGTGTAACAAATTACTCTGAGACTTAGCATCTTAAAACAACAAACGTTTATTATTCACAGTTTCTCTGCATCAGGAATTTGGGAGCAGCTTAGTTGGGTAGTTCTGGCTCCTGAAGTTGTAGCCAAGATGTTTGCAGGGCTGTGGTCTCATCTGAAGGATTGATTGTGGTTGGATCCACTTCCACAGTGGTTGACTCACATGGCTGTTGACAAGAGGCTCAATTGCTCATCACTTGGACCCTCCCCATAGGGCTGCTTTAGTGTCCTCAAGCATGACATCTGGCTTTCCCCAGAGCAGGGGGATCCAAGAGAGAAGAATGCCTTTTATGACCTTGTCTCAGAAGTCACACAGTCATTTCTGTCTTATTCTCTTAACTAAGTCCAGCCTTCAGGCAGATTGGAATTCCATTCCACCTTTTAAAGAGAAAGTCAAAGAATTTGTGGACATATTTTTTAAAAAACCACACCTACTTTTTTTTTTTTCATAAAAGTAGTACACTGGAAATACATTCGGTTATATCTTACATTCTTTACTTAACATCATACCTTAGAAATCATTCCCTATCAGTGCCTGTAGCTCTCTCACATTCTTGTTAAAAATTTTGCATTTTTCTAGTAATGGGTGTATTCTACAATCAGTTTCCCACTGATGGATGTTTAGGTAGTTACCTCTTTTTGATACGTTAAGCAATGCTATAGTGAAAATCCCTCCACAGATGTACAATCATATATGGAACCTAAATTCTTAGCAATGGTATTGCTAGGAGGAAGGATATGCATATTTAAGATTTTGATAACTTTTATCAAATTTCTTCTTCAAAGAGGTTATACCAAATAATGCTCCCCTGACACCATACGAGTGCTGTGTTTGCTTCCCCACTCAGTGTATTCCCCAACTTTTTTGAATCGGAGAGGTGAAAAATGATGTCCATTGTCATTTAACTCACATCTCTTTTAGTATATGTGAGATTGAGTTTAATTTTATGTATTTAAAAACCATTAGTATCTATTTTTCTGTGATCTGGCCACTTATGTCCTTTGCCCATTTTCAAATTGCCTTTTGGTCTTGTTCTTCCTGATTTTTATATTAAGGAAATTAGACCTCTGTCTGTCATATGTTGCATATGTTTTTATGGGACCGTTTTGACTATTTGTACTGGAGTAATTTATCCTTTTAGTCTTAGTAATTTCTTGTAATTGATACTTGGGAAAACAAAGCATAGGCTGTGATAGCACTCTTAGAAACTTCAACTTCATTTCCTAGAATCTTTAAATGCTCTCTTTTACTTTTTATCCTATAACTTCTTAAATCCTGAGGGATTAGGTATTTTAAATCTTGCCTCCCTACCTTTGTTTTTAATTAGCAGGTTACATTTTATCAAGTACACACCCTTTCAGGATCAAACTCTTTCTTACATTGTATGAATTCCTGTTCAAAACAAAGTGTAAAATGTGTAGATAGCAGCATCATTTCATACCCCACCTTGCTCCATCTGAAAATGTAAGGTATATCACTTTGATCTTGGCTTGCCATCTTCCGAAATGGATTCATGATCAGTAATCATCTGCGATGAAGCAATATCAAAGTATTGTTTCCAAGGTTGTGTCTCCTAGCCAGATGTTCTTTTTTGGATTCTATCTGTTGAAAGAATTGACCAAAATGTACGGAGATTGATCACAAATCCTATCTGTAGAGGACCAGTGAATTGTGGAAGCCTACCCATAGCTTATGTTAGATGAGAGGGAGGACGGAAATATACAAATATCAAAGATTGTTTGGAAAGATAATTTTGAAGCTTCTGGAAGGGTAGCTTTATGGAGAAACACAGACTGTGTTGATATATACTTAATCAGTCTGCGAGGGAAAGTCTGATTTTATATATGCATGCAAGATCATCAGATTAAAAAAATTCTCCATATTTACTACTTCTATGGACTCTACCCCAACTTACTCTTTCTCTTTCCTTCTTTACTTGGTCATCCATCTGAAAGTTGAGTCTTGATATGGGGCGAAGAAAAGCTGCTTTTCAGTCTTTCAAACTACCAAGTGGTATTTTGGACCCAAGTAGGCTATTGAAAGTGAATGTTTATTGAGTACCCACCACGTAACAGACACTGTGCATGGGGCGGGGGGTACTACAGTGACAAACAGTGATGAACACAGCTCCTGCTTTTCTGGAGCCTCAGCCTTAGAGAGTGATCCGGAAGGAAATAATTACGATGCCGTGTGAGGGAGGAGAAAGTGGCGTGGGGGAGGGGTTGGTGGGACAGGTGGGCAGAGCGGGATGGCAGCCTGGGTGGTGACGGACAGAAAGGAGAGATTTGGCCTCTAGATCTCTGACAGCAAGGGCTCTGCCCTTCTGCTGTACTCCCCTCTACCTGGAAGATTGTGCTGTACACAGTGCATGGATGAATGAATGATGGCAGTGAACAAACGTGGCTACTGTATCAGGTGGACTGAATTGGGTGGTCAGCTGTGGTTTTTATTTTTGTTTTTGATTTACAATGTTGTGTTAGTTTCTGGTGTACAGCAAAGTGATTCAGTTATACACACACACGCACACACACATACTTTTTGCATTCTTTTCCAGTGTGGTTTATTACAGAATATTGAATATAGTCCCCTGTGCTCTACAGTAGGTCCTTGGTCCTTGTTGTTTATCTATTTTATATGTAGTAGCTTGTATCTGCTAATCCCAAGCACCTAATTTATCCCTCCTCCCTGCTTTCCCCTTTGGTAACCATAAGTTCGTTTTCTATGTCTGTGAGGGGGTGGTCAGCTTTTAATGGTACATTTTGCAGAATGTAAATTTTATGATTTCGTAGATTCTTTCCATCTAAGCCAGCAATGCCTCAACTGTCAGACTGCGTTTACAGACATTGGCTTTTGCCTGAGCATGGTAACTGACCAACTATTAAAGTACCAGGCCTGTTAAAAATCATTTTTACCTTTCTAATTCCATGGCAGGAGACAACGGTAAGGAATACAGTTGACGACCAAAATGGGGGAGTGATGCAGGTTACTCAGCGGTGTTCAGCTGGTGAATGGGCTGGTCCCAGGGGTTCAAGACAGCTTCACACACTTGTCCGGTGTCTTGGCAGGTTGGCTGGAAGGCTGTGCAGCTGGGATGGTCAACTGGAGCACCTATAGGCAGCCCTTCCAGTATGCTGGCCTCAGGGAGGGTCAGTGGACAAAGCAGAAGCTACACGGCCTTTTCCACCATATTCTAGTGGTTACCAAGTAGTCACAGAGGTCAGGCCACGTTCAGAGCAAGGAGGATCAGACCGCTTCCCAATGCGAGGAGAGTCAAAGGATTTGTAACCTTCTTTAACCCATCACATTATCTGATTTCAGGGTATGCCGAAATGCTCACATCATTTATTTAGATCCAGGTCTTTGCTAACTTGAACTGGTTTAAGAAAATTTTAGCAGTGCGTAAAGCACTGGAGTTATTATTATTATTTTTTTAAAAGGAATTCCTTTATTTTTATTATTTATTTATTTTTAGCTGTGTTGGGTCTTCGTTTCTGTGCGAGGGCTTTCTCAAGTTGCGGCAAGCGGGGACCACTCTTCATCGCGGTGCGCGGGCCTCTCACTGTCGCGGCCTCTCTTGTTGCGGCGCACAGGCTCCAGACGCGCAGGCTCAGTAGTTGTGGCTCACGGGCCTAGTTGCTCCGTGGCATGTGGGATCTTCCCAGACCAGGGCTCGAACCCGTGTCCCCTGCATTGGCAGGCAGAGCCCTATTTTTTTTATATATTCAGTGATGAGCAGGGCAGTGTAGCTGTAGTACTTACCACAACAAACCTCAACTCCATAACTATAATGCACAGGCAAAGAGGGTTTCGAGCCCCGATCTGGGCCCCTCCATATGCCCTTTTCACAGTCATTTCTTCGTCACGTCTAAGAGCCAGCCACTTATTCTTATTGATATAAAGGAGAAGCGCTGGCTAAGTAGCTACTAGTCTCAGTGCCCCCTTTTTGTTTCGAGTGTGCAAGTTTAGAGCTGTTCTGGAGAAGCGAGAGATTGGCTTCCTTTTTAAACCTGTGGGATTCTGCCTTCCGGCCAGTGAGACTCTTTGCCGGTGAGGGTGGCCAGTAAGAAGACCCTCATTACGCACCCCTATCCATCCCCCTACGGTGCCGCTGGCCCACCTCCAGCCACAGTGGGCTGTGGGGACGAGGAATCAGGGTAGGGGGGCACGTGTTCTCTTCCCTGGCTGGGGGCGCACGAGGGGTTCTGATGGGGCCCTTAGGACAGTGGCCACAAGCATGACCAAGACATGCAGCACGTCTCAGCTGTCATGTGCTGTGACGGTCACCCAGCATAAAGGTGTTATTGGAGATCCGGAGACCTAAGGCTTTCTTCCTAAATGAGGATGATTAACACTTTTTTATTGATGCCTTTGGTGTCAGGGCCTTGGACACGGTGAGTTCAAAGAATCTTGGAAAGATTTAATCTCTCCCCAACTTTGTTCCTTTTGTTTGAACTCCATCCAGGCTGGATGCCTTCAACTCTGTTCCCATAAATGGTCAGATGAGATGAAGTTTGGGTCGCACTTAATGGCTTTTTGGTGTCATTTAACTCTCTGAACAGAGAATTGCATGCTTAAGAAAACTCAGAGGTATTGACACATCAGATATGGAGGGAGACTTTTTTTGTTAATGCCATTTTAACCAATATATTATGATTATTCGCATCATGAACAACAGCAATAAAGTAAGATTACTCGGTCGCTCTCCAGCGAGTGAGATTTGCTCTAGTAAGTACTGCGGATGCAGTGCTCTGCCCATCACTGGGTAATACAAAACAACACCATTGCTTTTAGGCACTGCTAAAAAATTTTTAAACAAGTTCAAGTTAGTCAAGACCTGGATCTATAAATAAATGATTTGAGCATTTCAGCACACCCTGAAATCAGATAGTGTGGTGGATTAAAGAAGGCTACAGATCCTTTGACCCTCCTGCCATTGGGAAGTGGGGTCTGATTCTCCTCCCTCTGAATGTGGCCTGACCTCTGTGACTACTTGGTAACCAGTAGAATATGGTGGGAGTGATGCTGTGTGGTTTTCATTACAAAAGGCCGTGCAGCTTCTGCCTTGTTCAGTGACCCCCCTGAGGCCAGTATGCTGGAGGGACTGCCTGTAGGTGCTCCAGTTGACCATCCCAGCTGCACAGCCTTCCAGCCAACCTGCCAAGACACCGGACAAGTGTGTGAAGCTGTCTTGAACCCCTGGGACCAGCCCATTCACCAGCTGAACACCACTGAGTGACCTTGTCAATGTCACATGGAACAGAAAGATCATTTAGGCAAGCCTTACCCTACCCAAATTCCTAACTCACAAATCATGATATATAATAAAGCAGACAACTTAGGCTGCTAAATGTGGAGTGATTTGTTACTGGGCAAAAGGGAACTGAGACATGTGACTTATGACACTTCTAAGCTGGTGAAATCTGAGTGGGTGGAAAGATGGCCAAGGTGAGAGGTGCAGAGTGGGTTAAAGCAGTTCCAAGGGCGGTGGGGGGCAGTGCAGATAAAAGGAGGGCTCCATGTGGCCAGTTCTTCTATTTGGTGCAGGCGTTTTCCCCTTTGGAGTCACTCTAAGAAATGGAATACGCTCAGTCATTCAAGAACGTAAACCACCAGGGTATAGAGAAACAGGCTGCGTTATTAAGCTGGCCTTCCAGAACAAGGTGTTCCTTTGTTGTAATAATTCCTTGTGAGAATTTTACAAGGAAATAAGCTTTTCATCTCTGTGTAAAAGCTTCAGTTGGTATCAGGCCATATTATTAAATAAGGATTAAAAATAGCCCCAGAGTTTTTAAAGCATAATTCATACAGGAGGATAAATAACAAGTTTCATTTTGTTCGTCTGTGTACTTATGAGTTGATTCCACCCACTGTGACAATGAACAGCGACATAACTAAGCCTTTGGCCAGAATTTAAAGCAGAATTTAAGAGCAATTGGGTTCAGTGATTAAGTTTGTGGGTCAAGGGTGGTCACCTACCTAATCCACCTAATAAGACATTGTTACGACAGTCGAAAAGAATAAATACTCTACATACTTGGGAATGAATTTAGGTTTCATAGGCTTTTTGAAAAGCTCAGATCTGTTTCAAAGTTTTAAGATCTAAAATACATTCCTTAGGATCTAGGTGTAATGAGGAATGAAATCGTCCCTAAGTTCTGAGGTTATGGAGGAGTGAGAAGCATGTTTCAAGACAGAGCATAATCCCCATTGTGGCCTGGACCGAGGACTCTAGTAAACACATTTTACTGACAAAGTGCAGCAAAGCTTTCCCCTCCTTGGGTGTGCAAAGTCAGTCTAGAAAATGATATCAACTGTGCAGTCATTTATTTCTTTAAGAAAAAAACACTCAGTACTCGCTGCACTTATGATACATTTTTCCTTTATAGGCTTACAAGAAGTGTGATGCGTAATGTTTGTGTCATGGGATGAGCTAGTATAATAACAATAAACAATACCAACAAAGATATGAAAATGAGGGCCACGATTCTTATCTGCAAAGAGCCTTGTTTCTGACGCTGGGTTTTGTTGGTTGTTGCTGTCCTTGCTGGCTATTTTGTTGCTCCACCAGAGGGCAGAAGAGGAACCAGAAGGGGCGCAAGTCCAGGGGGCCAACTGGGCAGTTTCCTCTCCAGTTAGCGTTCCCTCTGCCTTGCAGAAAAGTTAAAGAGACCGAGAAGACCTTCAGATGGTCTGTGCTACACAGTAGTCATGGTGATGGTACAGCTGGAACCGCTGGCCTTTTACCTGCAAGCAGCCTCTTACAGCCCTTCCTGTTGACCGTGGCAGAATAATGGGTGGTGATGTGGGAGCCCAGCTGCGTGGTCCAGCTTTCTGTTCACCTGCCCACGGACCCTCGTCCCTCCTAACTGCAGAGTGTTCTCTGCACCACCCCACATGGCTCCTTCCTGCCCTAACCAAGAGGTGGGGATGAGACCAGTGGAGACTTTGCTGGCACAGACTGTAGAGGAAGAAGGGAGATGACGATGCTGAGCTGAGAAAAGCCTGGGCAGAGGATGCCGGAAGAAAGGTTATCGGACCTCAGTAAGTGGTGTGTCTCATGAATGTGGGTGTCCTTCAGTCTCTAAGGGAGACTCGCAAGTAGGAATTCCAGAATTTGAGCTAGGATATCAAATTCCGATGACCGCCATGTCAGAATCTCCCCAAAGAAAGCAGCTTTCCTGCATTCCTTGCCCCTAGCAGAAATTGTGAAATTAGTTAAGAATTTAGTACTTTAAGGGGCTCTATCACTTTTCTATTGGTTTCTCCTCATGTCATCTCTGTCACCCACTTAAAGGGTTTATATACCCTTTAGAACACTTTGTCTTTCATAGGACACTCCTCCCCCAATTTTGCAGTTGATTGGGCATTTCTACAAAAGGTAGCAGCGGGTGATATCTCAGTAATAGAATTATGTTTTAATCTGCAGTCCAGATTTTCAGAACTATACCTTATTCTGGCAAATTAGGTGAATTGGCTTTTCAAGGTTTGTAGAGTATGATTTATTAAGTTCTTACTTCCTGCACCAATAACGTCAGAATAAAAATAGAAAGAGTTAAAAATCCCCTGAAATTATTAAACCGATTCACAGAGAATAGTAATGTGAAGTGAGTTTACGGCTTTAAACTGTATCCACTGTAGGTGGGATTTCGGAATGTTCTCAACACAACGGGTTCCCCAAACCGGGTCAGGAATAGAGTAAAGCACGGGAATTCTGGAAGCTGACTCTTCTCTGGGGGGTGGGGTCTCTCCTTCTGCCACATTGTCGCCATTCTGTCCACCTTGAGGATGTGCTGACACATCAGACACTGAGTATTTCTGTTCACAGTGCGGTGGAGTGCTGACCGTCTGTGTTTTGAGGGGGTCATTGATTGATTGATTGACTCATGGATTCATCGATTGAGCAAACATTCTCAAGCATTCTTAAACATCCCAAATTCCATAAAAGAAAATCTTTTCTTTTATTATTTTTGCACAATTTTGTCTTTCAGAACGAGGTTTTGTTTCCTGGTTTGGGGCACCCAATGTTTTGTGCCATTTTTACCCTCGTGCCAAACGAGATAGTGCCAAACCAAGCCCCCTCAGCTGCCTCTTCTCCTGGTGTCGTTGGAGGGTCTCTATGACCAGGGTCTTGCAGATCATTATCAGTTAGCGTGGATTTGAACACAGATGGGGTCGAGGGAACCAGGGCAGGTCTGGTTTACATGGTGCCCGAGGGTAGACTGGACAAGCATGGCATGTAGCCCACTTAGGATACCTAAGACCTAATAAGTCCTTTCCCTGGCCCTGTAAATCCCCTTGACTCTCTCATTTTCATATCTGTGTGGATGCCTTTATTTTGGCGACAGATAAACGAGAACCCTCACAAAATCTTCACATTCTATTTTCTTCCTGAAATACAGAGCACGTGTCTTTTCCTATTTAGTTAATTACCTACAGGCACCCTAGTGTACAATATTTTCAAGTTATTCTACATAAAAAGTAATATTTTGTTGCTTCATCTCTGATTCCCAGTTTTCCAAGCCTTACAAAACTGAAATAAGACACTTCCGTAAGAAACTGGCCTTGCCCAGATTGGATTTAGGATAATAAATGAACATCTTGAGAAATCCCCAGCCTCTTCTCCTGTGGTGTCGGTGTGTCCTTCTCCACGAGGCAGATGAAGGGATCCATTGCCCTGGAACTGGATTGCTGGGGCCACAGTAAGATTTGCAACAAATTAGGGAAACCAGTCCCTAGCCACTTAGCATAAATGTCGTTTTTGAAAACGGGAGCCTTTGAACGGTTTGCTCATTGGCTGGTTTGTGAACTACTGCAAAGCTGGCCTCAGGGTCACTGTTTTTTTTGACCTAATAGGTCAGGGTTAGGGAATCTTGAAACAGGATAGCACTCCCTCCTTTTTCTTCCTCAGGGGTGAGGGTGGGGAGAGAGTTCACCAAAAAAAGCCTGTGGCACAGAAAAGACTTCTGTATAGTAAAGCCAGGGCACTAGCCTTGGCCTTGGTCAGCCAGTTAGGTGTTTCTCCTAATTTGGAACTTGGCTGATCCCTTTTGGTCTGAGGCCACAGACCTTCCCTGTTGCGTGGGTCAAGCCAGGCCAGAGAATATAGTCATATAACTTAACAGTGGGAAACGGGGGAAGGTAAAGCTTCCAGATAATTCTGTAATGTCTGAAGTCTTCTAAAATCTCTCCGTTCAAATTGCTAACATCAAGGTTAACATCAAGGTTAACATCAAGGTTAGCACCTTGTAGTACCACTACAAGGTGGTACTGTGTGCCTCTGCTCACTGACAAAGAACTTTCAAGTTCAGCCAGTTAATTATCCATGACCTAGGAACCCCTGACCTTGTAAGAATTCTCAGATTACAAGGAAATACAAAATGAAATCTAATTGTTAAAATGGGAGTAGTTACCCTGTCGAGCACAGTTCCAGGACAATTTTGTGATTTTCCTAAACTCCATATGCTTTTTGGGGGGATTTTGACTCTGATTTTCCTGCTTTTGAAGCATAAAGCCAACTTTTCCTATTTTATACACAATGCGATTTTATGTACTCCTGGTTGATTCTTTTGTCTCTTTTCACTGATACAAGATGACAGGCTGGTTTGAACCTAAACTTGTGAAACCTGAGGTTTCTGGTTAGTAATGCAGGCTTACCTTCAACTCTCAGTGGCCAGGAGAAAAGGGAGCAGCGGGGAAAATTAGCAAGTTGATGTAGCTTAGGTTTCTTAAACATGAAGATGTAGGTCTGAATTGAATAAAGTTGCCTTGAAATTAAAAAGTGCCTTCCCACTATACCATTGATCTGGCATCTCCCATTGTGCATTACATAATTGCCCCTCTCCTTTAGGAGAAGTTTTGTTTGTGCTGGGAGCTGTTCATTTGTTTGCTCATCTTGTTGAAGTTGCAAAAACCATTTAGGGATAATTCCATTATTCCATTAAACAAGACAATGGCAGGAGAAACTGATTACCTGATTGACTAGACATTTCTGTTTGTTCTATAAAATGAAGCAAAAATTTTCAGTGAATATGTCATCCATGAGATCTACTACGAACTTTAATTTAGAAAACCAAATCTATTTAGTACCCTAGGTTGCTACTTTTCAGTATACCTGATTTAATTAATTAATTAATTATTTTTTATTGAGGTATAATTGACATACTCCATTATATTAGTTTCAGGTGTACATAATGATTTGATATTTGTATGTATTGCAAAATGATCACCACAATAAGTGTAGTTAACATCCATCATCACACAGAGTTACAAAATTTTTTCTCTCTTGTGATGAGAACTTTTAAGATCTACTTTCTTACCAACTTTCAAGTCTGCAATATGGTATTATTAATTATAGTCGCTATGCTGTACGTTACGTCCTCATGACTTATTTATTTTATAATTGGAAACTTATACCTTTCGGCCCCCTTAACCCATTTCACCCCCATCCCCACCTCTGGCAGGCATCAACCCATTCTCTGTATCTATAAGCTTGTTTGTTTGCTTGTTTTGCTTTTTTTTTTAAGATTCCACATATAAATAAGATCATATGGTATTTGTCTTTCTCTGTCTGACTTATTTCACTTAACATAATGCCCTCAAAATCCATACATCTTGTCACTAATGGCAATATTTCAATCTTTTTTAATAGCTGAATAATATTCCTTTGTGTGTGTGTATATATATGTACGTATGTGTGTGTATATATATACACACATATACATATACCACATTTTCTTTATCCATTCATCTGTTGATGGACACTTAGTTTCCATATCTTGGCTATTGTAAATAATGCTGCAATGAACACAGGGGTGCATGTATCTTTTTGAGTTAGTGTTTCATTTTCTTTGGATAAATACCCAGGAATGGAACTGCTGAATCAAATGGTAGTTCTATTTTTAATTTTTTGAGGAACTTCTATACTGTTTTCCACAGTGGCTGCACCAATTTACATTCCCACCAACAGTGCGTGAGGGTTCCATTCTCTCCACACCCTCTGCAACACTTGTTATTTTTTGTCTTCTTGATAATAGCTATTCTAAAACAGGTGTGAGGTGATACCTCATTGTGGTTTTGATTTGCATTTCCCTGATGATGAGTGATGTTGAGCATCTTTTTCATGTGCCTGTTGGCCATCTGCATGTCTTTGGAAAAATGTCTGTTCAGATCGTCTGCTCATTTTAAAATCGGATTGTTTGAGGTTTTTTTGCTGTTGAGTTGTACAAGTTCTTTATATATTTTGGATATTAGCCCCTTATCGGATATATGATTTGAAAATATTTTCTGCCATTCAGTAAGTTGCCTTTTCATTTTGGTGATGGTTTCCTTCGCTGTGCAGAAGCTTTTTAGTTTGATGTAGTCCCACTTGTTTATTTTTGCTTTTGTTGCCTTTTCTTTTGGTGCAAATACAAAAAATTGTCACCAAGACTGACGTCAAGGAGCTTTCTGCGTATGTTTTCTTCTAGGGGTTTTGTGGTTTCAGGTCTTGCATTCAAGTCTTTAATCCATTTTGAAAGAATTTTTGTGTATGTTGTAACACAGTGGTCCAGTTTCATTCTTTTGTATGTTGCTGTCCAGTTTTCTTAACACCATTTATTGAAGAGACTGTCCTTTCCCCATTGTATATTCTTGGCTCCTCTGTTATAAGTTAATTGACTATACATGCGTGGGTTTATTTCTGGGCTCTCAATTCTGTTTCCACTAATCTATGTGCCTGGTTTTATGCCAATACCGTATTATTTTGATTACTATAGATTTGTAATGTAGTTTGAAATCAGGAAGCGTGAGCTTCCAGCTTTGGCCTTCGTTCTCAAGATTGCTTTGGTTATTCAAGGTCTTTGGGATTTAATTTTATATTTTGAATACCTTTCATAGCTATAGTGACCAGCTGTAGTAATTAATATGGCTTCTTAAAAGTGCCTTGAACTTTTTGGAATGAGATCTGACAAGCATACCTTTACAAAAGGAACTTTAATGACTTTGCCACTTCATCAAACATCTGTAAGAAGGTGTAGAAAGTGTTGCCACAATGGACCTTTTCATGCTGTGTATGAGGAAATGGACAAACAGTGTCAGCTTGTGGGAAGGTTAGAGGTTTCTGGGATTGGTGTCCTCCCCTGGGTTGACCCTGGGGAAGACAAGAGTAACCAGCACCACTTCTTAACAGACAGTGGCTTTTTTTCTAGACAATTCTCTGAGATTCAGGCTTTTGTGGAAGGCTGATGTGGGCATTTTTAGACAGGTGGATTCTCCCAGCACTCACATATCATACCATACAGGTGATCCTTGCCTTCTACCTGGAAAGTTAATCACAAAGCCTCTGATTTCTGCCATCTTTCAATGTTAAAAGGAAAGCATTCTAAAATCCACAATAAGAATTCCCTCAATAACCTTTAAGATGTTTCTGATTAACTGACTAGTTTCAGATTGAACAAAAAATATTATAAAATTCCCAGTCTCCTCCTTCCCTGACCCAGATCTATACAACTTTCATAAGTTGGCCATCGAAACCAACATGAGTGTCTTTAAGGCACTAGACTTTCATCTTTGTAAATAGATAGTTTCAGACCTTTGGCCTCCTTAAAACTTATGAACATTACAAAGAAAAATAGAGAGGGAGTTCGTTTATTTTTCAGGAAACTACATGTTTCTAAAGAATTTTGCAAAAGAGCTAGAGAATTCTGAACAAACTGAATCTGAACACTTTTAGAGAAAATCAGAATTTCGTTTTCATGGTCTGCTCTGCACAGCATATGGGGTGACCCGACTCTCCCACCCACCACGCTTCCTCCCTCCTCTCCCCATGGTTGCTCAATGAGAGTCCAGAAATAATTTGCAAATCTTCAGTTGTTATTTTCCTATCATGAGCAAAGTGTGCTCAAGTCAGCTGCTGATCTCACAGAGAGTTGCATTAGTAAAGGCATTACCGTTTGGGTCCCAATTGTGTTTGGTACCCGGTTATTGCAGTGCCAAGGACAGGAAGACAATGCCCTCTTTGGGTAGTTTTCCTATGGGGTCTCAAGGGGGTCATGGGTATGGAGACCAAGGCACTCTAGTCTTTCCAGGACTTTCCTGGTTTTAAAACTGACAATCCTGGGTAGCAGGAAACCTGAGTCCCAGGCAAATTGGGAAGGTTTAGCCTCCTACCGGGCCTAAAAACTTATTCGTGACATTTTCCACCAGACCCTAATGAGGAATGGGTGTGCTTAAAGGGAAGGTGATAAGTCGGAAAGTGCATCTCAAGACCACTAGGAGGCGCTAATAACCTCTTGAAGACCTTGCACACCTGACGCCAGAGTCCTTTTGAGAAGGCAGGTTCTAAAAACCATAGTAAGGAACCAAGATTAAAAAGAGCAAAATGTCACGGTGGATCCCTCATCTTGAGAGGATGATCTGTAACTGTGCCTTGTTAGATTTTTGGCCAGATGTATCCTCAGATCGGATTTACCAAATTAAAAAATTTGCGGGAAAAATACAGCCTGCTGAGTCAAGTAGTCAAGCCCCCTGTGTTAGGGGCTTGTCCACCAGACTCTGTGGCCCCATAGGTGACGTGGAGGAATGAGTAGGCCTCCCCATAATTCAGGTAAAAAAGGCTATTGTAATTCACAAGTCCACACAGAGGAGCTGTGGTCTTGGCTTGGCTATTGGTGGGCTCAATACAGAGCTTCTTCAAATGACAACATTGCAAATCCCTGGCAAATGAGGAGAGGCTCATGCAGGAAGTTTCTAGAAATAGGCTAAGTGTTACCTACTTCAGGGTTCATCCTTCTGTGTGACTGATGTGTGGTTGATCCACTGAATCGTCTTAGGAAAAGGTTTAGGATTCCCATGTGGAATCATTAACTATATTAGTTTTCTATTGCTGCTGTAACAAATTACCACACACTTGGTGGCTTAAACCAACTCAGATTTATTATTTGACAGTTCCGTTGGTCAGAAGTTTGACACAGGTCTCACTGGGCTAAAACTAAGGCACCAGCGGTCCTCCGTTTCTTTCTAGAGGCTCTAAGGGAGATCCATGTCGTTGCGTTTTCCAGCTTCTACAGGGCACCTACATTCCTTGGCTTGGGGCCCCCTTTTCTCCATCTTCAAAGCCAGCAACATTCATCTCTCTGACCATTGTTCTCTAGTCAAATCTTCTCTGACCACAGCTGGGAAAGGTTCTCACTTTTGAGGATGCATGTGGTCAGACTGGGCCCACCTGACAACCCAGGGTAACCTCCCCATCTCAAATCCATAACCTCCGTCACATTTGCAAAGTCCTTTTTCGCCATGAAGGTAACATATTCACGGGTTCTGAGTATTAGGATGTGGGCCTCTGAGGGGCCATTATTCTGCCTACTGCACTGGCAAATAGACTTTGAACTTGTTCTTTCACATTCTGTCATTGTCACCCCAGGCCATGGCTAGAATGAGTTGTGGTCAAGCATAGACATACTTGGAAAGTTAATTGGTGGTTATTTTCCTGGCTGCTTCTGAGATTGCCCACCGGTCCTTAACCAGTGCCTTCTCGGACTCTGAAATGAGAAGGGCAAGTCCAAAAAGTCCTTTTTCTACAGCAGGCAGTGGTCTTGCTTTGTGCTCAACACTCTGGTGTTTTTATTGAAAGCTATTTATGGCCAAGACTAGGCATTTGGTTCTACCTGCCTTAAAAATTCCAGACCCAAACTCTTTTGGCCACATGACAAGGAACAGGCTACGTGGGCTGTGATGGACTAGATTAGAGTAGTTTTGACAGGATCTTTCAAGGAGTACCTTGACGCTCCCTGCCCTGCTGGAAGAAGAAGTGGGCTGTCTGCACAGCTTTGCTGGACTCCCCAGTTCTCACAGGTCGATGCCAGCCCTGCATGGCTGTGTGTGTCCGGGAAGGGGGTGCTCTGTTGTTAACCCGGCAGGAAGACTGTTTGCCTCCAAGTGCGGGGCTAGGGGATGCAAGACAAGCTCACTGTCGTCTTGACTTCTAGCAAGAAGGTTTCCTAGGGAGGGAACAGAATATGTAGCACCCAGCCAGAGGCTCCCTCCACGCCCCCAACCCACTTGGCTACCAAAGTTGTCCCCCAGGCCTGTGAAATGTCCCAAGCACTGTTTGTCCTTTGCACTTTTCACTTGCTTCTGCTGTGTGTTTTATTATCATGGATTCCTGCAAGTCGCCTCCAAGTCACCTTACTGAAAGGAGGTGGGGTAAAACAAACAAGCAGGCTACCCAACCAGTGCCCTTTGTGCTGAGGAGCGGCCCTGCTGGAGCTGGAGCCTCTCCATTTGGACATGGGCCAGTGTCCAGAGTGGGATGAAGAGGACAGCCTCTAGCTGATTCCTGGGCTCAAATCCGACTGTGAGACCTTCTCACCTGCATAACGAGATAGTAATTGTACCTACATCTAATAGGGTTGCTCTCAGGATTCATTGAGTTAATTAAAGCAGTGTTTAGAACTGTGACTTGCGAAGAGTAAAGGCTATGTAAGTGTTAGTTGCTATCATCATCATCATCATTTCATAAAATAGCCATTTTGTTTCTAATGACGTTTGTAAGTGACAGATCTGGAATCTGTGAACTTCTTAAGGCCTTGGGTGAACTATTTTGAGAAGATGAATCTACTTATGTGTCTTCTTTTTCAGAAGGAGAGGTGGGAGCTGAATTCCAAGCTGATACTTACTAATCACACTGATCTTTCCAGCCCTAAATTCCCCAGAGTAGGTGTACACTCAAGTCTGCCAGGGTTTCTCCCAGCCGATGACCTAGGGGATACCTGGAAGGTTTTCCTATTTGACTGGGGCAGAAGTTCTTGCTGTTCTTTTTGACCCAAAGGGTAATATGGAGGATCAAACAGAAAACGTGGCCTTTGTTGAGGTCAATTTAAGGATTTAAGGATTTAAGGTTGAGCAGGTCATGGTTTCTGGCCCACTAGTGCGGTGCCCTTTGGTCTGGAGTGTCTGTCACACCCAGAGACGGGCTATTCTGGGGTGGATTTGCCACCTGAATTGCACCACCAATTTTTAAAAGTTTTTCATTATTTTATTTCTTAGATCTCAGTGATACTCTGCCCTCTTCCCTCTCTCTGTGCACCTCACGGTTACGACTGTTAATCTTAAGAAAGCACTGTGCAAATATACGTATATCCGCATTACAGTTTTTTAAAATCTCAGCTCTTTATTGACGATACTCAAATAAGGTAGGTAATCTGATAAGGAAAAAAAACAGAAACAAACCCCAAATCAAGCAAGAATACCGAAAAGAATTCAAGGTTTTCATCCTCTAACTTAAGAGGAAGGGGAAGGCACTTAGTCGGTCTTTCCTTCTGCTGGTGTCCAGTTTCTCAGGGCTCCCTCAGTTTTCTGAACCAAGCGCCACTAGAGGGAAACAGGACGTTGACGCATATTACTATGTGAAAGTGTGGAAAGGTGAGTCTCAGCCTCCCCATGTGGATGTGTTCTGATTTCATTTCAGTTTGTTTATTTTCTTTCTTACCTAGAGCTTCAGAGGCTGAACCTAACAGTGTAGAATAGATCTTGACTGAAATACTAAACGATTCTTCCAGTGGCTATGGTTTAACATGGGCTGGTACCCAGCATCCAGAGTATCCACAAGGGAGGACAGTTTCTTTATTTATCTGTTAATTTAAATTAGTTTTTATTTTTATTTATTTTTAAAATGTTTAATTGAGGTATACTTGACATACATTATATTAGCTTTAGGTATACAACATAAAGATTCAATATTTGTGTGTATTTTGAAATGATCACCCCAAGAAGTGTAGCTAACATCCCTCACCACACAGTTATGACATTTTCTTCTTTCTTGTGGTGAGAACTTTTCAGATCTACTCTCTTAGCAACTTTCAAGTATAAAATACACTTCTATTAACTGTAGTCACCATGCTGTACCTTACATCCCCAGGACTTATTTATTTTATAAATGGAAGTTTGTACCTTTTGGCCCCCTTCACCCATTTCACCTCCCCCTGCCCCGCTGGCAACCATCAATCTGTTCTCTGTAACTCTGAGCTTTGTTTTGTTTTAGATTCCACATATAAATGAGATCATATGGTATTTGTCTTTTTCTGTCCTCAAATGCCCTCAGAGTCTATCCATCTTGTCACTAATGGCAGGATTTCAATTTTTTTTAATAGCTTAATTATATTCCATTGTGTATATATACACCACATTTTCATTATCCATTCATCCATCAGTAGACACTTGGTTGTTTCCATATCTTGGCTATTATTGATAATGCTGCAATGAACATGGGACCCTTGGTTGTTTCCATATCTTGGCTATTATTGATAATGCTGCAATGAACATGGGGGTGAATATATCTTTTCGAGTTAGTGTTTTTGGATCTGTCACACCCAGAGCTGGGCAATTCTGGGGTACAGTTGCTACCTGAACTGTACCACCGATTTTCACTGCTTCTCTTACCCGAAGGTGGCCTGACAGCCGGGAGGGGAGATGCCGTTCCTGTATTAGCTGGCTCTGGGCAATTTGGGGAGTTTGGCAGGCTTGTCTTAAACTCCCGCCTCCTTTCCTCACCCCAGTAGGCCTCAGCCTCTGTTCATCTGTTCTTCCTCCCGGGGAGCTGATAGTCCCAACTCCTCAGCGTTCAAGAGATCAACTACCTAATCTGATCGATCGGTTACGTTCATCTGTGCTGATGGTCTTCCGATTAAGGAGGAGCAAAGCCCCACTTCTAGGTTACTAGGAGGTCGTTAATAATGTTTTTGACCCTCACAAAAAATAAAGCTCTCATCTGAGTGGACAGTAGGGTGACCAGCCGTCCCACCTTGCCTGAGACTTACTCGGGGGGATGAGGGATTTCTGACTTTAAAAATCACGGTCCCAGGCAAACCGGGTCACCCAGCGATTGTCCTTTTGTGTGGGTGAAGAAAGCAGCCCCAGGACAGGCAGGCTGGGGAGGGCATGGGGCCGATAAGGCTGGGCTTGCTGATATCATCCCCGGGGGTGAGGCGTGGCTTCTCTGTGTTTAAAGGAACTCCCCGTCATAAGGAGCTTCTTAGAACTTTTGAGGACAGTGACCCTTGGCTCCACAAGGTGAGTTTTCCTGGAGTGACTTCCGTGGGCCTGACTGTGCTCCGTGAGGCTGCCAGGGGAGCTGGAGGAAAATGAATGTGTCATGGGCACTGCCAGGGAAAAGGCAGTTAATCGCAGGCTCTACAGAGGCTGATGCGGTCCTCCCTGGAGGGATGGAACCAACAGAAAATAACTAGCAAACAGTTTGGTACTAAACCAGGCAGAGCTGACTCTATTGTCAGTGAACTTCAGAAAAAGCAAAAAGAAATGCCGACCAGAGAGTCCTAGAAAAGGATACAGAGCTGGAAAAACTCACTGACCTGACCTGAGTTGGAGTGAGGTGATAGCAGGTAGACAAGGGGGATTTCAGGAAGGTGATGTGGGATATTTTAGGACAGCATTTAAGGGGGGTAACTGGCTTGACTGGCCGGCATATATTAGGTGGTGGAGAGGAGGGGAGGGGGAGGGGGGGAGGCAGAGGAGGGAAGAAGGGGAAAGGAAGGGAAGGGGGAGGCAGGTGGGGGGAGGGAGGAAGGAGGGAGGGTGTAACAATGTTTCCGCCTGTCAGGCATCGTTCTGTGTGTTTTCTGCTTAACGTCTAATTCATTCTCACCCAACATGGAGGGGCAGGTAAAATTAAGCTTCTGCTGTAAATGAGCAAAGAGCTATGCTGGAAGGTTAGGTACTCTGCCCTGGTCACACTGCTTGATAGCAATGTAGTTGGAATTTGCACTTGAGCAGCATTCCAGCAGAATGACCTAAGAACGTTGGCATCTGGGTTAACCAATACGGGAAAGATCGGAGGGGCTAGAAAGCCCAGGCAGAGAGACCCGGCAGGAGGCTGCTGCAGGAATCTGGGTGGGAGGCTGGGAGACCCGGGCAAGAAGGATTTCAAAGGAGGAAGGCTGTGCTGGGGTCTGAGTGAAGTTCAGGAAAAGGGTGAGAGATCTGGTTTTCATCGTGAGGACCTGGAAAGAAGCTGGGACCAATAACTGGATCCAGTTTACAAGAACTCGAGTGATCTTTGTTCACCTAATCCTGTTTGGGTTTTTGGGCAGGTTATTTATTAGTCTCTCTGCACCTCAGTTTCCTCATCTGTAAAATGGAAGTTGAAATAGGACATCTTACAGGAGTTTGAGAGGATTGAATCTGATCACGTCCATAAATAGTTTGGAAGGATACTTGAAATCAGAGTTGGTCTTCAAGAGGTGTTAGTTTTTAAAAATCACCTTCAAATTGCTGATTTGGGAGGACATTTTCTTCAGAAACATTCTTATTGGACAAGGAGGAGATGGGATGGCTTGTTTCTCCCCCAGTTAGTTAGCATAGCCTTTCTCCACGTGGATCTGCAGTTCCAGCGTGTTGAACGCCAAGTCCTGATGGAAGAGTGGTTGCTTTCTTCTCTCATTACACGGAACGCACTCTCCCCCAGGTGATCACGGACAAAAGACAGAGGCCTTTGGTGTCATTTCTTGAAAAGTAAGCAGCTTCCCTGGGCTTGTCAACCCTGCCATCGGTCAGGTGCACCCAGTTCTCCTGACGCTCTTTCCTCTGGACTTTTCCCCAAGAGGTTGGTGTAACTCCCAGACACGAATGCCAGGCCAGGGCCCTGCTATTTTGCCTCCTGGCTAAAGATCTGTTTGCTTTTGTAATTAAGAAAAAGACTTCAGTTGTTAATTCTCACTTGGAATAGATATAGGAGGTGTTAGGTTTTGGGGGGAAAAAAAAATCAGTGCTTCTTTAAGGCCTATACGGTTAGGCATGAAAATCACACTAACTGAGCCTTGTTAAAAAGTACCCTAAGTTCCATAATTGTCCTGGGGCGCTCAGATTTGGAAGAGTAATGATGATGATGGAATAACTGCCTTTATTGGGTGCCCAGGAGACTTAAGTGTATCACACAGAGATCTTGCGAGGCATAGGGATTTTTATCCCTATTTTTTAAATGGAGAAACTGAGGCTCAGGGAGAACAAATGAATTGCCCGAGGCCACTGGATTAGTAAGTAGTGGGGCCCAAGTTCACACTGGCTCTCCCTGGCCCCATACCCATTCCCCTGGACCATGTTGTCTCCAAGAGACCTCATGTTGCTCAAAATGGAAACTTCAATGTGTCTGGCAAATGGAAAGAATTGTACGTTTTTTTCAACTTACAGATTATTCAAAATCAGGAAGTCTCTGACTGATTTAAATACTGCATTTTAAGTCAAACCGCTAGTCCAAGAGGCTTGGGGGAGACTTTGCTGCCCATGACTTGGGCCCTTTGGGCTCTCTCAACCATCCCCCCCTCCCTCTCTCCTCTCCTCTCTTTCTCCATCTCCATCCCCCTCCCCTCCCCTCCCCCCACCTCTTCCCCTCCCCCTCCCCCTCCCTCCTGCCCACCTTCTCTTCTTTTCCCTCCAGTTGGATGCCACTCTCCTTGGGTGATCTCTTAGTAGCGAGAAGTTGTGAGCTTCTAAAAGGGAAAAGTGCATGGACATTGGCCTGGCAAAGAAAGAGGAGAGAGGCCCAGGGAGGCACTTTCTGAAGTGGACCAGGCTCCAGGCGCATGGGAGAACGGGATTCAGGCCCTTAGTCATGCTTGGAGTGTTTACTCTGTGCCAGGAACTCGGCCAGGGCCGGCAGGAGCTGCCCGGATGAAGGAAGATGGGTCCCGGACTCCAGACCCGTGTCGAGGGTTAGGGACATCCTGGCTCTCCTGCCTGCTTCCACATGGGAGCAAGAAGAGACCCAGGAGGAGTGTCCCCCACCTGTCCCACAGGCCTTGTCGCTGGGTTGGGACAGTTTCCCTGGTCCTGACCTGCTCCAAATGGCAGGCGGACATGGTGGGTGCAGGCTGGGGGGTACGTGTGCAGACACTGCACCCACATTTCTCTTTATAGGCACTAGCTACTCCAGTGCCCCGAGCTCACGGTGGTCCCCCTCCCGTCCTCCTGGGGTTGAGTTTAGAACACACACATTCCACAAGAGGTGCTCATGCAACCCTGACGTCATCTGTAAAGAGGCGTGTGCGTGGGAAGGACAGCCTCCGTGGACCGGGAGGGCTGACTCCCCGGCTTGGAGGCCGGATCTTTGTGCTTGGCCATGCTGGGCAGGTTCGATCCCCAGGCCCCAAAGCACGCGAGGCTGTCGTGCTTTCTGCAAAGGAGCCGCGAGGAATTCAGGGAAATGTGTAGGCGGGGCTTGGAGGGAGAAGTCGGCTGCCACCTGGTTGGCTGCAGCTGTTTCTCTCTGGCTGTGCTGTGTCCAGCCTTCAGCTGCACCAGCTGCCAACAGAGGAGCGTTCTGGCCGGCCCTTTGGACCACATTGTTCTTCTTGGGGGAGGACTGATTCTGGTGGCTGCCCGTGGCCTCCCACATCAAACTGTCTTCTGACTCTCGCCTCCTCAGATCAGCTACTGATTTTATTCAGCCTCAAGTCCCTCCAGAACGTTGGAAACACACGGCCCATCGTTACTCACCAGTTTTCTGTGGGTCCCTGGGATGGAGCCAACCAAATTAGCTGTTTGCCCCCAGATCCCTCCTGCTTTTCTGCAGGGACAGGAACACTCCCCCGCACACAGGATGGACATCCTACCTCCTTGGTTGAAAGCCAGTTCTCAGAAAGGGGACAATTAGAGTATTTCCAATGTATTGCCTCTTCCTTTATCTTCCCTCCACCCCCCAAATCGGTTTTTCATGACATTTACATAGAGTAGGGACAAATGCTTCCTTCTCAGAATGTGTTTACCATTTAGGCCCTCATGGAATTTTCTAGAGAGAAGGTAGGGACCAGGAGGTGGGGAATCAGGTGGTGGGTGCATGACCTGTTCTGGTGGGAAGGTCAGGGAGGGGTGCTAGGGAGCCACCAGGAATATCTTGAGGGGGTCATCACCCCTTGGTCAGGTCTGGCAGGGGCTGGGCAGGTCCCTTAAAGGGAGTGGCGAGTAGGAGTCATTTTAGTGGAAGGTGGGGTGGGTGGTCCCCTTCCATGTAACTCCAGACCAGCACTGGAAGGGTGGTTTGGCGGAAGCCAAAAGCACTGAGAGGAAATTTTTAAAAAATGCTCCCCACAGATTCTAAATGGAGTAAGCGTGCAAAGAGTAGGTGGGAGAGGCTCTGATCTGAAGAGGATCTGCTGACCTTTGTAGCGACCTTTGGACCTTTACACCTCAGGCTGTGAGGGGGGACCCAGCAGAATTACCAACGTTCTTGAACGCCGCTGCTGGGCTCAGTGGGGAACGGAATTTGTCAGAACTTTCTCAGAACGCGTCAGAGGCACCAATGTTTTTCTTTTGAGAATGACCGTCGTGGTAGGCGCTCAGCAAAGTTGCATTTGGAAGGCAGACCTCCAAATCCAGGTTATCCAAGTGCCTGGGTCTTCACTGGAAACAAAAGACACTCTGATCTCTTAAACTGCCTAATTTGATTTTATCAGAAATGTATACATACAAAATTTCCCCGTAGGCTGAGAACTCTGCTGAGAAATCTTAGCCCAGAGTGTAATTAGCCTGAGAGAATTATCAGCATCAGAAAATAAAACTGCATACGATAAAACGTCCCGATCATGGCAACGGTGTCGGTTATTCACCCCTCATGTCTGTGTGTTTACCCCATCATCTTGTCTGGTAATGACTGTGACCAGAGCGATACTCTCCCAGTGTTGCCCAATCATGGGCGGTGGAGACGGTGTGTCTTTGCCTTTATTTTGGCTGGCACACCCCAGCACTGAAGCACATTAAAGTAATAAAATTAGGCAGCAAGGCGTCCGAGTCACTCCCACCATGTTCCCGTAACCCCCTCATGTACAACAGGCTGAGACAGAAAAAAAATTTATTTTAGAGCAATTTAAGATGAGGCAACACTGGATATGTAAATCCTGTTTTATGGGCAGTCGTGGCAGCTGGCTAATTCTTCTAAGCTGCCTAACAGGCTTCAGTCCAGCAGCTGCGCTGGCTTGGAACAATTCTGTTTGAAGGCCACCCGGGGGGAAATGTACAATCGCGGCTTTTATCACGATCTTCTGGGCTGTGGGCGCTATGGCCGTGCAGACCGTTGTCCCACCTTCCTGGCGCCCATGTTAAGTGCCAGTTGCTGTTCTGGGACGGAGCCTGTTAAGCAGGCTAAGTTTTGATGGAGTGGATGACACAGGCCGTTGGTATATATTAAAATATGAATTGCTCCTACCCCCTTTTTATTTCTCCTGAAGAAATAGCTGCCAGGATTCAGAAAAAGGTGAGAGCAGTTTCAAGGGAAAACACTGGCTTGAGTTTGAGACCATGAAAGAGACAGAGTGAGGCAGAGAGACCCGTGCAGAGTAATTATCCTCCAGATGCTGCTGTCCCAGGCACAGGGTTCTTGGTCAAGGTGAGTTTCATCAAGAAGCCCTGTGAAGAACGCCTGGGCTCAGCGGGGATCTTGCTGCATTCAGAATGAGTTATTAAAGGATTTCCAAGGTCAGAGACACAAGGGAGAAGGAGAAAAACAATTGCCCCACTCTGAAGAACTTATCTCAGACTTTGCTGAGCTTAGTGTAACTACTATAAAAATAAGAGGTTTAAAAGCTGCAGAACAAGTCAGGACTGGCCAAAATATGTGCCTTTGTGTCCCTGCGCTTTCATCCCCCCTTCGCCCCCTTTTTTGGCATGACTCTGCCCAAACCTACAGTGGTTAAGAAAGCATCATGATTTAGGAGGGATCCCCAGCAGCAAGCCGCTGAGAGTTTTATGTAACTCAGCTCTGCGATGTTTCTTTTTCCAGGACAGAGCGAGGAGGAGACGGGGCAGTCTTCAAAATGGCCATAAGGCTATGGGACCAGGCGGCCAAGGGGGCCGTCTGCAGGGCAGTTGTTATGACTGTTTGGATGCCTGGGTCCTAGCTATGCACCTCCCCCACCCCTCAAGCTCCAGCAACTTCAGACTCCAGCTGGGGGAATTCTCAGCCCTTCCCTCTACTGGGGGGGAAGGGAGAGCTGGAGGGGTTGGAGGGGGTGAAGCAAGTACCTAGAGCTTAGGGGTCTCTGAAGTCACTTATCTGAATCTGTTGGTACCTCTTCAGGTGTATTAAGTTCACCCTTTATCTTTACACTTATGCAGCTGTATTTATCAACTAGGAGGTCTTGCAAGTCTTCTTATCAACAGATCATCCAACTGGGGGGTTTGAACTGTTCTGTTCTATGCATTGATCATAACACTGGGCCAGCCTTCCCTCTTGTCCAAGGCGGGGCTGAGGCCACTGACCACGAGCATCACATCACCTTGGGGGAGCTTGTTAAAAATTCAGATCCCTGGACCCCATGCAAGACCCACTGAATCTGACTCTGTATTTTTTAAATTAATATTTTTGCTTCTTTTTTGTATTAAAATAAAACATGCAGTAAAGGAAACAAACCTTAACTAAGACTTAGTCAATTCAGTATACCCACCATGTAGCCGCCACACAGCTCAAGCTATAAAATGTTTCTGCCACCCAGAAGCCTCCCTCTCATCCTTTCCAGACAATACCTAGCTTCCAAAGGCAACTGCTCTTCTGATTCCCATCACATAGAGAAGTTTGCCTGTGTTTGAACTTCACCTACATTGAATTATGCAGGACTCTTTTGAGACTGGTTTCTTTCCCTCCACATTATGTATGTGAGATTCATCCACATTGTGGCTTGTAGTAGTAGCTAATTTTTTCCACTGTGGTATCGTGTCCTACCATATGAATGTACTATCATTTATTTATTCATTCTATTCTTCATGGTGTCTGAGTTGTTTTCAGGTTTTGGTTATTACACTAAAGCTGCTAAGAACATTCATATAAATGCTTTTTGTGCTCCTAAGCACTCATTTCTGTTGGGAATGGAATAGCTGTGTCATAGCATAAATGCATGTTTATCTTGGGTAGATAATTGCCAAACAGTTTTCCAGAGTAGTTGTACCAATGTGCACTCTCACCGGCAATGGATGGGAATTCAGTTGCTCTGCATTTCTGTCCACACTTGATATTGTCCGATCTTTTCACTTTAGCCATTCTGGTAAGTGTGTAGTGGAATCTGTTTGTGGTTGTAACGTGCATTGCCCTACTGGCTAGTGACGTTAAGAGTGTTTTCATGTGCTTATTGGCCATTTGGATTTTGTCTTTTGTGAAGAGGCTGATCAAGTCTTTTTAACGTTGGGTCTGGGGTCTCTTATACTCTTCTTTTATAGGGACATCTTGTTATTAACAACCTCTCCGGGTGACTTAGGAACCTAATGCCAGAGAACCACCTCTGAAGTTCTCTTTAAGTTGCCAGTTTTCTTAAGGCATCATTTTCCTTTCTTCAATTCCCAAACCACAGCTCACTTTCTGCCTTGTGTCCTTCTGTTATTCAGGTTATAGATTCACTGCTTTCCTCTCAACTTTCCTTGAACTGCATGTGGCAGAAATGGACTTCCTGGATTAAATATGGCTGTGTTTCTGTCATCGGAGTCTGGCTGAGTCTCCTGGTCTTTCCGGCAGCATTTTGTTATCACTGTAACCTTGCCAGAGACGCATGGGGTGGAGAAAGATGGGAAGAGAAAGAAGAGTGTGGGAACTCCCCCAGGAGGACGAAGCCCCACGGCTCCCCTCTCTTCTCCAACGCCTGCCTTTCTCCTCTCCCAGGAGCCCACAGGAAGGAGGATGTCTGTTCAGTATTTTTCTGTGCCTGTGTCTCAGGGATTTGTGTGTGGATGTGACCTGCTTGGGTCATCAGGGAGGCACTGTTTCCTATCCTTCCACCCTCAATGCCAACTGTGCAACAATCTACCATCTAAGTACAAATGCTCCCCAACGGATGAGGGGACCTAAAAATTTTACAGTGTCTGGGGGTCTAAGAACTCATATAATCCAGCCTTCATTCTAGAGATGAAAATAGTAGAGCATATTGGGGATGGTGTCTCCGTGGGAGAACGTGCTGGTCTGTTTTTACTCATGATCGTCCTGGAAAGAGAGGTGTGTTTCCTCTAAAGAGAATCGAGAGATGGAGGGAAAGAGCATGTTTTTCTTTTTTGCCTTTAGTAGCAAAGGGGGTTCCCTCTTGCCGCTCTTTCCCTCTGTGTACTGCTATTCAGAGGCCCGGCGTGGCAGGAAGTGGTGAGGTGGTGGGAAGGAGAACAGAAAATGCTCAGTGAGTGCATCATGTGTGTCTGCCCTTCCCCTCCCCAGCTCCCACCTGGAGGCTGGGGGGAGGAGGCCTCAGAGGGCTGTTTACAGTATCATCACCATTAACGAAAATTCATCATGATTTTGTGTACATGCATAGCAGAGTCTGGCATTGATATTGTGAGACTGGCTCTGATAAGGATTTCTTTTTCCATTTGTAGGCTGGTTGTGATGGTGAGAGTATCGGAAATTGCCCATTTTCTCAGCGTCTCTTTATGATTCTCTGGCTAAAAGGCGTTATATTTAATGTGACAACGGTGGACTTGAAAAGGTAAGACAGGGTTTCTGCAGTATTGAAATAACTGTACCTAATTCCCTATACACACACACAGCACACACACAAACACACACACAGAGACAGACACACAGACACACACAGGCATACAAACAGACACACACGCAGACACACAGAGACACAGACACAGAGACACAGACACAGAGGCACACACAGACACCGACACACACACACAAACACACACACACACACTTCAAGGACCCATGGGCAATATCGCAGGCACGTCCACCCTGGGTCAGGACCCTGGATTGAAGCGGGAGTAGTGTGGGCCACGCAGTAATTACAGAACGGGATCAGACGTAATCCAGAAGGAGTAGGAGTTGAGGGTGCGCCGTGCGTAGCCTGCTGTCCCAGCTACCGGTCAGCTGTGAACCTCTCAAAAGCCTGTCCGAGCACCACTCCTGGCTGATAACACTGGGGAGAGTTAACGTTTCACCTTCGTCTCCAGATAAAGGGCCACACTTTCCTTGCCAGTCGGACAGTTTGTAAACCCACAGTCGCCTTTGAAATTCTCAAGGGTGGTTTCTCTTAAACTGGGGAGGACACAGTTCAGCCTTGGAAATGATCCAATCACTGGCACTACCAACGCTGCCCTTCCCTCCCACCCAGGAAACCCGCGGACCTGCAGAACCTGGCTCCTGGCACCAACCCGCCTTTCATGACTTTTGATGGTGAGGTCAAGACGGATGTGAATAAGATCGAGGAGTTCCTAGAGGAGAAGTTAGCCCCCCCAAGGTGGGCCTCATCAAAACCCGTGTTCACAACCTGCTTGTCACTTCTCCCCGTTCACAGACAATTCCGTGTGTTGGTTTTCTCTGGCCATGGTACTCACTTCCCGAGTTGTACCTGTGATGTGCCACAGAAAACACAGCGAGATTGGAAACCCTGAGCTTAGGTGGCTCGGATGTCTTTGCTCCGCACCTGCAGTTTGGCAGTTAGGGGTTGACGGCAGGAAGTGGGGAGGAAGTAGGCCGATGTCACGTGGGTGGGTCGTTTCTGCTGGAAGGTAAGGAGCGGGTGTTAGCACGCAGCATCACAGCGGGCTGGACCTGGAAGGGAACCTTTTAGTCCATTACCTCTATTTCAGGAGGGAGGGAACTGGACCAGTAAGGCCAGGTGGGGCCCCGCATCCCAGGATGAGAACAGTCTGTCCAGTGCTTTCCCCCTGGATGGCGTTGCTCTCAACTTTGAAGATGGAAAGATTAGGCAAACATTCAAGGGGCAGTTTTCATGTTTATATCCACTCAGAGAAAGTCACTTCCTCCCCCTCCCTCACATCGTATTCTCCTAACTCAAACGTGGCTGATCTGTGATACCCTCATTTTGAATTTTTCAAGGTACCCTAAGCTGGGGACCCAACACGCTGAATCTAACTCTGCTGGAAATGATGTGTTTGCCAAGTTCTCAGCATTTATAAAAAACACCAAGAAGGATGCAAACGAGAGTGAGTCCCTCCCATCTTCCTGTTTTCTGCTTTCTACTTGGACCTCCACTCCGCCTCTGGTGTGACTTCTTATAAGATCTTGGGAATTCTGACTCGTTTCACAGTGGGGAGGGACCTGTACATAGAAATGAGGAAAAAGTACCTCTGACATTGACACGTGGGTTTCAAGAGATTGAGTGCTTCTTCTAGAGGTGGGGAGCCCAGAAAACCACATTTTTAGGGGAAAATAATCACCACCAGAGATTCCTTGCCGCGCCATGGGACTCAGTATGAATGAAGCTTCTAATGCTGCTTACTTCATTATGTGATTTCCATAAAGATTTTGGAATAAATGAATGAGTTCTAGAAGTAGCAGTGTTGTGTAGATGGCAGAATTACTTTCCAGGGAGAAGTGAGTCTTTTATTCAGACCTTGTAAATCCACCTCTCTCTTTCCCAAGTCTCCAATGCTCACTGGCCGTATCTCGGGAAGGAAGGGACAAACTCCTTCTTCAGTATCTAGAGAGAGGTGACCCTAACTCCCATGGCTCATCTTAGCCATTTTTTGCCCTTCTGTTTTAGTTTATGAAAGGAACCTCTTAAAGGCCCTGAAGAAGCTGGATAATTATCTAAATAGTCCTCTGCCTGATGAAATAGATGCCTACAGCACCGAGGAAGTTACGGTTTCTGGAAGGAAGTTCCTGGATGGTGATGAACTCACGCTAGCCGACTGTAACCTCTTACCCAAGCTCCACATTATTAAGGTTTGTCCTTCCTCTTACCTCCGGTGCTGAATACATGAATGGGGCTTTGTTTCATTTTGTTTTGACTTGTGTTTTTGCCGGACATCGAAACAATCTAAAATGCGGACTCTTGAATTTAGAAGTCTAGCTTGTTTCTGTTTGAGGCAGGCAAGCCCCCAGTTTCAGATCTGTGGATGATATTCTCAGGTGTTCCTCAGAGGTTCTCAAGAAGCATCTGAGAACTTGGCTCCCATCCCTCCATCCTCACTGCTTCTCTTTTCGAGTCTCACCCCCAGAGCCTAAAGAAAAGCTATGTGAAAGCAACTTGAGGGAATACATTGATTATACCTGGTGTTGCACGCTCCAGGCTTGGAGATGGTGTGTGGAATCTGCTAGTATTAAAATGTGAACTTGGGGAATTCTCTGGCTGTCCAGTGGTTAGGACTTGATGCTCTCACTGCGGTGGCCCAGGTTCAGTCCCTGGTTGGGGAACTAAGATCCTGCAAGCCGAGTGGCCAAAACAAAACAAATAAATAAACAAACAAACAAAACAAAACAAAAAAAACCTGAGCCAACCTGGGGAAAAAAAAAGTGAATTCAGTCAATTGTTGGTGATGGGCAGGGTAAGCCTAGCCCTGTCTAGGGACAAGAGGGGGTTGGTTCCTAACACCGACCCCCTACAGCTGGGGAGCAGCTCACAACTCCTTGGCTGGACCTCTGCCAGGTTTGGCATCCTGTCTTCCCAGGTGGTTGACTTGGACTTGTGACAAGCCCACACTTGGACTCCTTAGTTATGGCTGCTCTCAGAAGTGCCCCAGCCTGTCTATCACTTACAGGTGTTAGTTATTATTATCATTATCACTGTTGCTATGTCTTTGGTCCTCAGTAGCCTCAGATGCCCCAGGAAGAAACTCAACCCTTGTTCTGGGGCATCTTTATTATTCAAATCCTACCAGGTCCAGAGCTAGGTCCTTGGTATAAGGATAGGGGAGATGGGAGAGAAGACACAGGGAAATACAAGCCAAGGACCCTGTGTTCTAATAACACATTTAATTAGCACTTAGAAATTTACAGGGCTTCCCTGGTGGCGCAGTGGTTGGGAATCCGCCTGCCAATGCAGGGGACACGGGTTCGTACCCCGTTCCGGGAAGATCCCACATGCCGCAGAGCGGCTAGGCCCGTGAGCCACAGCTACTGAGCCTGCGCGTCTGGAGCCTGTGCTCCGCAACGGGAGAGGCCACGACAATGAGAGGCCCACGCACCGCGATGAAGAGTGGCCCCCGCTCGCCGCAACTGGAGAAAGCCCTCGCACAGAAACGAAGACCCAACACAGCCAAAAATAAATAAATAAATAAATAAATAAATAAATTACTTAAAAAAAAAAAAAGAAAGAAATTTACAAATTAGGTTCACACAGTCTGTGGCATTGATGTCCTGTGGGCTACTAGCCACCCCTGCTTACTGCAAGTCATTCCCTTGCCTTTCTCTCCCTTCCCCACTCCATCCCAGTCTTTGCCACATTTTTCTTCTTTCTTCTGTCTTCCCTGTTGTGCTCAGAGGGTACCAACTTGAAATTCCAGCCTTGAAGACACTGTTGATCCTGTAAGTGACCTTCGTTTCCGTAGCTCTGCCAGTCCTCTGACATTTAAAATTAGGGAAAGCATCTCAACCCCTCAAACCTGCTACCTTGGGGATATTCTAAATTGGACATTTGGGAGCCATTTTCCAACAAGTTATTTATGTAGTTGTGTTTGGTTTAGTCCCTTTACTGAATGTATTCTAATCATTGCTATGACCAGTGTGGCATCACAGAAGCACATGGAGGTTAGGGAAGGCAAGAGACATACATACATACATACACACACACACACACACACACACACACACACACATCAATTGCCACTTATTTAGCCCCTATAAAAAAAGATAGTTTAAAATGTCAGTAGAGGGGGTAAACTTCAGAGTAAAATAAAGCAGTCCATGGCTCCAATATAAGACCTAACTGCAAAATCTTCAAAGCCAGTTAGCACTCAAAATACCAAGCAGCTTACAAATCTTCCGGGATGGAGCACTTCTGAAAGGAAATGAGAACCAGTGTAAAGGAATTTATGGTAAAAAGATGAGAGAATAGAGGAAATTTATCATTTATTCCCTTCCTGAAACCCAGCAAAAACATTATGAAGGACTAAAGCATTATCTCCACCTTTTATAAAACTAGAAAAGTATGGATCACCCACTCAAAGACTTAGAAACTTCAGCCAGTGTGAGGGGTCACAGAGCCTAGGCATGCTTCTCTAGATCTTCAGCAAGGTTCAGATGTCTCTAAAAGTAAATATTACTGCCCTGAAATACCCAACCCAGACTTCTTTGTTTGAGGACAGGGCATGGAGCGGGCCACGAGAGAGGCAGGGACCATCTCTACAGAGCTGAGATCTCTGTGGAGGCAGAGTTGCAGGCGGAACTGTTCAGAGGTGCCATCTGTATGTTCACCACTGTTCTCTAATGGGAAGGAACAGGGAGGGGAGGTAAAGGGGAGGAGAGAAGACAAGTGGCATTCTGCTTTGTGATTGCTGAGCGGAGAAAAGAAACAAGCTCTGAACGAGTCAAAGGAGAGATTGTAAATTATCTGAGCTTCACTTTTAGCCATGGTGACCGCTTCCTAATCTGTGAGCGTCAGAGTGGAAGATGCACTAACCTTGACTTTGACCCTGACTCTAGCCCTAACCCTAATGTGTCCCTGGGACAGAGTATAGAGCAGTGTTTGATGAGTGGGTGTTTGAGGGTAAAATCCATATTGGCCTACCTGCTGCCCTGCCTCACTCCCTTTGCCCGCCACACTGTTATTAAGCAAATGGTAGGTCCAATATATCTGCCCATTAAAAGATGGTTAATAACCAGAAAGAATCCAAGTGGGACTTCTATGTGGATAGAGATGATCCAAAAGGAGGGGGGAAAGGTTAAAGAAAGAATAAAAGAGGAAAAGGCAGATGAGAAACACGTATCTGATAAAGATTGCTCCAGTAAACCAAAGAATTTTTCAGACAGATACTTCTCTGTGGCCTCAAAAAAATGAAAGAGAACCTTTGGTGAAAACGCTCAAAGACAAGTCACAAGATACCAAAAAATATAATATCACAAGGAAGATGAGAATTAAGCTGGTAGAACTAAAAAACACCCTTAAAGAAAATAATTGCAGAAACAAAAGTGATGTTAGAAGTAGCAAGAAGTGGAAAAAGACATTGCAGAAATTCATCAGACATCGGAGGATGGGCCTGAGAAAATTATCCCAAATCAAATGGAGAAGAAGCACGAGGTAAAGGGTAATTAGCGAGACCCCATAATCAGAAAAAAGAGAACAGGAAAGAAAAAAGAGAGAAAAAGAAGGCTCAAAGGTAAATTATTTTGAACTAAAGGATGACCTGAACCTTTAGTTTAACACGTCATGATTAGAAAAATATTGCCCAGAACAATCAACACACTATCACATATTTGGTAAATTATTGAACTTTGAGGATAAAAAAGAACCCTTTGGGTGTCTAGATGATGATGATGATGATAATGGTGATGATGATAATAATAATAGTAATAATAATAAAAGATAAAGCCACCTACACAAGGAGGGAATTCAGACTAGTCTCATATGTCTGTAGGACCACATTAAAACCCAGAAAACAGTGGTTTAATAGTTAAAGGATTAAAGGAAAGGATGTGTGATGTAAGAATTTTATATCCTTGTAAATTGTTGTTTTTACCTAGACTTCTGGTCTCAATGAAATAAGCACTCCTGAGCCATTTTTAAAAATAAAATTGCTATATGATGAAATAATAAAAAATGATAATAAAATAAGAATCCAGGAACAGAGAAGGTGTGTGGTATAGAAGGATTGGTGATAAACATAGAACCTATTTAAATCTAAAACCAGAACTAAGCCTAAACAGCAGTGGGAATTATAACTACTGGAAAGAAACAGAGTGTAGTAAACTTGGATGTTTTACACCATTGGAAGGAGGATAAGGGAGCAGAAATGAAAAGAAGTGTAGGTATACTAATTTCCTCATTTGTCATTGTCAGAGTAAGTAGAGATCATCTAAAGTTGATAAATCAAGAAATAACGAATGCTTATTATTTAAAGTTATATAAGAAACCACTGGAAGAGTTAAAACAGACCATAAACCTTCTAAACCACCAGAAAGGGAAACACACACACACACATGAACACAAAAATATTCACAGAAAGTTGGAAAACAAAGTATTACATTCATAAGATATGATACAAATACAAGCTTACGTCTATGAAAGGCATATAGATAACAAACTTACTCAGAAATGCTAAAATAAAAAGAGGGGCAAAGCTAAACCAGGCAAATGCAAACAAAAGGAAAGCAGAATTCTTGACATTAACGTCAGTAAGTTTGAATTCAAGCAAAAGATGTTAATTTAGGAGGCTCTCTGAAAGTTCCATGGTCTTGTTTTACTGCATCAATAGCTCCTGGCCTCCAAAATCTGAGAAATAAGTCCCGAAGATCTTCTAACTGGTGATACATTCCATGCTCACGCCATCCAAACGTCCCAGGAGCCAATACAGTGGAAAGGAACAAAGCAGAACGGGCCGTTGTAGCCCTGGGTCCTTGTTATGGGATGAATCATGTCCCCCCAAATTTATATGTTCAAGTCCTAACTCCCAGGACCTCAGAACGTGACCTTATTTGGAAGTAGGGTCTTTGCAGATGTAATTAGTTAGGATGAGTAGAGTGGGCCCCCTAAGCCAACATAACTGGTGTCCTTATAAAAGGGAATTTGGACACAGACACACCAGCACAGGAAAAAACGCCATGTGAAGGTTGGAGCTGTGCTCCCACAAGCCAGAAGCTGGGGGAGGGACCTGGAACAGATCCTTCCCCAGAGCCTTCAGAGGGAGCCCGGCTCTCCTGACACCTTGATCTTGGACTTCTGGCCTCCAGGACTGTGAGAGAATAAGTTTCTGTTATTCCAAGCCACCCAAGCTTGTAGTGCTTTGTTAAGGCAACTCCAGGAAACTCATACTATCTCCAACAGTATACACCCTCCTTTGTGATGAATTCCCCAACGGTACCCTTCCAGCCAGGGGAAACATCTCACATCATTGTGTGTTCATGATGTTCATTCTCAGCTACCCTGTCCGTACATCCGCTATTTCCATGAGGATAAGAATAAGGATTTTTTGGTTCACGAATCTATCCTCTGCACATGGTGGACCCACAGTGAAATGATCCTGTCAGGGGCAGAATGATGGAAATCCACAGGAGTAACATACACAGCTATTTGGGATTTCAGGAGGTGAGGCTCAGCAAACAGGAAAAAGAGAGGGCACTTCACAGTGATCCTGGTACAATCTAAACTGAAGATCCAACATGAACCTCAGGCACCAAATAACACAGCAGCAGAACACAGGGAGAGAAAACTGCCAGAAACACAAAGAGAAATCCCCTGGAGTACGGAGCAAATTCATGCCAGTGGATCACAAGGATCGTCTGTGATAAATTGGTGGGCACGGTTGTGTAGAGCCTCTGTTTTGAGTCCCACGCTCAATATGCCCCATGCAAACTCAAAATGCAACTCAGAGCAGCCCGAACGGCTATAGGACGACATGGGGACTTGAGAAGGAGGACATATTACACGCCTCAAAAGAATGGATTGTCTGATCTAACTGCCTATGTTAGTGGGTTGTCCCTTTCTGACTATTTCCTCTTCATTTTCAGATCGTGGCCAAGAGATACAGAGATTTTGAATTTCCTTCTGAAATGACTGGCATCTGGAGATACTTGAACAATGCGTATGCTAGGGATGAGTTCACAAACACGTGTCCAGCCAACCAGGAGATAGAACACGCATATTCGGATGTTGCAAAAAGAATGAAGTGAAGTCGGGGTGTTTTCTGTCTCATCTCAGTCGTATGAGCTAGACTATGAAAAGAGTGTGTCCTTTGTGTTTCCCTCCCAATAACCATCCTTTGCAAAATAATGCCCATATTTTAAGAGTGCACAGGCCATAGCGTGATCCACTCAACACCAAATGATACATAGTCTTGTAATTTGTCAACTCACTTGTGTATCTGAATAATACCAGTATCTGTTGTTATACACACCAATTATCCAGTTTATATTCATTTATGTCTTTAACATTCTGGGACCTGCAGCACATGCCCTAAATATCTGTAATCCACAATATTTAGGGCATGTGTTTTGCAGTTTAAGTTTCAAAGCAAATAAGGTTCAGTTCAATTCCGCCTTTATTTAAAAAACTGTATCTGTCTCTGATAGTTTTTAATCATGCATAGCCTATTTTTTTCTGCTCTAAAATAGGCGTTTAATTTTTTTCAAAACGAAAATTCTCTTTTTATAATTACAAATTACACGCTTATTTTAATATTTTAAAACAATGTCAGAGGGTATAAAGAAGAAAGAAAAAAATCACCTAAACTTTCACTACACTTAGATAACTGCTGATAACTTATTGGTGAACATCTTCCAAATCCTCAGACTCTCTCTTTCTCACACACACATTCACACCTCACATAATTTCATGCCTCTGTGGTATTGTGTTAGTTTATTTTCAAGGACTGGTGAGGGGACCCCTTGGTAATGCCTTGATGGTCAGCCATAGAGGACCTAAAACAACAGATTCAGAAACGCAGAGCTCAAGAGGGCGCTGTGGCCAAGTTTCACAGGGATGGAGAACTGTAGGGTCACAGACCCACAGGGACTTGCAGGGACAAGCGGGGACCGGAAGCCATGGAGGGCCCCCAACTGCCTTGTTCCTGCCTCCGTGATGCCACTGCCACTGGTTCCAGGGAGGGCATGGAGGAGGGTGCCTGTCTGTGTCCGTTTCCAGCTCCCTTTCGGGGGCCTTCTCTTGCTCCCCCCCTCTCACAGAGACCATGCCTTCAGGAGGACTCCTGACATCAGCTGTGTGTTGCAGAATCTCCCTGCCCTGTGTTGAAATGTGGACCAAGCACACCTTGATCCCTTCTGATGGCCGCTCTGTCCAAGACATAACACTGCGCCTCTTCGGCCATGATGCCGTGTAGGGCTAGCCCGGATCCTGTTGCTTCTCTGCTCTCTCTAGTGTCATTTCGAGGTCAAGCAAGGAAAATCCAGAGAGATTAGATTCACGGTGACTCCTCTTGGGCAGTTCCGGCAAATAGTCATGCTGGGGAGGGAGTGGAAACTACTGAGTCAAAAGAGTTTCTGGTTCATCTGTGACTTCCCCTGCCCCATCCGTGAGCCAGCCCCTCAGGCGCAGCTGCCTGTGGGCTGGGGCCCGGCTCCTAATCAAGCCTCGGAGGACAGAATGGGAGGCTGTTTCCATACTCATCAAGACTCGCTGGGTTTGAGTGTTATCTGCCAGGCTGTGTCCCTTTGACATTTGTACACACCTTCCAGAAGACCTGCTTGTCCAGTTGGTGACAGCATGTGGTTGATGTTAAATGCTCGTTAGAAAAAATATACATACACCTGCTCACCGGGTGATTCATTTGGAAGAGAGGAAAATGCACTAACAGTAACCCTTCTGGGATTTAGTGAAAGATGTCTAGTAAGACAAACAAAGTCTTTGAGGTGGTGGCCACTTTCTCTCCCCTCTTGCTGGATGCTACGGTTTTACCAGGGGAGGCCGACCCCAGCCCTCCACTTGCTTTGTTAGCCATGTAGTTTTGGAGGTTGTGTCTAGCATGTGCCGCCATGATTCCTGTTTCACATCTGTTTAGGAGTCAGATTATTAAGATGAGTTTTACCGTGTTACATTTAAACTTCGTAAATGAATTGACTACCCGATGTTACTAGTGCAAATTTTGTATTTTTAGAGGTTAAAGTAATCTACATAAACTCCGTGATGCCTTAACAATTAAATGAATTATAAAAATGTTTACATGGAACCAATATCTTTGATTTTTCTTTTTTTTGCTTTGCATTCTCCACTGAGATATCGTGTGTGTGTGTGTGTGTGTATCGTTTCACCTGATCCCTTGCCTGATGGGAAAAGGTGTGGAGTAAGTCACAGGATATGATTTGCCCCAGGACACACGTCACTAAAATGACCCTGATCCACATCATCCTAGGGATAGTCCTATACTATAATTCTCTTTTAAAAAGGTAGGATGGGATAGGAGTTAATACTTACAGGAACTTTAGAAGGGGGACCCCACTGAGATTTAAAGAAATAAAATGAATGGGAATGAGCTTCCTTTAAAATGGCAAGAGCAACTTTGAACCAGAGGTTATCAGTAGTTGAATTCGAGATTATCTGTATTTGAATTGTGACCCACAAAGACATTCTAACGGAGCCTTAAAGAGGTCTGAAAAAACACGTGTGACCTGTCCTTATCCAGGTGGCTGAAATAGAGGCCCTGCAGACTGTTCCATTTTTAAGTGTATTTGTAGGAAATCGGCTGGTTCCTGGCAGCCTTCCCCTCCCGGGGGCCCTGCCCTGCACACCCCCTTCATAGGCCCCTAGAAAGCTATTCATATGTGGGAAGGTGAGAAATATTCCAGGGCTGTTCAGCTGGCTTAAAGCCTTTATTAGGTGTGGTTTTTTTGAAACGACATACATTTGTTCTTCCAAACGTAGCATGCAGGATGCAAATACAGACAAGCTGTGAGCGCAGCACTCCTCTGAGGCTGATCGTGGGAAGCTTCTCAGGCTGAGGGGATTCTGTTCTTGCTTTTAGTTGCCCAAGAGGCTGGACAATTCAGAAAAAATTAGCTTTACTTCTGAACATAGAATCTCCAAATGTAGGCTGAAAAAGAATATGTGTCACAAAGTTGTACTTTCTGGACACGGTCCAGCCAGTAGGGATGGAACGATAGAATTTAGCTCAGGAAAGAACTTTCAGAGACCAGAGTTCTCAGTAGGTCTCCTGTGATCTACGGGACCATCCCCAGGAATTCAATGTATGCCCAAGTCCTCCTGTCCAGACGGACAGACAGACACAAATGCACATACTACATACATGCACACTCACGTACATACACACAGACATACTCTCATACACTCACAGTCACAGAGACACACATTCACATATACACACACTGACCCCACGGTCACAGCACTTTCACACGTGTCCAAACATGTAGATATACATTCACACACATATACACAAACGCATCCACATTCACACACACAAACATACACATTCATGCAGTACACTCACACACACACACATTGGCATACACTCATGTACCTACATATGTACACACACACACACGCACACACAGCCTGCAAGGCGAGGTCTGGGCTCCCTTCCACCCCTCCTTCAATCACTGACCAGAAACACGCTCTTAGCGATATTCCACCCACGCCTCCACCCCAACTTCCAGTGGTTCACAATTAGGCTTTGGAAAAAAAATTAAAGAATAGCTTTTTTTAAATAAGAAAACCCCAATCTTTCTTTTACAGTTTAGAGAACCAAGATGTGTATCATTCTAAGAACATATGATTCACAAAACCCTGGATACATAAAATGGATCAATTAAGGGATGTTTGTTTATGTTACAGTTCTGAAGTTTTCCATATGACCAGTTTCCCTTCACATGTTTGATTTGAGCTTTAACATGTGAGGGCATTTTGGGGTGTCAGAAGACCAGATGCGTGTGGTGTCTCCCCGTGATTCGCCAGGGCCTCTGCAGGCGGTGGGTCTTCCGGGGGTCCCTGCGCCTGGGCCGTGGGCTCAGGGACGCAGAGGGGCGGCTGCCGGCCATACGGCCTGTGCTCGGGCAAAGTCACGCTCCCATGGCAGAGGGTTCCAGCCATGTCTCCCTTGCCTTGAACAGGCCACTTAGTCAGGGAGAAGGCCTGAGCTGCCATTTTTGTGTCAGGCCACAGTCCAGGGGAAATTGTGTTCAAAAGCAGGGAGTTACAGATTTGGGGATGGAAACATCTATTTAGGGAGTAAGGCCTGGTACTGGGTCGCCAGTGGACCTTAGACCATCTGCTGTTCATCTCTCCCCTGTCAGGGACCACCGCCCGTGTTGCCCTGCCCCTGCCTCTCTCCCGCGGCCCCTGGACCTGGCAGCCATCCCAACAACCCTCTTGAAGCAAGGCCAGTTTTCTTGATGACACACCCACTCCCATCTTTTCCTCACTTCCCTTCTGTAAGGGGCTCCCTGACGTACCCCTGGGTGAGTGGATTAGGACAATGGCCATCCGTGACTGGCCAGGGGTCACCCACGGCTCAGCTGACCTGCCGAGCTCTGTCCCCTGCAAAGCCATCTCTCCAGGTGGCTGATGTGAATCTGAGTCAGGTCCCTTCCTGAAAGCCAGACCTTCTACCACTGCTACACACTTAACTAACACCTACTAGAACTCTGGGGAAGCCGGTCAATCTTTCAGATCCCCTCAGGGTCCAGGAGAATCACTCCAGAAGGAGGGGAACCATCCTTGCTCGGGTGAAAGGGGGTGTTGAAATAGCATGAAGGGTTTTTGCTTGCTTGCTTTTCTCTGACATTAAGTGCTAACAAGTTAAACATGTTTCTAGCCTTGTCCCCATAAGGCACTTTGAAGCAGTGGTGATGTTAAAAAAGAAAAAACAAAAAACAAACAAGAGGACACATAGGGTCCTAAACTGGCCCTCAGTACCTCTGACACATCTGAATGATCATTGAATCTCTCTGAGCCTCGCTCTTCTCGACTGTAAAATGGGAACAATATCTCACAGTCATGTAGAAATTGGTGTGTTTAGTTCTCTGTGAAAACTGCCAGGCAGCTGGCTGCATACAAGTGGTATTTGCTCTTATACGGGTTGTGTCAAAAGGGACAGAGCACGAGATGACAAGTTTACAGGACCTTGAATCTTTCTTACAGAGGAGGAAAACAGTTACACCCTGACCTCCTTGTTCCCTACAGTGAAGCACCACCTGGGGGATGGTGGTGGCTGACTGCCCAGCTCTCCCCTTTGGTCAGTCCCTGTGGGCCGTCCAGGGCTGGGCCAGTCCTCTCTCAGGCCCCTGCGAACTGGGTGGGCTCCACAGTGGACGGTTGGCTCTACTGGGACCCCTCCCATCTGGCTTGGAGACAGTTTTCAGCCGCATGGCATTTACTCGAGGCCCTGAGAAGTGGAAAAGCAGGTACACCCAGGGGAGCGGTCTGCAAGCCAGAGCCCAAAGCCCACCTGGGCAGGATGCCCCTCTCACCACTAGGGGGCGCTTCCTCCCATTTTCCCCGGAACGGGGCTTCCGTCGGGAACCTGCTGGGTTACCCACCCTGGCCTGAGGCAGATTCAGCCTCAGACCTTCATCCAAACCCGGTCCAGCCTTCTCGGTGTCAGCCTGGGGTGGCCCACTGGTCAAAGGGTGGCTTTTCCGGGCCAGAGAAGCAAAGCATAGAAGGATCCTGCTGGTCTCAGCCGGCTTGCAGGAGGTCCACACCCACGACAGGCTGTGGGTTCTGATGTATCGAAGGCTGTCATAGAGGGGCTCCCGCTCCGTCCTATGGCTTTCTGCCTTGCCTTGGAGTGTCCTCAAGGGCCGGAAGCTCCCTGTTACCCTCCCTCAGGCACAACTCCCTCTTGATGGGCCCGCACCCATTTCCTGTTGGTGAAAACAGACGCGGGTGGAGGCGTGCCCTGCCTTGTAGACTTCAGGGGCTGAAAAGAGCCCTGGGGTCCCTCCTTGGCCTCCTCCCCTCCCAGCGCATGAGCCCAATGCTCCGATGGCTCAGAGATGCACGAGGATCTTAAGGAAGGGCCAAGTCCCAGGATCCTGAGAGGCCTACAGTGGTGGAGGGTCCCCTCCTCAGCTCACAAGCCTGGGCTCCTGGAGGCAGCACACCTGCCCAGCAGACTTGTCCTCATGGCCCCGGGCCTGGAGGAAGGTGTGAGGACACCTGAACGGGTGGTTGTGTGGCTGGTAGGAGGATGCACTCTCCTGCCTCCATCCTGTGGCTGCATCCCCAGACGTCCTCCCGGCCCCTCGCCAGCCCCCGAGGGGAGGAGGGGCAGCACATTGTGGCATCAGATGATGGAGAATGAGGGTCCTGCTGCCGGTGGGAGCCCTGGGGTTATTGCTGGACGACAGCCTACTCGATCGTTCCTGAATCAATGGCCAAGCAATGGACAAAGCCGTCCATTTGATTTCCCTGTAGGACTGTATTAAAAAGCAGCCGGGCAGTCTGGACATCTGATCTTTCTGCCCAGTCCACAGTTCTCAGACTGCTGTCCAAACTGGGCCTCAGCTATTTTGCTGCCCGAGAAGAAGAAAAAAGTAATGAATGTCTTGTGGCTCGTTTGTGAGTGTATTATTATGCCACGGAGCTCAGCTTCGTTTGTCACCAAAGCCCACCTCTTTGCTGGCTCTTTCTGGCATCCGAGTGGGCTGATGTCTTGAGTGTGCTCCTTAGTGAAGGAACCTGGCCGCCTTTCATCAAACCAGAAGGCGGCTCCTCACAACCCACAAAAAGCAGAAAATGGAGACAGATCTTGGATGTTCCTGGAAAGAGACTCAAGGAAAAAAGGGACGGGCGAGGGCTGTAGCATACACCACAGGTATGTAAGTACTTTCTTGTGCCCACGGGCCTTTCAGGAAGCCCATGAAACTGACACAGAAACTGAGTTTAGCTGCAGCTACAAGCTGCCCAGTGTTGAGGTTTGTGACTTGGAGGGAGGCCAGAGGCCCAGACCTGCCCATGAGCCCTGGGCAGTGTCATCCGACCTGGCCCTTGCTGGTCATATCATGTGCCGAAGTATTTGAAAGGTGTGTAGGAGTGTCTGAAACACTTGCACATGATTTTCCAACAGTGTGGACTGCACTCAAAAAAGTATAAGAAACACACAGGTTATTCTAACAAGGTTCTTTGCCTCTTGGTTTTTAAATCTGGAACAAGGATGAGAGGCTTATTCGCAGGGTTCCCTTTCTTCATGATCTTGGGTTCTCCCAAGATTGGAGCCAAGAGGAAGGAGAAATGGATTAGGGAGGCACCTGGAATTCTAAGGGAGACCGAGTAGCAGGATGTGTCCTGCCTCCATCATAATTGTTCAACTTTTATTTTATTTTATTTTTTTGCAGCTCACTGGTCCCAAAAGAGAACACTGTCTGAAAGAAAATCTTAGGGTTATTTGGTGGTGGTTCAGGTGTTGGGCAGGCCATTTTGGTGCATATTTTGGCATTTTTTTCCAGCTCAGGCAAGGGAAAGAAGAATTTGTTGTACTGAGTATGATATCAGAATACACAAGAATTAAAAAGAAGTAAAAAAAATGTGTCTTGCTTTTAAAGACTGTGTGGTGATAATGACAAAAGAGAACAGCAGCCAGAAAGATGCCCAAGAACATTTGGTATAATGGAAGAACATTTGGTATAATGGAAACCAAATGGATGCGTGGGCAAAGTGCACACTTTTACCCTGTAGCTGAGGTGATGCTACCCCAAATGATGTAATAGAGTGACCAAGCGCATTTCGGTAGCACTTTACAAAGCCCGTAACAAGTATGTGGTTCCATAGGCCATGGGTGTGTGTCGGAAGTTGAGGAGGACATTGTGACAGCAGCGAGGTGGCCGCCATCTTGCCTCATGGTCCTGGAGGGGCCTTACTGGCTTCTCTCTCATGAGTGGGGTGTGCTGGCCACCACAGGGACTTTGTTCTGTCAACTCTGGGGCCTTGTACCATCTAGAGAGAGCGAGACATTCCAGTCAGAGAATTGGCAGCTTACAGGCTTGGAGGTGGCAATAAATAGAGGAGCGGGTGCAATATTGGCTAAAGGTTTGTTTGCCTCATCTTTCATCTGAAAACTAAGGGGTGGGCTAGATTGGTGGGTTTCAACCTTGACTGTGTATCAGAATCATCTGAGTAGCCTTAATAGCTACCAATGCCCAAGGCATACCTTAGATCAACTTGAATCACAATCTCTGCGTTTGGGCTTGGCCATTGGTGTTTTTAAAATCTCCCCAGGAGATTCTCTTGTGCAGCTGGGATTAACAGCCACTGGGTAGATGCTCTCTGAAGTTATTTCCAGCATTAACTCTCTAATTTCTGGGTCCTGGGTTATACAATCCTGGTGGGGGTGGGTGAGGGGGAAGAGTGATGGAGGGGTTGCCCATACACATTATCTCTACTCTCAGGGCAGTTGACTGAGCTAGCCATATAAAACCAGTGTACTAGTCAACCAGTGGTTGAATAGTGACCCCCCCCCCAAACTCTGGTCCACTTGGGGTCTCAGAATGTGACCTTACTTGGAAATAGGTTCTTTGCAGATGTAATTAGTTAAATTAAGATGAGGTCATATTGGATTAGGAAGGGCCCTAAATCCAATGTGACTAATGTTTTTATAAGAAGAGGAGAAGACGCAGAATCATATACAGAGGGAAGAGGCCATGTGAAGATGGAGGAAGAGACTGCAGCAACAAGCCAAGAGATGCCAAGGATTGCCGGCAACCACCAGAAGCTAGAAGAGGCAAGGAGCGATCTCCCCTAGAACCTTCAGAGGAAGCTTGGTTCTGCCGACCCCTTGACTTCAGACTTCTGGCCTCCAGAACAGCAAGAGAGGAAATTTCTGTCTGTTCTTTTAAGCCATCCCCTTTGTGACTGCAGCCGCAGGAAACTTATCTACCCGGTGAGGTTTGGATCTCAGAATGGCTGAGTCACTTTGTCATTGCTTAGCTATAAGTGACTCGAGCTGGTGGCACAGCTAAGGAGAGAGGCAAGTCGGCTCGTCAGGAGAGTTGGTGTCACGTTTCCGGCCGAGCAAAGACAGCCAGGTGCAGACTGGGCCGGGTCTGTTTGAGAGAGTTGGCGATTTAACCAACAGGCAACACTGGGGTCCTTTTTCGCTAGAGGAAGGGTGACAAGATGGGAAATTGTTGAAAGCCCTGAGTTTTGGTCCTGCCCCTGCTGTGTCTGGATGGAGAGCTTTGGGAAAGACATTTAACCTCCCAGGGCCTCGGTTTCCTTGTCTGTCAAATGCAGGGACTGGATGATATAATCTTCCATGTCCTTCCCAGCTATTAAGTTGTAAACACTGAGCCAATGAGACAATTAAGTGCCAGGCTTAATGTTTGGGGACAGGCCCCCTGGCACACACCAGCATCATGCTCCCTACAGCCCTTGCCCCAGGTCTGTGCTTCAAGTTCAGATCTGTTTAGCTACTTGCTTTAGGGATTTTTGGTGGATGTTTTGCTACCTGATGGAACCACTCCCCAAATTTAGGATATCAATGCAGTCTGACTGGACTGGCAATATCTAGTCATATGCTCCTGTAATATGAAGGAAAGATTAATCCCCCACTATGGGTCTAAGAAGCTACCTTTTCTCAGAACACGTTCTACATGGTCAACCAGGCCTTCAGGAACCCAAACAGCCAGGCGTAGAGATCTTAGGAGCCTGCCCCAGTCTTCACCCCGCCCCCATCATGCAGCAGTCTGCTTTGCCCTCATCTAAAATAAGCCCTGACTTTGAACATTCACCTTGACAGGGAAAGTGGGAACGGGAAACATGGATATGGAGAAATGATGGAGAGAACATGGGCACATGTTCTCTCTGCAATTCCTGGGATGATGTACAGTCATCCCTTGGTATCCGTGGTGGGGATTGGTTCCAGGACCTCCACAGATACCAAAATCCTGGATGCTCAAGTTCCTTATATAAAATGGCGTTGTAGAGTTGGCCCTCCATATCTGAAGGTCCTGCATCTGTGGATTCAACCAACCATGGACTGAACCCACAGATATGGAGGGCCAGCTGTATTACTCTTCTCTGCTGCCTAACAAATTTGCACAATCTTAGGGGCTTAACACAACATACATTTATCATTTCACTGGTTCCATCGGTCAGGGGTCCAGGCATGGCATAGCTGGGTTCTTGGCTCAGGGTCTCACAGGCCGAAATCAAGGTGTCAGCTGGGGCTGTGATTCTCCTTTAAGGCTCAGGGTCCACGTCTTAGCTCACTGGCTGATGGCAGAACTTGGTTCCTTCCAGTTGTAAGATTGAGGTCTTCAGTCACACAGCCCTCTCCTTAAGGCACCAGTGTGCTTCTTCAAGGCCAACACAAGAATGTCTCTGCTGCTTCAAATCTCTCGTACATCATCTCCCATCCCTGACCTCCATTCCCTCTTTTAAGTGGCTCATCTGATTAGGTCAGGCCCACCCAGAATACTCTCCTTTGGAATTAAAGTCAACTGATGAACTCAGGCCCCCATAGGGTAAAGTCCCTAGTTAAAATCAGCTGACCAAGGGCTCTAATGAAATATGTAAGATCCCTTCATCTCTGCCTTATAAAGTAACCCAATCCCAGAGGTCATATTTCATCATATCATGGGTTCTGCCCCACCCTAGAGGACAGGGGGGTTATAAAGGGGGTGTACACCAAGGTCTGGGGATCTTGGGGGCCGTCTTTGGATTCTCCTGTCCCAGATGAGTTTGAGGATCTGTAATGGCCGTTCCAAAGGAAGTCTGCCTCGCTGTACAAAACCCACGGGTTGAGGTCAGCTGAGATGCCTGGTATGACTGCCACACCATAGCATTAAGTGTCTGCTGCCTGTGTTCTTGGCAAGCTGCCCCGAGACTCCTTTACTTCTAATCGTTAGGCTCCAACACCTGGGGAGCAAGGAGGTATGGCATTTCCGTGAAGTCCTCTGACTTGAGTCCCAGCGTCCTCTGACAAAGCAGGAGCTTGTTGACCTTCAGTCCTGGCACCAAATGTACCTATTTACTGAGGCTCTCGCCAAAGGGTGGGGAGGCAGGGTGAAGCAGAAGGGAGAATTCTTTTGCAGTTGGTCAATGCAGGGCTTTGTTATGATTCTGTTCCATGGTGTACAGGTGACCAAGTGTCCCACGTACAAGGTAGATGGGTCCCCTCCCCAGCTCCACCCCGGCCTTCCCTGAATTCAGCCCAAAAGCCAGTTGTAAAGATTAAAAATAAGGAGGGAAAAAAGGCCCCTGTTTCTCCTGTGGTAGGAAAAGCTATGTTTAGAAAGAAGTAAAGAGCCTGAGAGCTTGCACGGAGTTTGAAAAAACAAAACAAAAGATCCCAATTCTTCTCTCTTCTCTTTGAGTTTCATTCTGTGTCACGTGTCAATGCCTGCTGGATGGTTTCACGTCTTGGTGAAGGTTTTATTGTCTGTTTGTCTCAGGGATTCTGCTGGTTTATCCCTCCAAGACAGGCAGGCTTTCCAGTGAAAAGAGTTGTCTGGGAAATGGATTTGCTTTCTCTTACTTGTGTCGTAAGACACTGGGGAGGCATAGGCCCGTGGACTTTAAACCACGGGAAAGTGAAATCTCTGTCAAAATAGGAACGCTGAGTTGGGGAGCGGAGGCCAAAGTGTAACCCTACACTTGAGTGCACACAAGAATCAAAGGAGACCTCCCTGGCCAATGGAAGGTCACGGACCACAGCTCATGTGGCTGGAACCCTGGTCCTCAGGCTTCAGACTTACTGCCTAGGGAGGAATTTGGCCTCCGTCATCTCCAGGTGCTTTTAGCAGTAAAATGCTCTGATTGTGTACAGCACACAATCTACATTTAGTCTGTGTAGCTATGACACGACTGTCCAACTTTCATGAGAAGCCACCTCCAAATAAATCATGACTATCTCACCCTGGGAAGAGCTGGAAGGCGACAGCTCTCAAGTTTGGGTTAGTTAGTTTGTTTGCCCTGGGGGATCACCTCCTTGTGAGAGATGTCGAATAACACAATGTCACAATTTTAAAAAATAAATAAAAAATAATTTTTTTTTTTTTACTATGCTTATTCTTGCATTTTCATGTTCTGGGAACAAAGTGATTTTTTTTTCTTTTGAGAAAGATTAAATACAAACAATCAAAGCATGCTGATTTTGTTCTCAGCAGCTATCTGATTCAGTCAGGTTGAATGAGATAAAAGCAGTTTCCCTGGTAAGAAATGAATATAGAGTTTCAACCACAATGTATCTTCACAGACAAAATGATTTCTATCTTTATTAATAAGCACATTGTCTGAGGGCTCTGGGCTTCCCTGAGAATGTGGTCTTTAGGGAGAAGCATGTTCCCGCCGTGTCCTCAGGACCAGATCCCGGAAATGCTCTCCATAAGCACAGGAGGGATTTGCCTTCAGTCTGTAAAGTGCTTCCGGGGAGTAATAATCTCTAGAAATGGAAGTGGCTGCGATGGAGGGGGTGTGACAGCTCCCCCAGGAGATCTTGACAAAGGAAACATCTCACCTCTCAGAGACATCTCAGGTGGCCCTGTCTGGCAGCAGAGAATGGTTAGATCTCCTATCAAAGTTACCCCAAATGTCAATGATATTACTGTTCTATAAAAGGGGTTCTACTTGGTGTTTCTGAGAAGTCTGAAGATCCATTTCCATTTTTAAAGAGGAAACGTTTTTAAAATATGATGACACTTACACGTAAAATTTGAAGTGCTACCTTGCAGGGACCACTACCTTAACACCACCAGTGTAGGGGTTTTTAGCACCTGGAAGACTGCCACGAGAACCCTGTAATGTTTGCCTGGTGGTTTGGAGCTGAGTGGCACTGTATTGATTTGACACCCCAGGAAATTCAATCTTTACCTACCATGATCACAGGAAACCCTCCCAGTTTGCTCCATGGAGGCTGGCTGGTCCTGGCCTTCTTGTACACTCTGTAACCTCCTAATAAAGGAAGTTTGGATCTAGAACCCAAAGCCTGGTTAAGGGTTAATGCCTGAAGCTCATTTTTGTGGAACCAAGTAATATCACGAGAAACGCAACTCTTAACTACCTTGCATTCGCCTCCCCTCTCTTCCGTCTGAGGACTTCTGGGCTACCATTGGTGTAGATACATGTGTGCATGGCAAGATCACGCAGACGTGGATTTCAGACCCACATCTTCATAAGGGGCATGGAGGGGGAAGTCGGAGTGGATGAGAATCAAGGACCAGGGAGAGGGTTTAGAATGGGTGGGAGCTGCAAGATTACCCAACACTTGGATTTTTAATCAAGGGATTTTAGGAAAGAACAACATATCCTTTGTTGGGCAGAAAATACAAATGCAAAACAGAAGCCAGTAGAGATTTAGTAAACAGACCAATCAGTAGGGCCCTTTCAGGGGAGCCTTGTCTCGGTGACTGCTTTAACCCTGCAGAGGTGAATTTTGGTGTCATGGTCAATGTCGGTCTCCTCTGGCATGGTCTTAAGTTGCCCCAGTAGTGAATGCAAGAAGTTTCGGGTTAATTTGGACACTGATTTTCACAAGCAGTAGGCCCCGGTATTTAATGATTTTGATGAACTTTTAAGATAATAGAAAGATTGTGCAGTGACATAGCGTTCTCCCTTTTTAAAATGCTTTCAGAAGGGACTCAGTTTACTTGGGTGAGGAGCATAAATGTGTCCAGTCTGGGTACTGAGACTACCAACCACTGGTAGATGTTTCTTGAAGACCAGTCTCACACCTACCTTTTTCATCCCCCATCAGCATACCCTCAGTCTGTAGTTTCTTTCTATGCTGGCCCCTCCACCTTCTTTAACTGGTCTTAAGATAACTGGGCAAAGAGCTATCTGGCCTTAGGCAAGTCATTTAATTTTGCTGAATCACAGTTTGCTCATCTGGGAAAGACTTTTCCTACCCAGCTCCTGGAACTGTTATGAGAAAGTATAGGAAAAGGCACAAAAACATAAAAGGTTGGGTAAAAGCAAAGATTAATATGCTTTTTTCCTGGTTAAATGGAGTGGACCTCACAAGGCAGGGCAGCCTCATAGGCAGGGAGCTGGGATGGGGATCAAATCACTCCACTGGTTGGGAGGCCCTGAACAAGCCACTTGTTCTCCCCAAGACCAATAAGGATCATACTTGTCCTTTTGAGATAACAGGAAAAAATGGAAATGAAATCGTTTTGACTTTGTCTAAAAGACAGTGTTAAGGGGAGCTATATCACTCCAAAACATTTTTAATGTGAACTGCTTAGCTCTGTTCCAGCTGCCCTTTGTCCCTGAAGAAACTCCTCCTAAAGACCTCTTGACCTGGGATGCTGCAAGGAAGTCCCCTCTGGGTCCAGGTCACCTGTGAAGCCATAACCAAGCCCAGGGCCTCCACATCAAGTCTGATCACTTCCTGTAGTCAAAGAGGCATGTGAAGGGCCTTGCAAAGTATCAATCATATTTCTGCCTTCCCACTTTTAGACGCTCCCATTTTGTCATCTAGATTGTGAGCCACCATTCAACATGACCCCAGATCTTTAGAGAAATCAATCACCACAGAGCAGCTAGGATTCCATGAGATAACTGATAGAAAAGCATTTGAAAACTGCAAGGTACAACGCAAATGTTCATTACGTTGATAGTTATCTGGTTAGCCACTGATTTTTAAGTTAGTTTAACTGAGAAAAATTTTAAAGAGCCAGAGGTGAGATGAACAGGGTCTAAGAGAAAATGCTGAAGACCAAAGATCAAGCATCCTACTTTTAACTTGCTCACTGATGTTTGAGAGCCACACCACATTCACCTCCCAGGGATGGTTTTTTGCAAAGTCGTGCTTTTCAAAAAGCGTGCGTCAGGAGCTCCAGGCCTGAAGGATGTTGACTTTACTTATGAAGCAAGCTTGACGAGCTCCTCAATGGCCAATGTCCCCAAAACAGCAGAGATTCAGTGTCAGAGGCTGGCAGGGCCGGAAGGCAGGAAGTGGCTGAAACGCTGGAAATTCTGACTCAACACAAAAGTGAAGTGAATTTTTTTTTTAACGTCTTTGTTGGAGTGTAATTGCTTTACTGTGGTGCGTTAGTTTCTGCTGCATAACAAAGTGAATCAGCTATACATATACATACGTCCCCACATCTCCTCCCTCTTGCGTCTCCCTCCCACCCTCCCTATCCCACCCCTCTAGGTGGTCACAAAGCACCGAGCTGATCTCCCTGTGCTACGCGGCTGCTTCCCACTAGCTAGCTATTTTACATTTGGTAGTGTATATACGTCCATGCCACTCTCTCATGAAGTGAATATTTTATACTTGCCCTTCCCTTTGAGGATATGAAACCAGTCTTGGTAATTCTCTCCCCTTGAAGACACTCAAGGACTGATACCTCTTCACATACTCAGTCACAGGTAGAAATCCCATTTTTGAGAGAGACCCCCTAATTTGTGATGCCAAAAACTGAAATAGATACCACCTATCTGGGAAAGTTTTGATCCATCCTAAAAGCAGGGAAGAACCAGTTGACTATGACAGCTGGTCATCCTCTCTCAGGGCACTGGCCATTGAGCCAACTTTGGGCTCTGTGGGGCCTGCCACTCCAGCTTCCTAAGAAAAGCCAGCGTCCTTTGGGGCCTGGAGCCCGTGGAGAGCAACCAGACTTAGATCAGGCTCTAATTCCTTAAGAGAATCTGGTCTGGCTTCTTTGGGGCTTTCTCCGCCCCTGTCAAATTCATAAGTCTCCATGATGCCTGGTCTTAGTTTCCACCTCTTTGAGCTTTTCAATGGAACACAGCATCATTTGGGGTTGAACTCTCGTGGGTCCAAGATTTGATAAACAATCGTTGTTTTGACTAGTGCCTTTATTGCCTAAGATTTCGTGAAGATTATAGCATTGTAGATGACACAAGGAAGGGTAATTTATACCTTTTGTACTCAGATAACATTAGAGCTAGAAGTAACATTAGCAATCATACAGGGAAAATTTCCTTTGAGGAATCCCAGAGAACTTAAATTATTGCCCCGGGTCCCTCAGCCACCTATGGTAGAGCTGGGGCTAGTATCTAAATCTCTTGATTCATAGCTGAGGACCATGAACCAAGAAGATGCTTCTCAAGTGTGGTCCTCAGACCAGCAACAGCAGCATCACTGTGAACTTGTCAGGAACGCGCACTCTTGGGTCCTACCCTGAACCTACTAAACCAGAAGCTCTGGAGCCTGTATTTTAAGAAGCCCTGTGACTTCCCTGGTGGCCCAGCGGTTAAGATTCCATGCTCCCAATTCAGGCGGCCTGGGTTCGATCCCTGGTCAGGGAACTAGATCCCGTATGCCGCAACTAAAGATCCTGCATGCAGCAACGAAGATCCTGCATGCTGCAACGAAGACCCGGCGCAGCCAAATAAATAAATATTAAAAAAAAAAAAAAAAAAAAAAGAAGCCCTGTACGGGATTCTGATGCTTGCTGCTAAAGTTGGAGAAGCACTATTCTATGGTATGCATGTCAGACCTTTTGGGGGTCAATTCAATATTTTTCATTATTTGTACACAGGTTGAGTGATGAGCAGCGATTTCTCTCACACTTTCTTTTATTCATTTGTACAATCATTCTTGAGCACCCATTCCCATATTAGGCACCACGTGGATTGGAAAGACATTGGACAAAGATTCTTTCTTCAGTTAGCTGATGGGAACATGGCATAGACAAAGGGAACTTTTATATTGAGATGTAAGGCAGAATATGATTAAATCCTTGAATGATACAGACATCAAGGGCAGTACAAGTTTGGGAACACTTTGGGCTGCAGAGGTAAGGTTGGGAATGTCGATGCGGAGAGAGAATTAGCAGTCAGATGGTGGAATTGGGCCTGGAGAGTTCTAGAAACAGCAACAGTAACCTGAGACCAGTCAGGCTAGGGGAGACTGCTTGTTCTGGGAAGTTTCAAGATTGAATTTCTCCATTCCTTTGAGGACCCTAGAGATGGTGGCCCCCACAACAGAGGGCAGTGGGTGGTCGGCCTTAGGTCCGTGGCGCAGTGACACGCTGCAACCTTCTGTCTGGGAGAATAAGAAGAAATATTTTCAGACTTCACTACAGTACAAGCCTTAAGCAATTTGGCATCACTCAGGTGATTGGGAAACAGCTGTGTAGCCTCACATGTCTCTTGAGCAGCCTCGTTGGGCTGAGCTGCTTTTTTTTATTTTTTAAAGAAAGAGCCTTTGGCTGAATCTGAACTTGGAAGAGAGTCCAGCAAACAGCAAGTGGACACAAAAGGTTGAGTCATGAGTTCATACTTCATCAAGGCCCATCTTTTCTTCTGAGCCTGAAGTGGGATTGAAGTGGGATTGGCTTCTTCCATCATTTGCATTTTCAGATTGTAAATGTAAATTCTCTGTGAGTGATTTCTCTTACGTGGATCACTCTATATACCTGTATATCTGCATATCTGCATGAAAATAAAATTGGTATTCATAATGAGGTGCCACTAGATTCCCAAAGACCTGCTAGATTGTCCAAGAAAAATATCTAGTTGAGTATCCAGCTTCAGGGAATTTTATTGTGCTTTAACTTTTAATTTTTTTTGGCCGCACCGTGCAGCATGTGGAAACTTAGTTCCCCAACCAGGGATTGAACGTTTGCCCCCTGCAGTGGAAGTGCAGAGTCCAAACCACTGGACCGCCAGGGAAGTCCCTGTGCTTTAATTTTTGAAACCTAATCATCCATTTGTCATCTAAATGATAAATCTAGTTATCAGAATTTATTTATTTATTTATTTTTATTTTATTTTATTTTTTTTAGAATTTATTAATCAGAAAACATCGTTATCAACCAAATTTATTTATTGCAGTTTAAACTACTGATATTTTTGAAAATAACACTAGCTAGCATTAATTTAGCAGACTCAGGCATTGGACTGCTGCTTTAAAATCATTACTTTGTCTCATACACACAATTATCCTATGAAGTAAGCATCATTACTGTCTCCATCTTACAAGTGGGCAAACTAAGTCACAGAGAGGATATGATATCTTTAGCATCCTGCAGCAAGTTGTGAAATCTGCATCACACACACCCCTGCCCCACACCATTCAAATCCTTGTGGGAGAGGGTATTGCATCTTGGAAAGAAGTAAGGATTTCAAGCTAAGGTCTGGTAATTGAGTTTTGACAGGTGGAGAACCTTGGGGAAGCCACTTGTAAACTCTTAGAGTGTTGGTTGTCTATTCAATAACACAGAAAGAATCCCTTCCTCACAGGTTGGTTGCGAGGAAAAAATGAGAAAATACGTGGAAAAGTTCTGCTCTATAAACTACCTCCCCCTTTTCCTTGCCAACCATGTCCACAAATTAGCTTCCTCTGGTAGGTCATGGATGTAGATGCAGCCTTAGGATGCCCTGATCCAACTCCCTTATCGCAACTCAAATGGGCTGATTCTGTTCCTAACCTGTCAGTCAGTTTAGTTCATCATAATCATCTGTCTGGCCAGGTAACCTGTTAAGGAGTCAATTAACCACCGGTTGCACACGGAGCTTTTTGGCGAGCCAGGGATGCTGACCCAGACTTGGACCTGCTCAGCGCTCTGACAGATGGATGGCATGGATGGTGGCATCCCTAAAAATAAAGATGTCTTGTCTGTGGGTCTGTGTGTTCGGTTGCCTAGGCACTCTTCCACTCTGGGGAAGTCACATCTTCCTTTGCTTCACCCAGCAGCCCCTGCAGCTGGTGATTTAGGGCCCCCGGTGGCACATAGACCTTTACATCCCTACTTTATCCCTTGCCCGGTACCTCAGGAACCTGCTAACTAACCTTCCTCCCAACCCACCCCAGACCTCCCTCTCACCTACTGCTACTCTTCACTCACTGGATTTTAGCTTTTGATGAATTAGTGAAACACGTGTTCTTGTGAGCTCTTGTCTCTCAAGCACTCATGAAAAAGCTTTATGCCTGGAACAGAAACAAATATTAGCACTCCATCTTTCTAGAATGAGTGGTACTTTGGAAATATTTCTTGAAGTAAAATATGATCTCCAAATGAAGGCCTGTGAAATTGGAAAGGTAGCCGTTATGATAGATAGGGTTTTTTTTTTTTCATTGTGGTAAAATAGACATCACATAAAATTTACCACGGCATTAACTACATGCATAATGTTGTGCAACCATCACTCTATTTATTCCAGAACATTTTCATCCCCCCAAAAGGAGACCCAGCACCCATTAAACAGACATATCCATTTCTCCCTCCCTCAGCGCCTGGAAACCACTAACCTGCTTTCTATGTCTAGGGATCTGTCCATTTTGGATATTTCATATAAGACTGATGAGTTTGTTAATTAAAAATGTTTAACATGCTACACGTTCACACGCAAAATATAAAAGTCTAAAATATCTTCCTTTTTTGTGTCTCATCCCCCAGGAGCCCTCGTCTCTCCCTGCCCCTCTTCTACGTCTTTGTAGATTCTTATCTATTCTTCTAGAATATGTGTATCCCTATACAAGCCAATATTTTATCCCCACGCTTTATCACACAAAAGGTAACATTCTATACACAACATTCTGTACCTTGTTTTTTAGTCACTTAACAAAACCTCCTGGAACTTTGTCCATATCAGTCCACAGAGAGCTTCCTCGTTCCTTTTCATAGCTGCATAGTTTGTTGTTCTGAGGTTCCACACTTTATTTAACTAATCCTTTCTTGATGGCTTCTGGATTTGTTTCTGGTTGTTTGTCATCACCCATGAAGCTGCAGTGAATCATCTTGAACACATGTCATCTCTAAAGTGTCTCTGCAGCACAAATTCTCAGAAGATGTGAGGCTGGGTGAAAGGACATGTGGATTTATACTTCTGTTTATTATCAGCCAGTTGCCCTCTGTAGGGCTGTGCCATTTACACTCTCCCTGGCAACACAGGAGAGCTCCATAGCCCCTACCACTGAAGGTCACCAGACCTCTATATGTTCTCATTCTCAGTCAAATTTTCATTTGAGTATCTATTCATATGTAGAAGAAATAGGGTTTATTCCTCAAAAACCTAAAAGTAGAACTGCCATACAATCTAGCAATTCCACTGTGGACTATATATCCAAAGAAAGTGAAAACACTAATTAGAAAAGATACATGCACCTCAATGATCATGGCAGCACTATTTATAAGAGCCAAGATATAGAAGCAACCCAAATATCCATCAACAGATGAATGGATAAAAGAAGATGTGATATATATATATATATATATAAAATGGAATATTACTCAGCCATAAAAAAGAATGAAATTCTGCCATTTGCAACAAAGTGGATGGACCTAGTATTATGCTTAGTGAAATAAGTCAGACAGAGAAAGACAAATACTCTGTTATCCCTTATATGTGGAATCTAAAAAATGAAATGAATGTATATGACAAAACGTAAGCAGATTCACAGATATAGAGAACAAACTAGCAGTTACCAGTGGGGAGAGGGAAGAGAGGAAGGGCAAGATAAGGGTATGGTATTAAGAGATACAAACTACCATGTATAAAAGAAATAAGCAACAATGATATATTGTACAGGACAGGGAAATATAGCCATTATTTTGTAATCACTTTATTATTTTTCTTAACATCTTTATTGGAGTATAATTGCTTTAAAATGCTGTGTTAGTTTCTGCTTTACAACAAAGTGAATCAGCTATACATATTCATATATCCCCATATCTCCTCCCTCTTGCATCTCCCTCCCATCCTCCCTATCCCACCCCTCTAGGTGGTCACAAAGCACCGAGCTGACCTCCCTGTGCTATGCGGCTGCTTCCCACTAGCTATCTATTTTACATTTGGTAGTGTATATATGTCCATGCCACTCTCTCTTTGTCCCAGCTTACCCTTCCCGCTCCCCGTGTCCTCAAGTCCTTTCTCTACATCTGTGTCTTTATTCCTGTCCTGCCCCTAGGTTCTTCAGAACCATTTTTTTTTTTTTTGGATTCCATATATATGTGTTAGCATATGGTATTTATTTTTCTCTTTCTGACCTACTTAACTCTGTATCACAGTCTCTAGGTCCATCCACCTCACTACAAATAACTCAGTTTTGTTTCTGTTTATGGCTGAGTAATATTCCATTGTATATATGTGTCACATCTTCTTTATCCATTCATCTGTTGATGGACATTTACATTGCTGCCACGTCCTGGCTAGTGTAAATAGAGCTGCAATGAACTTGTAATCACTTTAAATGGAGTATAATCTATCAAAATATTGAATTACTATGTTGTACACCTAAAACTAATATCATATCATAAATCAAGTATACTTCAATTAAAAAAAAAAGAAATAGGAGTTAAAGAACAATTATTCTGTTTTTGTCTTCTTAAAGGAAAAAAAATGTACTTGGCATCTCCCTGGTTGCCTGTTTGTCATCTCCAGTGAGATCCACCAAAGCAGCGTCTAGCCCAAGCCTGCGGACCCCTCCCCTACCTGGAAAGAACCGCCCTGGGGAAGGTCTCTGCTTCCCTGGGCGATGGGTCATCTGAGCCCATCTTTGTTACAAGGTGATTGGGTATTTTCAGTACAGATGGCTCCCATTTCCAGCTAAGTGTGCTGTCCACAGGCTGCGGGGTGCGGTCCAGCCTGTGCCATCACTCTCCTCTCACTACTGAGTGCTCCCCGCATGTCAGCTGCTCTCTGAGCGCCAGGCCAGGGCTCCAGGAGTTTATTTAAAGGCGTGGTGAGAACGCTCATTATGGAGATGGAAGCCATGTGGGATGCAGATCCGCGGTCTGTTGAAAGGGCCTCTTTTTGGGGGGGGGGGAGGGGATGAACTGGGAGATTGGGACAGACACATATACACTATTGACGCTATGCATAAAATAGATAACTAATGAGAACATACTGTATGGCACAGGGAACTCTACTTAATGCACTGTGGCGACCTAAATGGGAAGGAAATGCAAAAAAGAGGGGAGATATGTATACATATAGCTGATTCGTTTTGCTGTACCCCTGGAACGAACACAACATTGTAAAGCAACAATACTCCAATAAAAATTAATTAAAAAAAAAAAAGAAAGGACCCCTTCTTGGCTCTTTTCCATCCCAGTAGAGTGGGGAGAGGTGGCTGGAGGCCCCAAGTTCAACCCTTGGGGGCCACGTGGCAGTGAATGGCAAGAATCCCTGCACTCATACCCTTTGATTGCCCTGAAAATTATTTTAAAGGTATCTGGGGAAAGTGACTTTCAAGTTGTTTCAGTCTCTGAAGAATGTTATTTCTCCTTAACTGGGAGTCAGAGAGTCCACTGAGAACGCATGGCTGTCACAGTTTCTGGCCTCCAGGTGGACGCCTCTCCGCTTGGATGGGGGAAGCCGACAGCGTTCACTCCCTACTGCGTGTGTTTCCCATTTCCTCCTCGAAGTCTGGGAGGGCGTGCTGACCCTGCCCTACAGCCATGTTTACATCCCATCGCCCGGGGGGACAGCTGAGGGGCAGTTTGCTTCCATCCTTCATTCCAAATGCAGGGAAATAAATTCAGCCCAAGCAAAGGGCGACTCCTCACTGAGGCCACATTCTCTGGTGGAGCCTGCATTCCTTCCCACCACATACCCCGCCCGGGAGCACTTCTCCCTGCCACGTTTCTCATGATGCTGAATGCTCCTTACGTAAGTGTTGAATCAGGAGCCGACTGGAGGCTATACCCCAAAAGGCTGTGAGGCGTGGAGCCCTCGGCTCCCTACATCTGCTGGTAAGTGTGTCAACTCAGTCCCCTGACCCCCATTTCCGCTCACTCCGTCAGCCTCTTCTCCCCCAAATACAATACCCCAACCTCTCTCCCCCATCCTCCCCAAGCTAACCCCAGCCTCTGGTTCTCAGTGCAGGGAGGCCTTGGGAACAACAGAGAGTCAAGTCCTGGCTTGGTCACTGACAGTCCGGCAGTACCTTAATGTTTCCAAAATCGTGTTTTCATCTGTAAAATGGGCTGACGATACTGCTGTCCAACAGCAATGGCTGAGGATTGAAAGAGGCATTTAGAAAGTGCCTGGCCCCATAGAAAGCATGGTGGCAGCCATGAAAACGTGTCCCTCATGGTTGACAGTGACCCCAGGGCTGCGCTTGGCATCCACCAGTGAGTCTGCACAGAGCCACACTCCCCAGGCAGTGACCGAGCATGACAGGGACACTAAGACAGGTGGGTCCTGAGAGATGTGGGTTCCTCTGACAGACAGCTTTGGCTCCAGGACTCCCTGTGGGCATGGCTGGAACTTTCTCAGAACTGTGCTGAGGGAGAGACTTTGCCTCTGCAGTGTCCTGCCCTCCCCGCTCACAGCGTCAGAACTGCACATGGTCTGACGGCTCTCCCACCCTCTCTGGCTCCTTCCCCTTCTCCCTCACAGGTGTGGCCCCCTGCAAATCTCTTACGTGTCTAATCCCACCTTGCTGTCTGCTTCTTGGAGACCCCAAACCAACACAGCACTCAACGCATTTTAGTTCCCTCTTTGCTACATACATCATCCAAAAGCCATGTATAAGCATTTTTAATCTAGAAATCATTTAAAGGAATAATGATTTGTTACTTATTTTTAGATTATTTTATCTCAACCTTGTGAAGATTCCTTAAGTACCTCTGAGATCGTGAATCCTGGGACTTCTTGGAGCATCAACATTTTTGGGGAGCTGCTTCTAATGCAGACAAAAGTCTCAGGATCTTCCCTTGTTGATCAAGGCTAGGCATTGCAAAATGTGTCTTTTTCCTACATGAAGATAAGAGAACAGTGTTACCACCTCTGCAAGCGCTGTGCTCTCCAAAGCCAGTGTCTTTCTCCACCAGGAGGGTTAGAGGGGATGGATGGGAGGACCTCCAGCTGTGTGCACAGAGGGACTCCAGTCTTCCTGTGGTCTCAGCAGGCAGGACTCCTTTCCTCTATCTGACTTGGCTCCATTTGATTTTTCTATGCATCTTAGCTCCTTGGTGCCCATACTGGTGATGGAGCCTCTAACACTTATTCCTTTTCCCCTGCAAGTCAGCCCAGGGGTCCTGGACAGCTCAGAGTCATGAGACCATAAAAACATAGAATGACAGAGCATGGAGGGACTTAGAGAACATTAAATTGACCCACATCATTTGACAGGTGAGGGAAAAGGTCTGGGGTACAGCAGGAGTGAATACACCCTTGACTTCCAACAATCCATCCATCCACCCATCCATCCACATACCAATCCATCCATTCATCCATTTATCCATTCATCCGTCAGTCCACTGATCCATCTGCTAATCCATCCATCCATCCATCCATCCATCCATGCGCCCACATATCAAGGCTAGGCCCTGAGAATACAAAAAAGGTTAAGATGTGGTCTCTACTCACTAAGTCCAACACCCCCTAGATTTTGTTTCTTAAAAGACCTCAATTCAACCTTGTCTCTGAAATAGCCCCACTGTGTCGTCCATCATTTAGCCTCTTGCAGTGGAAGCCTTTCAAATTTCATCAGCAACACTTTGGTTGTAGGTATGCAGGTCATGAAGAGCAAGGTCAGCAATACACACCTGTCCATTGCTTCCAGAGGAAGGCACTCCTGTGTCCAGGGTCTGGGGGGCAGGGAGCCCTAGACTTACTTGGCAGACTCTCCCATTCTCTCAAAAAGTGGGCACTCTCAAACCTCTGCTTCTCTCCACTCTTCTCCCTTCTCTGTCTTCCCCCACATTGTCCTGATAACCCACCTGTCTCCAGCCTGCTCCCCTCAAGCACATTAGCTTTGGGGCCACCCAGAGATGGATTCCTTTTATGGTCCTGCCTGTCTCATTGCCCTTCATGTCAGAGACGCTTTCTTTCTTTGCACAAATTCATTACCTTCTGTTATCAATGTTTGTAAAAAAGAGGCTCTGGTGTGTCGTGTGGGGGGCTCAGGAATGGGAGAGGATGGCAAGCACTTGAGCCTTTACCAAGCTTGCACTGCCTGCCTTCTGGCCAGAGATCTGGAATGTCCATTCAAAAAGGACAGCTTTTAAACAGGCCACTGATGCCAGTATCTTGCCTAAGAGAAGGGCAAGAGAGAGAGTAAATAGTGAAGCATCTGAAAGAGGCCAGGTACTCCCCCAGCTGGGGTGGCGGAGGGAGGCTGGAGGAACTTGACAAGGACTCCCCTCTGCCACCTCCACCAGCAGAGTGACTTGTCACACAGCACCCCCTCCCCATGCTCATGATCCCAGTGTCATCTGGAGGCGAGGCCAGGTTCTGAGTAACTGGCCTCCAGGTTACCAGCTGAGCAGTCTTGAACAGGTCACAAAAATCTCTGAATGTCAAGAATTTCACCCTCAAAATAGGGATCAATAACAATTCCTGCGCCATCCCAGTGTAGGGATACTGTAGGACACAGGGAGACTTGTTATGGGTATCACCAGTAAAGGTGGCATGGGGCACCACTTGGCGTGTTCTCACACAGCCACAAACACCACCACCCACACGTGCCAGAATATAGTCGGTACTTCCCTGGTTGTGATGGTCTTTGGGGGGTGACCTGCTTTCAGAACAGTGACGCTTAGCCCCTCTGCAGGTTTCAACCCCCGTGAAAGGCTCTCCTCAAAAATATGCACACACACTCAGGCACACATGGACTCCTGAAAGTGTCACCAAGGACACAGGTTAAGAAGCTCTGCCTTAGAGGCAGGAATGCAGCAGCCATGGAAACTTCCCAGGGTGGTTCATGTGAGATTCGGCCCCTAAGTCGAGCTGGTGCCTCAGGGTCCTGCCTGCCCTAAGCTGTGGGGCCCAGACCTTTCAGGACTTTGGGGCCACCTCTGATTTCAAGTCTGTAGAGGTCCCAGTCTGTGGTTGAAAGGTGAAAAAATCTTGGGACCATGAGCTGGTTGCAGCCGTGAATTTTGCTTGATTTTGCTTGGAACAGAGAAGAGAGATCAAGGTGAGTCCTTGCGTGTTTGCTGACTATGGCCCAGCTCCAGCTGTGCATGGAGGGCAAACAGAGACAACGTGGCTACATGGCTTGAGTTTACCATCTTTCACCGCTTTCTTTATTACCAATGCGTGCACACAGCTCCCCCAGCCCCCAGGTGGGAGGAATCTAGTTCTTTCCCGGGAATCCATGACTCAGAATGGTTATATCTGAGCTGCAGATAATGATAAAGTAGGCAAGGGTCCTGGGTAGGAACTCTGGGTCCCAGAGGAGGAGCATGCAGTCAGTCTGCTTCTCTTAAAATCATCATCACTCTCCTCTGCCATTCGGTAGGGGGCAGGATGTTGCGGGGGTGGGGGGGAGATGTGTTGGAACCAGGGTGAGAGTTGAGAGGGCTGGGCCCACCCCCCAGCTTTGCCCTTGATCTGCTGCATGAGCTCAGGCAAGAGCCTTCCTCTGCCTGGGGCCCAGCTTTCTCCACTTTCAGCAAACCTGCTGATCACCAGGTAACATCCATCGTGTGCTTTGAGGACAACTCCTACAGCATCTGAGTGCTCGAGGTTTCCTCTATAGCTGTAAATCACGGCCACCAGGACAGGCAGATGCCAAGATGATGTTGCCCATCATCTCCCGACCCCTTCCTCCCAACCCCTCTTGTAAAGAGATGCTGTGCCCTCTGGCACATTTGCAGTGGACGGATGCCAAGCAAGGTCCTGGCTCTCGCCAACATTCTTGTGTCAGTGGCTTTTTCCAGCAGTGGGTGTGCCCCAGCATGAGCCCACAGACCCAGGGGAGGTTCTGGACTGGACCCCTTACTTAGGATTGGGGTTGGGAGCCAGGCAGAGCAGCAGACTGTTGGTCGGCCCTAGAGCCCTGATCCCCACTTGCAGGAGCCTGGAGACATATACAGCTGCCCTGCTCCCCCATCGTCTCCCCTCTCAATCCTCCAGCCTCCAAAAACATGGTGATTACTGGTGTCATTATCTGTTACGAGACCTTGGCAAGTCACTTTCTCTCCAAGAGACTCAGTTTTCTAATTCGAAAAGTGAAGGTCACAGTCACACGGACTTCACAGGGTAGTAATGTCGACTCTAGGAAGTCGTTTCTGTGAAAGTGATTTATTGAGAGCCTTACGCACATTCATTATTTTTATGACTGTGGACTGTTGTTAGGGGCAACTCTCTATGAAAGGGAGCCCACAGTGAAAGTGGATTCCAGGGTTCCGCCTCCCTAGGTCCTTGCCTAGAAGACAATCAGGCCACCGCCCCACGTCGCAGCCCGGGACGAGCCCTTGGAACTGACACACAGGAGCACCTTGTGGACACTTCTGGTCACCCAGCATCTTCTGCAAGTCACAGGTCTTCTCTCCTCTAGTCCTCTCCACACCCCTGGAGGTGGTTCTATGTGAATCCTCATCTTACAGAGGAAGAAACCAGAAAGGACTTGTCCCAGAGATACAGCAGAGTTGGTACAGTAAGAATTCGAACCCAGGCTGGTGGTCCTTGCCCAGCTCTGAGTCACCATCAGCTGGATCTATTGGATGCTGGAAGTAGCTCAGGGAAAAACCCAAAGAGCCTGCCCTGCTGGCTTGTTCCCCAGAGAGAACACCCAGTGCTAGGTTCATTCCCAAGGTTGCCTTGCCACCTGCTACATCCCTGAGGCTTTCAGAAGGGACACGTTGAGGGCTCACTCCTCCCTGCACTCTACCTCAGGCCGCACCCACACCCACCCCCAGCATTTCCCCCAGGGCCCATGTCTGAATTTGGGGAGTCTGGGACAAATCAGTCACCAGCTGCCCTAGTTTGCTAAGACTACAGTGCCACAGTGCCACAGATGAGATGGCTGAAAACAACAGAAATTCATCCCCTCACAGTTCTGGAGGCTTAAATCTGAATCGAGGCGTCGGCAGGGCTGGTTCCCCCTGAGGGCTGTGAGGGAGAATCCGGCCCAGGTCTCTCTCCCAGCTTCTGGTGACGGTCAGTAATCCCTGGTGTTTCTTGGCTTGTGACAGCATCATTCCCATCTCAGTCTCTGTCTTCACATGGCCTTCTCCCTGTGTCTCTGACTCTTTACACGGCATTTTAAAACTAAGGGCACCAGTCATGTTGGATTAGGGGCCCTCCCTACTCCAGCAGGACCTCATCGTAACTAATTACATCTGCAACAACCCTACTTCCAAATAAGGTCACATTTGAGGTCCTGGGGACCGCAACATATCTTTCTTTTGAAGGGGGACAAAATTCAACCCGTAACATAAGCTTTGGGAAAAAATGGCCTAATAGGTATCTTGCATCTTTTCTAAATTTCCTTGGACTGAGTCAGTTTGCAGTGCTGTTGCAAGGTTACTCTGGCCTCAAGTATCCAGAAGGGGCTAGAGAAGGAACACTAGGTGGAGAACAGAGAGATGTGACCCATGTCATCTGTGTAGCTCCAACCTGACAGGTGAGGATTTCTCAGAGGGTGGCCCTTAGGTCTCTTGTATCAGAACCCCTTTTGGGGGGTGATGGTGGTGGTGGAGCCTTGTTAAAAACACAGGTGAGAACCAGGAATCTGTTTTTCTGAGCAGGTCTTATGTGTTGAATTGTGTTCTTCAAAAAAATATGTTGAAGTCCTAATCCCCAGCATCTCAGAATATGACATTATTTGGAAATAGGATTGTTGCAGATGTAATTGGCTAAGACAAGGTCATGCTGCAGTAGGATGGGCCCCGATCCGGTATGACTGCTGTCCTTATGAGAAGAGGACAAAAGGCACAGACACGCGGGGAAGACGGCTGTGTAAAAATGGAGAGATGCAGGGAGAAGGCCATGCAATGGCCGAGGCAGAGATTGGAGGGATGCTACCACAAGCCAAGGGATGCCAAGGAGTGCCAGTCACTCCCGGAAGACAGGAAGAGGCAAGGAAGGATTCTACACAGAGTCTCAGAGGAAACCAACCCTGCTGACGCCTTGATCTTGGACTTCCGGCCTCTAGGACTGTGAGAAAATACATTTCTGCTGTTGCGCGCCACCCAGTTTGTGTTACTCCATTACCGCAGCCTTAGGAAACAAATACAGAAAGCTTCCTAGGTGATTCCTGTTTCAAAATAATCGAAAACCACTGAGCTGAAGAGTCTCTTGTGCCTTCCAGCTTGGAGACCATGGTGCTGCGATGGATGCCTCTTTAGGTCTGGACGCCTCCTCTTCCCCAAACCACCGTCCGTCCATCCAGGGTCCTGATACCGGGGCTCTCCAGAAGAGAAAAATGCCAAGGAGAAGCTTCTGAGGAAGATATTCATAACCTCCTCCCCACTTTGCAGATGGGAAGTGAGGAAATTTGTCTGAAGTTTCCTGGCTGGTGGGGGACCAAGCACGGCTTCCTACTCGGGTCTGGGGGATGCTCAGTCCTCTGCTGTGTCTGCCCTCTCGTTGTCTCTGGGTCTGATCTGGACAATTCAGCACATACCTTGAGCACCAGCCACCAAGGTAGGTCCTCAAGAGGCAGAAGTGAAACTCACCTCCACCTGCCAAGTGCCGCGGTGCAGACTTTTTTTTCTTTTAAATAAATCAAAGCTTTTATTTGCACGGCCAAGTATCATTTGCACTCTTTGCAACTTTAATTTAATACCCCTGTGACAGGTTCTAAGCTTCTGTTGCCCAGGGAATAAAAGCTGCAACAGGCAAACTCTCTTCAACAGCCACTCCTACAAAATCTAAACCTGAAACGGACATAATGAATGACACCAGCGCAAACGGAAATACTAAGTTCCACCGTTCAACACAGTTCATTGCAGCGTCTTTAGGGTTCAGCTGAAGAGGGGGGTAAGTTCTTAAAAGAGGGTCATTGTCTTTCTCCCATACTTTATAATGTTGGTTGTTTTAATCCATATTTCTTTGCAACTTCTGTCTGGGCATGGGCAGCATCACAGAGTGAGTATAGAAGCCATCTCCATGTCCGATTTGGCCAGGTTAATAGCTTTGTTGAACATGCTAATGGCTTTCTCCATGTCTCCTCTTTGTACTTCAATAGTTCCCATGGTTTCACATGCAAAATCACATTTATTGTCAATTTCAATAGACTTGCCGATAACCTCCAAACCTCTATCCAGATCTGGGCTGCGCTTTCGGGCATCTGGGCTCTGCCTGCTGTCACCTTCTAAAGCCCAACAAGTGACACATTCCCCAAAGTTTGTTCTCTCTTGAAACCCTAAGGCAATGGAAAGAGCAGCCCCGACTCGGGTCCCGGAGAGATGTCCCCGTCTATCCTGCAGTGGACATTGACCCCCTCAGTGCCTGGCGGCTTGCCCAGTGCAGCCGGGGGAAGCCCGAAGGTCCCAACATGACCTAATCCTCAAGGAGCTGTAGAGGTTACAGATTCTGCATGTGTTCCCAGAAATGCTCCAGACTCGGGCCTCATCATCCTGCCTGGGGCAGTGACTGTGAATCACACAGAGGGGCACTTGTAGGGGTCCTGGGGTCCAGCAAAGGCTCCTCCTTGGTCTGTGTCAGGTCACAGCGGGCTGACCAGTTGAGGATGGTTTACAGCTCCCGGACCCTGGTCCTCTGCCTCGTGTCTTCCCATGTTCCGTTTATGGCCCTTAATTTTTCCACAGAACTGCGTGTCAAACTCATCTGTGTTTCTCTTCTCTGCTAGCCAAATCTGATTTTTCTCTGGGCCTTACCTCTCTCCAGGAAAACTGTGAAAATTAGCTAAAAGATCAGCTGGCACAGGCCAGGGCTCTCCGCAAAAGAACTGCTTTAAAAGCTTTGAGGTTCGCTGCTTCCTCTTTTAGGGCACAGTAAAGCCAGGCCCCTGCTGCAGCCCAGGGTAGCTTCCCTCCCGTTTATTAAGACCTAACAAGCTCCAGGCTGTGAGACTAGCCTTTTACATAGCTTTGCTAATGTAGTCCTTGAAAACCATCCAGTTAGTTAGATAACCACTCTTATGCTTCCCATTTTACAGATGCAAAAACCCAAAAGGAGGCACAGAGATGTCAAGTAACTTATCCAAAGTCACATAGCTAGTGGTTTTCGGACACCGGACTCTGACCCAGGTGCTACGGAGAGCTCATAATCAAAATTCCACATGGCAGCTTGAATGTCTGAGACTGAGCGTGTGGGTGGGAAGATAAATACATGACAGATAGATGTTAGATAGATAGATAGATAGACAATAGGTAGATAGATAATAGGTAGATAACAGGTAGGTAGGTAGATAATAGGTGACATAAATAAATGATAGATAACATAGATAGCTTGATGGAAAGAAAGATAGAAAGGTAGATAAATGGATGGAGGATAGATGAATGGATAGATGATAGAAGATATAGATAGATAAATAATAGGTGATTGAGAGATGATAGATGATTGATTGATAAATCGGTAATATAGATAGAGTGATAGAAAGAAGGAAAGATAGTTAAATGGATGGATGATAGATGATAGATAGATAGATAGATAGATAGATAGATACTCCCTATATGTAAGAGGCTGGTAAATCCCACAGGAGATAGATATGATTTGTTGTTATCACGTGGTTTTTCTAGTCAGTCTTCTGAAATTCCACACAGGCACCCAGCCTCACAATGGCCATCTTCTAAAGGATGAAAGAAATGTAGAGGAATCAAGCTCCTCATGCAGGTCCTGCAGCCCAGAGGCTGCGTGCTGACCTGTCCCAAGCACTCCCTGTGAGGGGGCTTCCTGTGGCCGTGCATCGGGGGCTACGGTGGGCAGCGGGGCCAGGAGCCTCCCCCTTGGAAGTGAACTTGAGGCAGGGAGACAGGAGCAGCCCTCAAGACGCTACCTCAAGTCTTCAGGACCCTGGATGTTGGGAATGAGGCCTCGCCCCCAGGAGTGTGTGGGCCACATCCAAGCACAGCGTCTGAGAGGGATGTGGAGACCTAGAGCCTCTCTGGTGCTGGATCCCCATTCGCCCACCCTGGGGTCTGCAGCTGAAGAGGGTGCCCGGGTGGGTGAGGGGCTGGGGCAAGGGGATCCCCGCCCTGGGACGCTGATCTGGAGCCAGACCCGGGGGTTCAGCTGTGCCCCACCACCTACCGTGAGAGCTAACCTCTTGTGCCTCAGTTTCCTCACCTGTACAATGAGGACCTTAACAGTAACTGTGTCAGAGAGAGATTATGCGGTCAATGAGTTTCTACGTGAAAGGTGGTGGGTAGAGGGCCGACCTTTGGGTCCGTGTGACAATAGCTTTGCCATGGCAGTTGCTAAGCCAGGCCCTGGGTTTGTCTTGGCCTGACTTGTTTCCATTTTCAATTGGAAATTGAATTTGGATAGACTTCACCCTGACTGGGTCTGCACCCTGGACCTCAGCCAGCCAGCTCTGAGTAACTGCAGAAAGGATGGGGTCACTGGGATTGGGTTATTGGATGTTTTCCCCCCTGCGGTTTTGGGCAGCCTGCTTCATGACAGGCAGCTGCATTGTCTTAAGACTGGACTTTCCCGGAGAGAATTTGGATCACTCTGGGTATCGTTGGAAAGGCCTGTTCTTGGACAGACAGGGTCATCAGCCGTGCCGGAAGCTGCTCTCTTTTCACCACCCCTCAGCCATTCAAAGTCTGGGTGACACCAACTCCCATGGCAATTGCTCCATTGCAAGGCAACTGGGATCGCTGTTTCCATCCAGAAGACATTGACCTCTCCTTTGTGACCATCTCGGTGCTTCCCTGGCCATAAGCCCCTTCTCCAGCCCCCCAACACCTCACCCATCTGGGCTCTGGGGGACGCAGAGGAGAGGAGCCCCAGCCAGCCATGTCCCTGCCCAACCATGTTTCCCGCTAACCTCCCACCTTGAGGTCCCTTCCACTGGCAGGGATTCAGTCAGCTGGGCTGCCGCACCCGTTCTTGGCTGCTCTCCAACTGTCCCAAAGTGTGCTGACTGGGCCCCATCCCTCCATGCCCTCAGGAACCACTGCAGTCTGTTCCCATTGCCTATGACACCAGGATAGGTTGAACACTGAAAATTCTGTGAATCTAAAACTTGAATGAAAAGAGTTTAGCTTGGGGCACACAACTGTGCATGTCCCCCCCCCCCTCTCTGTTGGGGGCTTTTTAGTTATTAAAAAATTTTTATCTAGGGCAAGAAGTCCGTAGACATACCAGCCCAGAGCCCTAAATCATGAGAGGCCAGGCAGCCTTCAAAACATACAGAGACTGAAGACTCCCTGTGGGCTAAGCCAGTCACTGGTCTTCTAGTGGACTGAGCTGCCAGCAGCCCCCTGAGGTGACCGGGTTATGATCAACGAGGGGCGGTCCTGAAGCCCCGGCACTCTGCATCTTGTCAGTGATGTAGGAATGATGCTCTTTTCTGAGTGCTTTCTGAGGCTTTATACCAGGCAAGAGGCCATTGGCGTTAGATGCAAACAGAGTCAATAAGTCTGCAAAAAGTCACCAGATAATTTATCCCATTGTCGTCAAGCCTAGAATTATAATCAGTTCTTGACTTCTGCAAAGCCTTCTTGCTTTGGATTTCCCAAATCCAAAGTAAATATCGAGGGCAGTTACCTTCCCTTGGTCCTCTGATGTGCGAAGCTGTGTTCTCATCCATAAATTCAAGAACCCTCTCGTTTCATTCAGAAAGCGTTGGCCCCTGGAACTTGTTAACTCAGTATCAACACAGTTTGTCTAGATTTGAATGAAAAGAGAGAGGAACTATTGTGCAGGAAATATTTTCCTGTCTTGAAGAAGTCTTGGGCATGCCGGATACTCCTTCTCAGATGAAAACAGCTGTTTTCTTCCCGTTACTGGAGGCAGTGTTCCATCCGCCTGCTATCCTCAAAGCATCCTCAAGGGGGCAGCAAACCACAAAGTCTGGCCGCGTTTCCGGGGCCGGGGCAGCCCCTCAACCCGCAGAGCCGATTTGGAACTTGTCAGCAGAAGGGGATGCTTATTGGATTACTGGTCGCCTTCTCAGGCGTTTCGCTGGGCTTGACGGGAAAGCAGTTCTCCTGGAGGGAAAGCCAGAGCTCCCCCAGTCTCATTTTTAGAGATCTGTGAACATGACCAGACCTATTAATTACTTGATTGAGGTTCTGGGCTTTGAAGATGAAAAAGCTGTGTTAAGTGGGGAGCTCTTTCTCAAGGCCCGTCTGAGTGTCTCCTTCAAGTTATCAGGTTCACTCTGGTGACCTTCTCCGGTGACACGGACAACCCCTCCCCACCCCTGTGGGTCAGGGAAGTGTCTCCTCCGTGAAGCCACTTGCAAACACTGTCTTGAGCTCAAGCCACACCAAGCTGCCCACAGAGTCCCAGCAAAGGGCTCAGTCACACTCGGTGTGTGTCCCTGTCACCCTGCCCAAGTCACAGGCCCCCAGTGGTGGCTGAGAAGCTGCAAGGGGTGCTGGCTCATGAATGACTCTTTGCTGGGCTGAGACCAGCTGACACGGGAGCCCTGCTCGGGGTCAGAGGGTATTGGCCACATAACTGAGCAACGCCTCCAGGCACGGGACCAGCTCTGCTCGGGTCCATCGTCCAGTGGAAGCGGGGAGTGGTGGTAATAATGGAAACCCTCGAATGTGGGGCTGAGGCTTAGTCTCCAAAGCACTTTCACAGCCGACATGATCTCGTGGGAGTCTCTGCAAGGTTCTGTGAAGTTGAGGATGTGCTGGGAGGAGTAGCCAGGAGGAGCCCGGCGCCGAAGAAGGAAGAGAGATGCTGGCGTGAGATAAGGATCCGGGAGCAGAGCCTCTTCCTTGAAAGCCCTGCTGCCCCGCTTCCTCTTTCCGATTAGATGGGACCGCTGATGTGGTCAGACAGGCGAAATCCTAAAGGCCACCATCCCCAAACTGTGACCTCAGCTAAGATGGGAGCCTTCGTGGGAACAGAATTTAAAATGAATCCCTTATAAAGCGGGACGTTTGACACTCTCTGCTGCGCTTAGTGAAGTAGTTCTTGTAGATGTTGTGAATCGTCCTCCTTTGCATCTAGACCGAAGGGCAAGAGAAACCACTGAAAAACCTAAACAGTCCAGTCTCACTGCCAAGGGCTGGAGGGGAAAGAAGCCCTGGCTCCAGGGCGAGGTCTTTTCCTGCGCGGGGCGAGCGTGTTTTCTTCCCCAGCGCGGGGGTCCTTTCACCGCAGCCCACAGCCTAACCCAGCTCTGCTTCACTTAATTTTGGGGGAACCTGAACAACTCTCTTGGCTGGATTACTGCAGCCTCAAGGGCAAGACCTTGACCTGCTTCCCTGGAAAGGGCACGAAGCGCCCAGCACAGGGCCGCCTACGTCGGTCTTCCACGCATGCGTGCTGAGGGCGCGGGTGTGCGGTGGGGCGGGGCGGGGCGGTGGGGCGGGGTGGGGCGGTGGGGCGGGGCGGGGCGGGGGGGCGAGGAGAGGGGCCGGATTCATTAACACGGCTTTGTGGTCGGTGAGGTCCTTTTGGTTACAAACCACAGAAGTGGATTCTGGCTTATCGGTTTAATCAAAGCGTAATTAAAACTGGGGATGTCCTGGAGGGAGACCCGGGTTTCATGGCTCAGAGAGGGTGCTGGCGGGCGAAATTGTCCCTTCCTTGCGCAGCTGTCTGGAGAGATCAGAGGGACGACCTTGACTTGGCCGCCTCAGCTCCTGGTGTGCGGGGTCGCTGGTCCAACCTGCAACTCCCCGGAGCTGGATCTGCTTAGATGAATGGGGTGTGGCTAGAGGGTCAGTGTGTGCGTGTGTGTGTAGGTGTGCGTGTGATTTTAGGGAACCGGTAGCTTCTCCAGGTTGTGTATTTCATAGCATATATTTTCATGCATGACCTTCTGTAACCCTAGCAGAGGGGCCATCATTTTTTTCATACCGAATGCTAAACTCAGCAGGAAAGAGCACTAATCTCTAGAATTTTCTTCGTTTAACTCTACATATTTCCTACAAGATACCATATTTTCGTTAAGGATTATCAGGTTTTCTGTTCATAGAAAGTTTATAAAACAGAGAGAAGTACCAAGAACAAAATTAACATTGCTCATGATCCCACCACTCAGAGAGAACAATTGTCTCCTTTGGTGGATATCATATACATAACATATATCACGTATGTAATAAAAATGTATACGTATTATAATGTATATAAATATAATGAGCACACTGTTTTGTGATCTTTCTCTTCATTTGCTGCATTTCCCAGTCCATTAGATAGTCTCTTCCATCATTTAAAATGGGTGCTTAATGGGTCCTATCACATACATGTAGCTAAATTTATTTACTCAGTCCTCCATTTTTGGACATTAAGGTGCTTCAAATTCTTTGCAGTTATAAGCAATGAAATAAACATCCTTGAAGAAGCATCTTTGTACATCTGTCTGACTATTTCCTTAGGATAAATTTCTACAAGTACAAATGCTGGGTTAAGAGATGGATATTTTTTAAGGTTTGCCTTTTTTTTTAAACTTGTGTGACTATTTTATTTTGATTTTTTAAAATGTTTATTTATTTATTTGGCTGTGTTGGGTCTTAGTTGCGGCACACATGGTCTTTTGTTGTGGCTAGCGGGCTCAGTAGTTGCGGCACACATGGTCTTTTGTTGTGGCTTGCGGGCTCAGTAGTTGCGGCACTCAGGCTTAGTTGTGCCACGGCATGTGGGATCTTAGTTCCCCGACCTGGGATTGAACCCACGTCCCCTGCATTGGAAGGCAGATTCTTAACCACTGGACCACCAGGGAAGTCCCTAAGGTTTTTTGATAAGTAGGATCAAATGCCCTTCTGAAATGTTGTACCGAGTCCTCCCCACTGTACTAAATAAGATAGTAACACTGAGTATGATTCATTTGCAAAATAGTTTCCTATTTTACAGGAGACAATGACATTTCATTGTGTCTTAATTTTTTAATATTTTATAAATACTTTTTATTGAGGTATAACCTGTTAACACACACATCTTAAGTGGGCAACTGGATGAATTTTTATGTATAGAAATGCCCACGTAACCACTGTCCAGATCAGGGTATGGAATATTTCCACCCCTCCAGGAGGCCCTCTGTGCCCCCTCTCAGCTAATTTCCCCCACTGGAAGATAACCACTATTCTGCCCTTTTCCGCTTTAGACAGTTTGTCTGTTTGTGACCCTCACATAAATTGAAACATACAGTAACTACTCTGTCCGTGAGATTCACCCATGTCGATATGTGCACCTGTAGTTTGCTTACTCTCACTGCTGAGCCTATTCCATTGTATGAATAAACTGCACTTTACTTATCCATTCGTCTGTGGAAGGATATTTTGGTTGTTTTCAGTCTTGAGCTGCAAAGAGTAAAGCTGCTATGAACGTTCTTGTAATGTCTTTTGGACCTAAGCACTCACATCCATGGAGTATATGCCCAGGAGGGAAGTGCTGAGTCAGATAGCATTCATATATTTAGTTTTAGTAGATCCTTCCAAAGATATTTTTCTAAGTGGTTGTATCAATTTAACTTCCCACCAGACATGCATGAGAGTTCCAGTTGCTCCACATCCTTGCCAACACATAGTATACTTGTCCTTTTAATTCAGACATTCTGGTTTAATTTGTATTTTTATTATTAGAGGTGAGGTTGATTATTTTTGGTGCATGTGCATTGACCATTTGGACTTCTTCTTTTTTGAATTGCTTGTTCAAGAAGATTTCTACCCTTCCTTTGTATTGGAGTAACTGTATCTCTTATTGTTACTATAAGTTACAGTAAGATACAAGAGTTACTGTAACTCTTATTTTAAGAGTTCTTTGTATATTATTATTATTATTATTGTTATTATTACTTTAACATTTGGTCATACATGTTGCCAAGACATACATGCTTTTAGATAAAATGGGGCTGAATGCAAACAAGTATCGAAACCTTATTATGGACCAGTCACTACTCTCAGGGTTTTATATATAATGTCATCAATCCTTATAGTTTATAGAAGAAGAAACTAAGACACAGAAAGGTTAAAGAACTTGCCTAAAATCATACGGTGAATAATTATTGGGGTGGGATTCATATGTATGCCATTGCACACCAGATCACGACAGTCTACCATCTCATGAATTTTCAACTGGACCACTATTGTCAAGGTTACTGGCGGGAATTGTGGAGTCTTCCTTTACAATCATTTTTGGAGTGATGATTTCATTCCATGATGTGGCTGATTCTGTTTGAAGGGGGGTTGTGTGCTCATGATTGGAAGAGACACAGTGTGACCAAGATTTCTGATGCCATTGGGCAGTAAGCAGCTGAGACCCCCTTGGTGGTCATCCGTCAGTCCTCAGTTCAGTCCATGACCCTGTATCTCCCACCCCCACCCCCGCTGATACCCTTGGCTCCTGCCAGACTGCGCTGCATGCTGTCTCCTGCCCACGGCTTGGGTTCAGGGCTGTCTAGCTCAGTCCTGTAAGTGCAGGGCTAAATCGTCGTTGGAGAAATAGGTGTATTTAATTCTTTATCATCCTCCTCTCATGCCCAAGACACCTATATTCCCACTTTTGAGAAGTGATTCCTGAAATAATAGTGGCAGCCAACTCTACTCTGTTCATTCCAAGTACTTTATGTACAACACAGAAAAGTAGGTCATTTAATCCGCAATTTTTCTGAATAACAATCATACCTACCACACGTGTCATATTGATACTTACCTGTGCACAGTGATATAAAGTGGAAATTATTATACAGTGATTTATTAAAATGTGGTATTTAAAATTTAAGTATTTTTAAAACTAAAAGTTCAAAAATCCAAAAAAGAAATTAAGATGGAATACAGAACAGTGGGATTTGGACAAAGTTTTTTGGACACACACACACACACACACAAACACACACACACACACACACACTTCCTTGTCTTGGGAACTGCAGCAGTCTGGGGGGTGGTTCCTGGGCTGGGCATTGGACAACCCCAGCTCTGCCCTGGGCACAGGCCACTGAATCCCTTGCAGTTGTGCAATCCCCGTCGCCAATTTTCTAGACCCTGTGTGGCAGGTCCCCTTCCTCTCAGTGGGGCTGGTGACCACTCATCCCATCCCTGCTGTCATCACTCTAATCTCAGGCTTCCCCACCGGCCCCTCAATGACTCTTGAGTGCCTCCCTTCTCTGCCACTGCCTGCCAGATGCTCTCCCCAAAACCAATCCCCCAAATCACTTCTAGATTCATCTAAAACCATTCATGTCAACATGTCATTACTCAAAAGCCCACAGTAAAGAAATGCATTTTAGACTGTGACCCCCTAGCTATGTAAGTGAGCACATATATACATGTTTGTAGGCATACATATATGTGTATACACACGCACAGGTGAAAAACTCAAGACAAGATTCATGAAATGTGAATTTCCTATGTGATGTCCTCCGTGGCATCTTCTATTCCATTCCATTTTACTTTATTCTATTCCATTCATTTTATTTGATTCCACTTCATTAAAATTAATGCCACTGGTGCCCCAATGCCTTTATTTCATGACCCCTTAATGGGTTGTCCCATTTTGACTGTCCCACTTTGACTCAGAGGGAAAGTTCAAGATTTTTAGCCTTGTTTTCAAGGTTTTGCCAACCTGCCAGCCCCAGGCTCCCCACTCCTGCCACCCGCCCCCATCATCCCTTCAGCTTTTTTTTCAGGACTGCATGTAGGAACTCTTGGTTTTATTTCCCCAAACTGGCCCACTCTCAGCTGTTCCTGATGCTCAAGGCTCTTTTCTGCCTGTCCCAGTGTGTCCCATTCTCTTCTTCACCCTGTTGGTCCTGTGGGCCCAGCTCAACCCCTGCCTCCTTCTGTAGTGACCCGGACCAAGATGCCCACACACCTGGCACCTAGATCAGGAGGATGGGCTCTGCTTTCATGATGCTTACTTTATGAACAACCCATCACAAACAGATTGGTTTCCCAGTTCAAACCATCGAGAAATGCTTGGCCAGGAGCAGGACACTTATCACTTCAGCAAGTTACTGGTGGCTGAGAATACCCAACCCCTCCTTCCCCAGAGCCCCTACCCTCAGGCTGCCCATGGTGTTGGTGAGGAAATCAGAATGTTTTGGTAACAAGTTGGAACCAGAAACCAATTTTCCTGCAGAGGTAAACAACACTACATCGGCAGGTGAACCTGAGAAAACGTTTTGAGTGCTGTGCTTAAAGACATAGGGGTACATAGGTTTTCACGAGCTAGCCAAACAACCTCTACTCAGAATATCGTTTTACAGGAAAATGCATTACATCACATACCTGCTCTAAACCACCGACCTACCAACTTCTGGAATTCTGCCTGTCCTTGGATCGAGCACCTCTTGTACTACCCTGTCTCACCACATTTCCATGTGGGCGTGTCTTATCTCCCCAAATCAATGGCAAGCCTTGGAGCACAAAACGGTGTCCCCAGCCGCCCTCCACTTTCTCCCGGGCTGAGCAGGGCGCCACCTCCCTCCATAACCACTTGTGGGCGACACCTCGTTCTCCCCGCCTCCTCCGGCCACCCAGCCACCTCAGCTCTGCCTTCATCTTGGTTCATCCCAGCGTACGTGGGTCCCGTCTGTTGTTTGGAAAATCTTAAGGGATTCTTAGCAGGAAAGCGAGGACAAAGAGGGACAGGAGACAAAAGAATAGGGGAGGAGAAGAAAGGAAGAGGGATGGATGGAAAAAGGGACGAGAAAAAGGGAGAGAGGTGAGAAGTAAGACACAGAAATGAAGAGAGGAAGACAGATGATGGAAGGGGAAAAGGAAGAGAAAAAATGAAGAAAAATGAAAATGGGGAAAGAAAGAGATGAGAACAAAAAAATACGAAGAGGAGAAAATGGAAAGATAAAAGGGTGATAAAAGAAAAAGAAAAAAGAAAAAAAATTCTACTAATCTTACCAGAAATTGTCTCGCTGCAGAAAAGAACAGAGAACCAGACTAGGTGAAGACAAAGGAGTGAGAACTGTGATTCAGGATTCCCATCCTGGACAAAAAGAGACAAAGGTGTACAGAGTTTCAGCTCTACAAGATGAAAAGAATCATGGAGATGGGTGGTGGTGATGGTTGCCCAGCATTATTCATGCACTTAATACCACTGAGCTGTACACCTGCAAGTGGTGAAGATGGTCAACTTTATGTTATCTGTATTTTGCCACAATAAAAAGAACAATTTAAAAACTCCCCATAGATCCCCATTTGATCAAGCTCCCATTTGACGAACAATTAGGAGTTTGCATTTGGTATATGTACTAAATGTTATTGCATATTTTTAAAGTATAAAATAAATCCCAAGCTTCATACTAGATATTCAATAGAATTATTTATTTAAAATAAATAAGAGAAATGCTCCAGGGGCAAGGATTGACTGAGAAGGGAAATGAGGGAAACTTATGGGGTTTCGGTAATGTTCTATACCTCGATGAGGGGTTAGGTTACATGGGTGCATGCACGGATACTTAAGATCACAAATGTACATTTAAGGATTGTACATTTCCTTGTACGTACATCTTACATCAAAAGAAAAAAATGTAAATAAATATTTAACTCAAAAAGGAGAGGGCTTTGGACAGGTGTTTCTGATGGACAAGGAGCTAGAATGACCTAACAGAATCAACAGCTGTTTCCCGAGCCAGCTGAGCCACTGAGGACAGAGGGCTCATTCTCTGTGGCTTCAGGGTGCAGGTGCCCCCCAGGGCCTAGTTCAAGTCCTAGCCTCTTCAGTGTGAGGCATCACCTTGCAGCTGATGGGGCATCTTCCCCTCAGATTCCCTAGAGCTGTGGTCCTGCCTATCCTTGGAGCAGGAGGAGACAGATGTCAAGACCATGGAAGGTTCTGGAGGCTTTCAAATCCCCGAGTGCTGTCAAGGTGTGGCCCTGAGCATCCACACGAGGGATCAATGCACACCTGCCTCAGACACAGCTGGCTCTGAAAAGCAAAGAGAAGTTAAGAATACAGAATAAGATGCATAGGTCCACTGGAAGGCCTTTCCTCCAACCTCCTAAACTGGCCTGTTTGTGGCACTGACAATACGATTTTGGAGGACAAGGTGAAATTAACCCTCTGTGCTTCAGTTCCAAATACGCTCTCTTGACTTATAACGTGCTTGTCTTAAGGAGGGTCCTTGAGCTGCAAGGAGAAAAAAATAAAAATCCGTTGTGGGCTACATAATAGAAAACAACTTAATAATGAGTTTAATTTTGAGAGGGTGATACATGTAATGTTATCTACTTTTTTGGTAAACAATGTGGGACAGAAAACTCCATTTGACAAAAACAAAAATAATAAAATACATATGTTGGCTTAATATTGAAGTTAGTTAAGAGAAGGAGGCAAAAAGAGATGGGGAGTGAGGATAGATGGAAATAAGAAAGATGGAGAGAGGCAAAAAAGAATGAGGCAGAGAAGGAGAATGAAGGAAGAGAGAGAGAGAGAGATATGATTGACAGAGAGGAAAATAGCGACAGATACTCTGCATAAAGCACATAGATGCACGTAGGCAGAGACCATCAGAGACCAATCGAGAAAGATGCTCATGTGGGAGTGTACCTACATACACAGGCAGGCACAAAGGCTGGATCCAGAAGAAACAGTTTCAACCTGGGGTCTTGAAAGTGGTCCCTAAAAGATAAATAAATCATGTTGCTTTTTCACATCTGCAGCACTGTTGAAGATTTCACCTGCTGCTTTCACCGTGACCAGATGCATTAAGCTAGAGGTCAGACATCAGAGTGACCATCTCTACTCCTGATTGACTTGGATGACACATGGGTCCCATTTTGGTGGTAAGCTCTTTTATTTCCTTCCTCAGTGAAGACAGATTTTCAAGTACCATTTATGCCTTTAGGATAATCTGTCATCAATTAATTTGGACATTAGGTGGGCCTAATGGCCCCTTAAAGGTGTCCAGGTTCTAATCTTCAGAATCCATGACTAGGCTATGTTACACATTAAGGGGGAATTAAGGTTACAGATGGAACCAAGGTTGCTAATCAGCTGTTGTTAAAGTGATTATCCTGGATTATATGAGGGACCCGGTGTAATCACAGGGTCCTTGAACGGGGATGCAGAGAGTCAGGAGCATCCTGAGAAAGACTCTATCTGCCATCACTAGATTTAGGATGGAGGAAGGGGCCATGAGCCATGGAATGCTGGCGGCCTCCAGGAGCTGGAAAAGGCAAGAAAATGGATTCTCCCCTAAAACCTCCAGAAAGGAATGCAGCCCTGCTGATACCTTGATTTGAGGCCAGTGACACCCATTTCAGACTTCTGACCACCAGCACTATAAGAGAATAAATTTGTGTTGTTTTTAAGGCTCTATGTCTGTGATAATTTGTTACAGCAGCCTTTAGGAACCAAATATAGACATAAATCCCTCAATGAATACCTCATTTTCAGACCGCTTCTGTATTGTAGGTGTGTTTGAAAATATCAACCCTGATAATCTGTCCTGCAGATCAACAAGTTGACCGTTATTATTATTTTTTTTAATAGCTGTTCTTTGAACTCAGTTGAGGAGTATTCATTATTTTACAATTAGTTGGGAGTGTGTTTGTGTGTGTGCATCACCTCAAAACCCACATTACACAGGAAATTTGAAGTGGCCTAAGCTCCAGAGAGCTGTGAAAGTTGATCATCTGGAGAGCTGGAAGTATAGAGACCTCGGTCATTTAACCATATCTGCTGCCTTCTCACATTGATAAAAGCCTTAATTGTTCCCTTTATGTGGAGCTGAAACCTCCAGAATCACAAATCTTTGACTCAGAGAAGGCTTAGACTCTAGCTGCATGTTGGCACCACCTGGAATCTTCTAGAAATCCTGATGGTCAGGCCACATGTAAATTGGAATCTTTGGAAGTGCCAGTAGGTATCGGTATTTTGTGCAGCTCCCCAAGTGATTCTGGTACAGCCAAGATTAAGAACTAATGCTTTCACGGGACCTAAGGAGCAGATCTCCAGACCCTCCGGGGGCATCGAGCAGGCCTGCCTTCTGTAGACTGGCTGCACGGGTAGATGCAGAGGTGGGGAAAGTGAAAGGTGTGGGGTGATTCAAGACTCCATGGCATAAAAAAGAACGGAATAATGCCTTTTGCAACAGCATGGATGGACCTAGAAATAATCATATTAAGTGAAGTAAGTCAGACAGAGACAGACAAATATCATATGATAACACTTATATATGGAATCTAAAAAAATGATACAAATGAACTTATTTACAAAACAGAAATAGACTCACAGACATGGAAAAAATCTTATGGTTACAAAGGGGATAGTGGCAGGGCGGGGGGCGGGGAGATAAATTAGGAGTTTGGGATTAACAGATACACACTACTATATATAAAATAAACAACCTACTGTATAGCACAGGAGAAAATACTCAATATCTTTTTTTTTTTTTTGGCTGCGTTGGGTCTTCGTTGCTGCGCGCGGGCTTTCTCTAGTTGTGGCGAGCGGGGACCACTCTTCGTTGTGGTGCGCGGGCTTCTCATTGTGGTGGCTTGTCTTTGTTGCGGAGCGTGGGCTCTAGGCACGCGGGCTTCAGTAGTTGTGGCTCGCGGGCTCAGTAGTTGTGGCTCGTGGGCTCTGGAGCGCAGGCTCAGTAGTTGTGGCGCACGGGCTTAGTTGCTCTGCAGCATGTGGGATCTTCCCGGACCAGGGCTTGAACCCATGTGCCCTGCATTGGCAGGCAGACTCTCAACCACCGCGCCACCAGGGAAGTCCCGAGAATACTCAATATCTCGTAATAACCTATAAGGGAAAAGGATCTGAAAAAGAATATATATATTTGAATCACTTTGCTACACACTTGAAACTAACACAACATTGTAAATTAACTATACTTCAATTTAAAAAAAAGACTCCATGGCAAAGGCCTTACATGGTGTACCAAGCATTAATTAAGCCTGTAATAACATTTGCAATAAAACTAAGATGCCTTGGGAAGCGGTTCCAACAACTGCCTCAGCCATATCAGCATCTGACCATGATGGTCTTCAGTTCTCAGTCCTTAGCACAGGGCTTGGTGCTGATGGAAACCTGTGGATAGGCAGCACTCACAGTGGTCAAAGTCTCGGAGAGGTTCAAGGTGGATTGACAACTTCCAGGCGGGTCAGCCTCATCCCCCCTCAGTTGCTGCCTTATCCTCCTTGGTGACAGGGGCCCCACCTGTCTCCTCACGTCTCTGCTTCATAGGGTTGTGGGAGATAAGAAGATGAAAGTCATCCATGGGAGAGCAATGCTTCAGACACTCAGACGTCTGTGGAATGAATGAACAGCCCAATGTGGGAATGGAATCTCTGTTGGTGTTATCCTCTCTGCCCACGGGGGATCAAGGGGAAATAATTGAGTCCAGGGGTTGTTCTTCCTTCTAAAGTAATTGTCAAAAGAAATCTAATAGATTTTAAAAATTTTTATTTATTTTATGTATTTATTTTTGGCTGCGTTGGGTCTTCATTGCTGTGCACGGGCTTTCTCTAGTTGCGGCGAGCGGGGGCTACTCTTTGTTGTGGTGCACAGGCTGCTCATTGCGGTGGCTTCTCTTGTTGCAGAGCACGGGGTCTAGGTGCACGGGCTTCAGTAGTTGTGGTGCATGGGCTCAGTAGTTGTGGCACATGGGCTTAGTTGCCCCGTGACCTGTGGGATCTTCCTGCAACAGGGCTCCAACCTGTGTCCCCTGCATTGGCAGGCAGATTCTTAACCACTGCGCCACCAGGGAAGTCCCTCAAAAGAAATCTAGCTGTAAAATTCTACTTTGCTTGTATAAATAAACAGGAACCTCGTAACCCTGGGCAACTGGAAAGTTGGAAAGTTCTCTCAGTACAAATTTGTAGGGACCAGGAGCTTTTAAAGAACTAGAATTTCTCATGTACCAGTCACTGATACAACAGTAACGTCATTAATTTGGATCCTGCGAATTTGGAATCTGCAGTAATGTATACTTGTCCAACTAATTCTCCTTGAAAAAACGTTCAAAATAATTTGTTCCCTTATGGAAAAAACTTGTACTTACCAGCTAAACTTTTGACTGAGTCCAGAGTTTGAAAGTCTAGGGTCAAATCTCAGATCGGCGATTTATTAGCTAAGCGATGCTGGAAAAGTAGCAGCCTCTGTGAATCTCTTCTGTAAAACCAGTAATAACCCCCAGTTTGCTGTAAGCTTAAACATGATGAAACAATATGGCAAACTGTAGAGTGCTTTATCTAGTCTTTTTTATCATCTAAATCTAGTTGTTCATGAGTAGCTTTCTTAAACTCAAGAGATATCAGATTCCTTCATGTGGCTTCTGGCCGTAGACCTCTCTGGACTGGACCTATGGGTTCCTGCCTTGCCGGGGCTGGGCCTCAAGGTCTCGTGTGTGCAGACAGCACTGATGACCAGAACAAGCCGCATTTGGTGCAGGTCCCGGGTGCTTCATGGTACAGCCAGGAAAGAACGACTTATTGATTGATCACTTATTATCCTTGTCAAGTTTCCAGCCCTCTCCTCATCTTCCATATGATCGACAGGCTGGTTCACGGTTGGCACTGAGAATGAGCGGCTTAAATTTTAATCAGGTTCAGGTAACAGGTAAGGACTGGTTCCCCAGCAAGGGGAAAAACACAGCAAATATTTTGGATTCAACTATGTGTGCCGTATCTTGCTGGAGCTTGCAGGCCCTTTGGAGGCTCTCAGACGGCTCTTAATTAATTGCTGGAGCCAAGTGGGGCAATCTTGTGAGGGCCGTTGCTTTTACTAATCTGATCCAGCAAGCACTCGGGAGGGGGCGGGGCTGGCCTTGGATTTGGGGGAATGAGTGGGGCGTGGGAGGATCTCGCCCCAGGTGGTTGGAACAAAGCTTGAATGGCCAACCTGTTGGTCAAGCAAAGGAACAGACTTTCCCTTCTAGGCTTAGTTCCCTGGCTTGGAAATAAGGGACCTGGAATTGAATCCCGGCTCTGCCACTAAGTATCCCTGAGACCGTGGGTCAATTAACCCCTTTGAGCTTCAGTGTCTCAGCTGTACAATGAATACAGAACGACAACCTGGCAGATTTTTGTGGGAATCAAATGAGATGAGAATGAGGCCATGTAACAGAAGCCTGGGGTCTGGTCCTGCAAGGCTGCTGAGCAGCTGGGCAGATGCCCGCAGCTAGAAGCTGTGCTGACCCTGTGGATGCGGATAGCGGAAGAGATCTGGGTGCGCACATTTCCCCCGGGCACCAAGGATTGGAGATTCTGGGGGTGGGAGCCTGCAGGTGCCAGGGACCATCTCCCTAACTCCTCTGCAGCAGGGCCGGCAGCTCCCAGGGAGCTTGGCAGAGCTGGACTTGGAGGGAGAGGTTCCTGCCTACCTGGTCTAGGCTCCCACTGGGTGCAAGGGGACCTTTCCCTTGGCCCTGGTCCTGGTAGAGCTCTGTTTTTGCTTTCACCACCTCTGACTTGGCCTGTGCCTTGATCACCGAGGTTGAGGATTCCTTCCATACGCTCCCACGGAGGGCCACAGCCTCCTGGAGAATCGGTGGGCTGGGCCTCTGGAAGGACACAGGTATAGCTGCATCTGCCACTCCTCCCGGACCCACGCTGCTGCTTTAGTAATCCGTGCTGTTCCCCCGCTCCTCTCTTTGTCTGGGACACCTTGCCCCATCACCCTTCTCCTGCAGGAAGTCTTCCTTGACCACACCAGAGAGGGGCAACCTTTTTCCAGGCCCAAGAACTCCCTGGAGATGTCTCTGCTATGATCTTTGACACATTCCGTTGCTCTTGTCCTTGTCTTGGCCGTCTCGTTCAACCAGTCTGAAAGGCTCCTGAGGGCAGGCTCTGGATCTCACACAGCTTTGAGTCTCCAGGATGGGAGCCACCTCCCGATATATATTTACTGAACTGAGCTAACTCCTTTCTTTCTAATGTAAGAATTGAAGCCACAAGAGGGATGGGGACCTCCCTAAAGTCATGTGCTCATCAGCTTCTCAGGCAGGGTCAGGAATAGCCTAGATTCTCATCGCATTCTTATTTGATTGAAGAATGCTATATTCATGACTCAATAGATCAGAATTAGTCAATCAGAAAACACTTGAGCATCACAATGTGGAGGATACAGGTAGAGCAGGTAGTAATTTTTTACAAGCCTCAAACTCCGGTATGCAGAAATGCAACTTTATTTTTTTTATTTTTTTCTTATTTTTCAATAGATCACATGATCATATTACATATAAGCAAAAAATATAAAAAAGCTATAACTTAATATGTCTTTTTTTCTATTTTACTAGTTGCTTGTGAATCCTTTAAAAGCAGAACCATATGTGAATATTCCTTTTTTTTTTTTTTTTTTTGACCATGCTGTGGCTTGTGGGATCTTAGTTCCCTGACCAGGGATTGAACCTGGGCCCCTGGCAGTGAAAGCACTGAGTTCTAACCACTGGACCACTAGGGAATTCCCCAAATGTAAATATTCTTATTCCTCCCTTTTTACATAAAAATGTAGCATATTGCTTGCACCTTGCTTTCTTCATTACCTTTCCATATCATTATTATTTCATAGCTATAGAATATTCCATTAATGATTTAAACGGTCTCTTGTTGATGTTAGCTGTTTCCTATTTTTCTTCATTATAAATGAAACTGCAGTGAGTGACTATATGCATATGTCAATTTGAACAGGTAGGTCAAGAGGAGAAATTCCTAGAACTGGAATCACTGGAATAGAGGGAAAATGCTTTTGTAAGATTTATAGACATTTCCAAACTCCCCTGCGCAGGGTTGTGTCAATTCAGCCAGCCCTGGAGAGAGCATCTGTTGGCCACAACTGCACCAACAGAGCATCATCCACTCAGTCCAAGTTGGAGGTCCTCTTTCTACCTAGTGATAGTGCCATGGACTGAATTGTGTCGCCCCGAGTTCATATGTTGAAATGCTACCCTCACCCACTGTGACTGCATTTGGAGACAGAACCTTTAGGAGGTAATTAAGGTTAAGTGGGGTCATAAGGTTGGGGCCCTGATCCAATAGGATTGGTGGTCTTATAAGAAGAGAAAGAGAGAGACTACTCTCTCCCCACATGAGCACAAAGAAGAGGTTATGTGAGGACGAAGTGGCCACCCACAAGTCAGGAAGACAGCCTTTATCAGAAACTGAACCCTGATGGACTTTGATCTGGGACTTCCAGCCTCCAGAACTGTGAGTAATAAATATCTGTTTTTTAAGCCACCCAGTCTGTGATGTTTTGTCATGGCAGCCCAAGCAGACTAATGTATGTAGAAAAATCTTAGTTACTTCAGGGTAAACTCATTCATTTTTGTGTTTTTCTTGATTGCTTTGGGATCACGGTTGGGAGTTTAGGAGTCTCTGCCTTCCCCTTGCTTCCAGGGCAGCATCTGGCTGAAATCATGGCATTTTGTCACTAACTTTCTCTGCCCTCCTTGGCTTCCACTGAGAGGTCTGTGATCCCACCATTCCTGCCTCCAGGACATGGTATGTCTTTATCCGCCTGCTTCTTTTTCTTCTTCTGGGTCTCAGGTGTGCAGATTGGATTAATCATAGCCCTTAGTTCATGCCATACTATCATTACGGTCCACTTTTTTGTTAGTTATTTCTAATAATGATTAAAATAATTAGTCATTTTATGAGATGCCTGTGGTCCCACCAAGGTCTCTAGTTATCAGCCCATGACTCTGTTTCCTTTTTGTCCTGACTGCGACCCCTTTGTACTCTCCTCTGTTGCTCTCTGAGCCTCTCTGGTGCTATCTCAGGCCCTCCCTTCTGGCTCTGCTGCCTCTTGCACTCAACTGCTTTGGAGGGTTGGGGAGCGACTCTGTGAGGTTCCAGGCTCAACTGTGCTGGTAAATGTCTATCAGCTGGCTCTGATGAGGGGGGAGGGGTGCAGAGAGGACCCAATTTGTAGCATTTACTGTTTTCAGGGGTGTGAAAACCCCCACCCTGACCAATTTCAAGCTGCTAATCCCAACCAGTTCACAAAATTCCTGAAAATTTAACAGTTGGCTGCTGGAATGAGTTGGTTCCAGGTTCACCACTGGGATAGGGCCCAGGGGTCTTCTCTAGACACCCACAACTTTCTCCTTTTCAGTTTGCATTCCCGAGCTGGGGCAGCCCTTCTCCAGTCTCTAGGGAAATGGTAATCTAGCCCCTATTTGTGCTCTTTTCAACCCGTTATGCTTGACTGGGGCTTGGCATTCTTTGAGGATTACCTTAGAAAATTTTACTCTGATCTCTGTCCTCTGTGTAACCCCTCTCATTTGTGTCTACAGGAACAAGGGAAGAGAGTTGTGGGGAGAACAAGGCAGCAAGGGTTGAGAGTGCATCCACCACAGAAGGGATTTTGGTCTGTTTGTCTCAGTTGTCTTTTTGGTTGGCATATTGTAGATATGCCAACAATACATACCTAAAAATTAATACATATCTAAAAATCTTATCATGCAACTCAAAGACGTAGAAGATATAGTCTTTGCCTTCATGGAGCTTACACTTGGTATAAGATACGGGATGAACAAAATGAACAAAGATACGGAATGGCAAGTGCCAAATTATGGTCCAGACAATGAGTTTTGGTGGTTGTCTGGAGGATGGAGAAATTGCCCTGAACCAGGATGCTCAAAGAGTGCTCCGTGGAGAAGATGGGATTTGTACTGAGTCTTGAAGGATGCTGTTTCTGGAATAAGCCCAATAACTAATTGAAAGCATGTAATTCAACTTTGACAGTATGTCAAGTTGTCTCTTAGAAAGCCAGCAGAATTCTTCCTGCTTGGCCAAGAGATATGTACCCTGTCATCAGGAAGCAGGTTTGATGGGTGCACTCTTGAAACTTTAGCTCCCCCAAGCAATGGCCCAAATTTGAGAACAGTCACATTGAGTCAGGACCTGCAAGTATTGGAGGCATGGTCCTTATTCTCTAAGAGCTCCTAGTCTGATTAAGAACATCCTGACACGCTCAGTTGACAGGTACATGTGCAATGCCAGAGAATTATGATTTCCCTTCTTTTCCACCTGCATGGATTGCAAACTTAGGAAGGGGAGGTATGTAGGAAGATCATTATGAGGAGCTTCCCAGGTGGCCCTCCACACAGCCAGGACTCAACCTAACACCTTCCTTCCAGGTTGAACAGATGCTTAACCTGTTGTGTTCTTTATCTCAGGGTCTGAGGGCAACATCTACCTGGATGTGCAAGTGAGAAAACTTAGCAGTACCCTAGCTTGCTGCAAGGCATGAAGTACGTCCTCAATCCATAGTCCATTTCATTCACTTATTCATTTAATTGTTCATTAATTAATTCAGCAAACAAGAGCTTACTCTGCGGGGAGGTAGTATAGTGTATGGACCAATGGCATGGGCTCTGGACAAAGATAATTTGGGTTGGAATCCTGGCTTTGCCACTTACTAGCTGTGTGATTGTGAGCAAGCTGCTTAAAGCCTCTAAGGCTTGGGTGCTTTTATCTGTGATGTGAAAATAATAGCATGCTTTTCATACGGTCATTTTAAAGATTAAATGAGATAATCCATGAAGGGTGCTTCATAAGCGTTAGACACGGAGTTAGTACTCAATACATGTTTGCTAGTTATTATAACGATCGCTAGCAGCACTACAGTTGTGTTCTTGTACTTTAGGAGGAGTATGGATGAATATGACCCTGCCCTAGCGCCAGAGAAATTCTGTTTCCTCTTTTCTGGAGAGTGTACATCCCCCTTACCAAAAATGTATGTGTGTGTGTGTGTGTGTGTGTGTGCTCCTTTTAATTAAATCACCCATGGGAGGTAGCGTCCACCGGGTAGACTTGAGCCTTGAAGGGAAAATGTGAGCCCTACTTATCCCTTCCCTGTAGATCCATGTGTGGAGGGCCTCTATCTGCATCCTTCCCAATGCAGGGAATGGAGCCTCAAGTCCTACTTCAAATGGCGCTGTGACCGTGGGCTGCCTAACCAATGGCTGGATGGACTTCAGCTGCTTTTGTGCCTCAGCAGGTGCCCCCAGCCTCATTCCCAACAGTAGGATGCCAAAATATGGTCCCAGGTGCCCTCTAAAAAATCCACCTCTTGCTGAAGGGAAAGGATGCAGACATGCACAAAAGGACAAAGAGGTAATCATGAAGCCCAGTACTAGCCAGGATCAAGCCGATTACTCAACCCCAAGCTCTGTGGCAGAGGCAGGGAGGACAATGCCACACAAACCACAGAACACCCCACGTGGAGCAAATGTGGGCAGCAATGATTGCACCATCATACCATTCAGACTTACTCAACTGTGAGGTTGGAGATGGCTGGGCCACATGGGTGTGTTCAGCCGCAGAACCCAGGTGAGGTGGCCACTAACCTACTGACACCTGTGGGGAGAGATGGAGGCCCCTGGTCAGAGTCTCCAAGGAAAAGGTGGCCTGGTGGGAAAATGGGTGCGAGGGGTAAGGTCTGAGAAAACAAACAGGGAATGAAGTTCAAGGGCTTTGAGATTAAGTAAGCACCTCAGGTCTAGTTTTCTTCATGACTTACACTAGGGTCAACTTCATGGCTACTGAGAAGGCTCCCTGTCTCCAACTCCACATCTTCCTCACCAGCTTTCCCTTAACAAGGCACCAAGCCTCCTGTAATTCCTGGGGGTACTTGAAATGCATATCCCGCCATAGCAGGGAAAAATAAAACCCGAGTGATTCCTAATCACACTAGCATGTAAATCACTGGTCTGGGGTCTTTTTCTGAGAGTAGGCTGGGATAAGAGGACATCGGAAAGGTGAAAAAAATACTGCCCAACTTGGAAGCCTCAACGGGGTGACGGAAGCAGTGGGAGGAGAAGGACAAGATTGCAGAGAAAGACGCTTGAGTCTTCAAAGAAAAACTTTGCTTCCTTTGCCCCCAAATTAATTTGAATTCCTCCCTCCCTTCCTTCCTTCTTTCCTTTCTCTTTCCTTTCTTTCTTCTATAAAACTTTTTTGAGACTCACTACATTGTTTTGGCACTAGGCGTATGACAATAAATACTACACAGACCCTGTCCTCTCTGAGTTCCCAAGAGAAGACTAAGGGTGAACTAGCAAATTATCACAATGAAGTGTGACCATGCACTACAGAAAGATGAAATATAAGAGGCAATGGGAGAAAACGGGAGGGAGTGATTGCTTCTGTGTGGGGTTAGCCCTCTATTTGCACAGGCTGATCTCGAGGGATTTCTATGAAGGTTACACGTCTCACTCTTGCCTTCAGCAGGGATAAAAGCAGAAACAGAGGAAAAGAAAGGATGGTAGTGGTGGTGATGAGGGGGTGTGGGTAGATTTATCTGAGTTTGGGGAGCCTAGGTGGCTTTTAGACTTAGATTTTAAGACTAGCTTGTGTCTAAGTAATGACCTTGAACAAGCCTGTTTGTCTGCAAGGGCCTCTGCTGGATTAGATAAACTTGGGTGTCCCTCTATGCCTTATTCCACAATTGTTTGAAGGGTTTTTGTGTTGATCTCCATGGGGCAGATGACTCACTTCCTTTACGAAGTTGGTGGCTGGGAGGGAGGGGTAGAACCGACCTAACTGAGCACCAGTTGCTTTCAGGCACCATGCTAGGCAATTTTCTGTGTCATCTAATTTACTCTTCCCCAAAACCCTATCGAGAGGCATATTATTAGTTCCATGTTGTAGATTAGAAAAGCGACGCTTAGAGCAATGAAGTCCAACTTTATGCAGTAAACTTGTGACAGGGTATGGATTACCCCCCCTACCCCCAGATTTGATCTTACTTCAAAATCTATGCTCCATTACACAGTATGATCTGGCTTTTAAAAGCAATGGAAAAATGGAATCTGGGTAGCCATGTTCATGAATTTCATTAAATAAGCTTTGTGAAATTAGACTCCAAGGGGAAAATATGGTCAATCCTGGATTGCTCTGTTGTTATTAGATGACTTAGCATTGTGATAGTAGCTGTATCATCTTGGATGAGTCACTGAACTTTTCGTTAAAATATTTCTTCATCTGTACTTGGGATAATAATAATATCGTAATACCCTATACTACCTTTGCTGACTGAAGTGAAGAGCAAATAAATATAAATGCATGTTTTTGAATCGTAAAGTGTTATGCAATTTTGATTTGCTCTAACTTGGTTTACTAGGTCTCGGGTGTCCAAATGTCAGCTTTTGGTTCTAATATTCAAATCCATTTAGATTTTTTTATATTGACATATAAATAGATACAGAAAAATACACAAATCATAATTTGTGAATTAGCTTGATGAATTATTACAAAATGAAGCACTTTTATGTAACTACCCATATCAGAGATTGAACATTATCAGTACTCAAGATGCCCCTCTTATGCCCCCTCCCAATTACTATGCCCTTCTTTCTTCCTAGAGGTAGTCACTACGAAACAGAGCAGGACCCTATGGTCCTCCCCCACGCCCCCCAAGAGTCCTCAGCCTATCTTTTGTCTGTAGAAAAACTTTAGCCAAAGAATAAGTTTCATCAGAGAAGTGAGAAAATGCAGAAGCAAAGGAAGGCAGTCAAGCAGGACAAAATAATAATAGTTTAGTCATTAAGCAAAGTCAAGGACCTTTAGTTCCTCTTCAAGGGCTATTGATAATATTCTGAGCCCTATCCTTTGTGCTGTTTTGTAGATACTGAAACCTTCACCAGGTGGAAGAAGTTAACTACGTAATGACCAGACTGTAGCCACCACATAAGCTGCCACAATTCTGAGAACTGGCCTCAAAGAAATGGGAACAAATCGACCTTGGAATTGAAGACTAACTGTACTGAAAACAATCAAGATGATGCTGGTCAGACCATTGATGACCAATTTCAAGAAGACCGTCAGAGCTAACGGTGCTGTTTCTGCATGTAGCCCTTCCCTCCACCTGTGCACCCCTGAAACTCCCCTTTAAAAGCTCTTGCCCACGGATTATCAGGGGAGAGTTGTCGGCCTTTGCACGTGAGTCCTCTCCCCACCCCTTTGCCGGACTGCAAAATAAAGCAAACTTTCCTTTCCACCAACTTTGCCTCTTTATTGGCTTTTGAGCGGCAAGCAACCGGACCCCACTTTCAGCAACAACTATCCTGACCTAACCTTAGATTCGTTTTGCCTATTTTTGAACTTTATGTAGATGGAATCATACAGTATGCATTTTTTTGTTTGCTTAGCTTCTTAATTCAACCTTATGTTTGTGAGAAAGAAGCAGGTGTTTATTAATTTTCACTACTGCATAGTAAACTATTGCCTAAATAGATCACACTGTACACTAATCTAATAAATTGACTGTTGAATAGTAAACCAGTTTGAATTCTTGGAATAAACCCAACTTGATCTGATGTATTATTCTTTTTTATATAGTTGAATTCCATTTGATAGTATTTGCTCAAGCTTTTTGCTTCTGTGCTTGTGAGTGAAATTGGTTCGTACTTTTCCTTTTTTTTTTTACAGTGTTCTTGTCAGGTTTTGGTGTCAAGGTCATTCTGGCTTCATAAAAAGAGGTGGGAAATGTCTTTTCCTTTTTCCTCTGAAAAAGTTTGTGTACAATTGGTACTATTAATCTTAAGGAATTAATAGCACCATCGTACACAAACTTTTTACCAATGAAAGACATGGGCTTGGAGTTTTGTTTATGGGAAGGTTTTAAATCATGGATCCAATCACTTAAATAGACGTGAGATCTATTTAGAGTTTTTATTACTTCTTATGTCAGTTTTGGCAGGCTATATTTTTTTAGGAATTTTTTCATCCATTTAAATTTTCAAACTGATTAGCATAGACTTGTTCTTAATACCTTTTATCTATTTAATATCTGTGGTATATTTCTTGGAGGATAAACCCTTTTACTACAAAATGTCATTATCATTATAAAATGTTCCTCTTTATCTAGTAAGGCTTCTTGCCTTCAAAGTTATTTTGTTTGATATTAATATGGTTACATGCACTTCCTTTTGGTTAGTGTTTGCATGGAGGTATATCTGTTTCCATCCTTTTATCTTAAATCTCTCTGTATACTTATGTTTAAGGTATGCCTCATAAAAGCAGCATATTTTTCTGTCTGGTCTGTTAATCTTTGTTATTTAATTGAAATATTTAATCTTTATACTTAAGAGTTTCTTATATATGTAGTTTTAAATCTGTTTTTTAAAAATGTTTTATTTCCTATTTGTCTCATCTTCTATGATTTTTTTTCTCACTTTTTTCATGGTATTAAAATGTGTCCACAGGGTCTTTGATATGTCATCTTTCAAGAGGTGGAACTGGTCACATTTCCTTGAGTGTGACTTAATGGTTCACTTCTATCAAATAGAATAAGGCATAAATGACAGTGAGTGATTTAAAAAACTAGATCACGGATGTAGCAGCCATGTTCTGAGGACACTAGAACAACCACTCATACGTAGTGAAGAACTGAGACCTCCTGCCAAAAGCCTTAGGAATGAATCATCTTGAAAGTAGGTCCTTCACTCAGTCACACCTTCACATGACTGCAGCTCTGGCTGACATCCCGACGGCAACCTCATGAGATGCTCTGAGTTAGAGCCACCTAGCTAAACTGCTTCCAAATTCCTGACCCACAGAAACTGTGAAGTATCAAATGTTTTGTTGTTTTAAGCTGCTAAGTTTTCTTTAAGCTACTATGTTTCTTACTTTATTTGGAATAATTATTTTGTATTATTCTTTTATTCTGTTAGACATCTGTTGGTCACATATTCTTTTACATTTTTTACTCTGGGTTTTTTACACCTGTCTCAGCTTATGGACAGTGACACTATCAGCTAGAAATGCCTGGGGATACTCACCTGGGTCCATGTCGAGCTCCCCTACAGACATCTTCCCTTTCAGAACCAATGTTGTAGCTGGACGAACCCCTCTTATTATGATTGCAAAATGCCCTTAGCAACAACCATTTGGAAACTTTGAAAAAAGAGACAAGGTTTATCACTCCCAAGTCTTGGAGGGTATACAGCATGCCTGGGGCCACACAGTGAGGTGGGTATGAGGGAAGAGAGAGAGTGAGGAAGCAGGCCTGGGGTTCTGCTTTTATTGGGGTCCAGAAGGGGGGCCTAGGGTTTTGCAGGTTCATTCTTTATTGGTGAATTGAAAACCTAAGAGTGAGAATTAAAGCGCAGGAAAGAATGAACAAATAGCCCAAATAGTCAGTTATCTAAGTCAACCAGAGATCTTTAAAACAAAGGAAACTTCAGGGGTGGGGTGGCCTAGCTCTTTATCTAGTCTCTGGCTGGCAATTTGTTTATTTGAGATAGCTGTCTTTGAAGTAGATGTCTCAGAAATCAAAAGCTTAAGTAGGACACTCGCATTACAATAATAATAAAAAAACCCCAACTGTCAGACACTTATATTCATGGTTACTCTAGCTTACAACATGCATCTTTGACATTAAAATCTACTGTAAATTAGTATTTTTTATCACTCATGAATAATGCAAGGATCATAAGACATGTTAACTTTTCTTTCTGCCTTTAGTATTATTATCAGGACATATTTTAAATTTCTCTATAGTTTTTAAACCTCACAAGACATTATTATCACATTTCATACCCAGGTGTTTTACCATTTCCATTACTCTTCATTCCATTGTATGCTTCCATATGGAATCATTTTCCTTCTACCCAAAGAATTCTGTTTGTACTTGCTCTGTACTGCAGTCCTATTTGGTGACAAATTTTTTGTTTTTGTCAGTTTGTCTAAAACTGTCTTTATTCTATCACTTTAAAATATATTTTGACTGAGTAAGGAGTTCTAAGATTTCATATTTTCTTTCAGCACTTGGAAGACACCACTCCATTATTCTCTAGGTTTTGCTTTTTCTGTTTAAAAGTTATCTGTCAGTCGTATGGTTGCTCTTTTGAAGGTAATATGTCTTTATTTCTCTCTCCGGCTAATTGTAAGAGTTTTTTGCCCTTTGTTTTTGGTTTTCAACAATTTTACTATGATGTACCTAGGGGTAGTTTTCTTAGTATTTACACTGCTTGCTGTTTTTTTTTATTTTTTATTTTTTTTAATACTTTAAAATCTGTGGCTTGATGTCATTGGTTGTGGAAATTTTAGGTTGTCATCTCTTTGAATATTGTATCTATCTATTTTCTTTTTCTTCTCCTGGAATTTTGATTACATGTGTATCAGACCTTTCACCATGTACCTTATGTTTCTTGTGCTCTGTTCTGTACATACATTTTTTTTTTTAACTCTGGATATTACTTTTGACCTGTTTTCCAGTTCACTAATCCTCTCTTCAGCTGTCTCTCATTTACTATTAAATTCATTGATTAAGTTCTGAATTTCAGTACAAGTACTTTTCAGTTGTAGAATGTCCACTTTTTCTTTTGCTGAGGATCAACACCATAGCCATTTAACTTTATTGCATTTATTAATCACATATATTTTGAAGTCCATATCTGATAATACCTGTGGGACTATTTCTTTTATCTGTGATCTCTCTTGGTTTTCAGTTATTTGTTCACGTCTTTTGGTGCACCAAGTAATATCCAACTGAACACTAAGCATTGTGTATAAACATTTTTTGAGGTAATTTGAGGCTCTATATGCTTTTAGTATATTGGTTCCTTAAGTCCCTGCTCCCTTGGCTTGATGTTCTCAAACATACACACACACACTTGGAAGATTTTTTTTTAGTTCTTATCTGTGGGAGTATTGATTTGCAACACACTAATCCATCATTACTGGAGGCAGGGATCTTTCAAAATCTACTTTTCACCTACAACATGCATAAATCTTTTAACTTCAGGATAGGCAGCCTGGTATACTTCTGAGAACCAAGTCTTTGAAAGCCTAAATTATATTTATGATGTCAGGAAAGGCATAAATTAAAACTCAAAGCTTCTGGCATTTATTAATCCTCCAGTTTTGTCCATCATCTCTTTGTCTGTATAAGAAATACTTCAGCAGTCCCAAAGTTCAGATTTGAACTCAGTGTTGAATGTAAAGATGTTGCAAAGACAACACAAGGTAAACATGTAGGGACCACGACTGGTAAGCAATGTGACCTGGTCCCCAGGCTGTACATGGCTTTGGAACCATTCTTTACACTTCAAGTTCTGGCAGCACCTAGCGAACTGGTGTTTTATAAGCTGTTAATTTTTCCTGACTTTGTGATGGTTTCTTTTGTCAATGTGACCAACCAATTTTTAATCAGAGTTACGGCATCTTCAGAATGATATTACATATGGAGGTTCTGATCTGCACCCTTTAAAATTCAGTTTCATTAAAGGGAGGCTGGGCCTTTTAACATGTTGGAAATAGCGTTGAATCCTCCATTAAAGGCATTTCTTTACACAAACTGTAGGACTCGGTGTTAAGACAAGATGGGAAGAACCTAATGGGCCATTCTGAAAGAACTACCTGTTAAAAAGTAAAGTACAGCATGTTTTAAGTGACAAGCCCAAGAGCTGAACATGACTCTTTGATCTTTAAAAGGCTCATAAACAGGGGCAGTACACTTGCAGACCTATATTTATGTACTCAAATATTGGGAGAAAATCCAAGCAAAGTCTCAGGACTGCAGGAGTTTGCAGTTTAGATAAAAAGAGGCTGGGGGGGAGGGCAATTACATCAAACGTTTTACTGCATGGAGCAAGCTTTCTTCCTTCCTTGTTAACCAATGAACTGGAATCTTGCTAAGAGCTTGTTTTTTAAGTGAGGTTTGAACCAATCATTACACAGACGTGAGGTATTTGTGAAGAAAGAAAGAGACAATGGAAACCAAAAGAAGGGATGTTTTGTTTCTGAATTAAATCTGTGGTTGTTGCCACCTTCTTTTATTTCAATGAAGGGTCTCCAACTATCTCCTACCCATCAGTGCCATATATATATATATATATATATATATATATATATATATATATATATATGTAGATACCCCTTCTTTGGTATTGAAATCATTAACCACATACGAATGGAGAGTTAATCTATGGACAACATGCCTACTTCCTCTGTTTCATGGAGCAACTAGAGAGGGCTCATAAATAACTGCAGGGCCACTGTCAGGGCTTTGAAGGTGGTGGTTGTTAGGAGACATTCAAAGGAAGTCAAATAACTATGCAACTTACTCTCATGGCTACTTTCAGTCTCAATAGCGTGTTGGTGTTTTCTCTTCCCCTGACCCAGATAGTCCATCCCTGAGAAGAAATAAATTCTACCTTGCATAGAAGAACCACAGGCACTGGAATAGGGAATCTGAGTTGTGGTTCCAACAGCAGCCATTTACTCTTTTACCTGGTTCCCATGGTGACCACAGGTATGTATTTGTCACATGAGAGTTTGGTTCTAGGGATCCAAGGGGACCTTAGGCCAGAGCAAACTCTATTGAGTGAGTTTTGATCTCATTAGCTGTCTACTTGAACTAAGTTCTATGAATAATAATAAAATAAATACACATATTTACCACCTGAGCGAAGAAACAGAACATAACTGCATCCCAGGATCTCCTAAGTGTCCCTCCCCTTACTCACCAAATGTAACTGAGTAACCTGCATTTTGTATTAATCACTCCCCAATTTTCTTATAACACCTATGTATGAATCTCTAAAAAATAATTGTTTAGCTTTGCTTGCTTTTGAAGTTTACATAAATGGAATTATACTCTATATAGTCTTCTGATTTTTTTCCCCTATAGTTTATCTTGTTACATACAATGGTAGTTCATTCACTTTCATATCCAAATACTATCCCAGTTTAAGAATAAAACACGACTTATTTATTCATTCTTCTGTAGTGGACACTGTGGTGTTTCCAGGCTTTGCTACCATAATCGGTGCTGCTATTAGCATTTGTACATATCTCTTGGTGTGTATGAAGAGAATTTATGGAGTATGTTTTTATTGGTAGAAATGTTGGGACTTCGGGTAAGTATGCATTCAGGTTTTTGAGAGTAACATCAACTTGTTTTCCAAACGTGGTTAAACTAATTTATATTCCCAACTGCAAGGTTTGAGAGTTGTAGTTGCTCCTCATCCACTCCAATATTTTCTATTGTCCTCCTTTTCATTTTTTTTGCCAAACATATTTATCATTCAAAATGGTTAAATGGACATTTTTATTTGTACCCTAACTGTGTGGATGCCGAGGCTTGTAGGTTTCAAGTCATTTGATTCGGTTTAAGGAACATAGATTCTGGAAATGTGTTATGTGTAGGAAGGCGATCATATTACCCAAAACCAATCCATAGAAAGCCTGCCTAATGATCGATCATCTAATGGCCAGTTCTCTTCAAATTCACCTCTTTGAAAGTTTTGCATCTGTTTTGAAGCTCTTCATGTGAAACTAAATACAAAGCAACATTAGTAAATAAAATTAAACTAAAAAATAAAAACCAATATAGCTTAACATTTGAGAAAAGGAGCGTTAGAAAAAAACCTTAAAAGTCCCACATTTATTCACAAGGGGAAAAAAGGACACCCAGTTAAAAAATAAACCATTATCCATAAAACACTTCAAGTTTGCTGACTGTTTGTCAAAGATTAAAAAAAAGAAAGTTAGAATTTCCCTTAGACATATTCAACAGTTTAAAAACCAGGATGGCAAATGAGGATGGGACATGGGAAAAAATGCCAAAACCTTTGAAGCTGGATTGAATTTTAAGGTTACTTGACTCTCTCAGGCAAATGGATCACAGGCCAAGTAGTTTCCAACAAGATGACCTAGACATTTTTGAGTTGTTACAAACCCTAGGGCCGAGTTAGGGATGAGCCCTCTGTGAGGGCACTAGGCTGTTCATCATGGTAGTTTCTGGAGCCACCCTAGTACCCCCTCTCACTTCCTCATTACTTTGTAGTCCCTGAACACCCTGAAAGACCCTTGATAACCTGGAAGGAACCGGAGTTTGGGAGAAAAGAAATCACTTTTCCCCCTAGCCACTGCTTCTGCTGGAGGTGACCCAGCAGAACCATTTATGTATGTGTGTCAATAAGGATTAAGTTTGTCTGCGGTGACAGGAAACCCCACAGATGAGTGGCTTAAGTGAGAGATAAATATTTAGTGTTCTTGGGTGTAGATGAATCCAGAGGCAGGCAGCCCAGGGCTGGGATGAGGGCTCCACAAAGGCATTGGACCAGGCTCCTTCTAATGCCAGCTGCCCTTCTTGGGATGTTGCTCTCTCCCTCTAACCATCACCTCCCCATTCTAGGCAGCAAGGCTGGGGAAGGGATGAAGAAGATATGCATACCACCTCTCCTTTAAGGAGATTTTCCAGAAGCTGCCATACCCCACCTCCACTTAGATAACATTGGCCCGAAATTTGTCACATGGGACACCAAACTGCAAGGGAGGCTGGGAGATGTGGTCTTTCTTCCAGGCAGTCATGTGCCCAAGGGAATCTGTTACTAAGGAAAATAGAGATTGGGGTAAGCAACTAGCAGGTTTTCGCTCTCTTAAATTCATTCATGGAAGGGAGACACAGGTATTTCAGCTCTGTGAATCCTATCGTTTTTGCAGGTTTTAACATACAGGCCATTCTGTTTGGCAATCAAAATCAAGGCGCACAGAGACTTTGTGAAATTCTCCCTCCATCTTTGGGTGCCAGCTGGTTGGCGTAAGAGGAAGATGAGCTAACACTTAGGACACTGCTGTGGGGCTGCCTGTCTGTGGGCAGTAAGGCCAAAGGAAGAGGAAATCCCTCACTTATCAAAGTAGACCATGAGGACATGCAGAGGAGAGTTCAAGGGTCCCCCTTGTTTTGCAAAGAGTCAGCTCTAGATCATGGAGTACATGTCAGAAAATGGAATACTGCTTTCTTATCAAACCTATGCGTGTGGCTCTCAAGCAGTATTCTTAACAAGCAAGGTGAATCAACTTTTTTCATAGCTTCTCTTTCCACCTGGATGGATTCTTCATTGTTGGAAGAAATCTTGAAGAGCATATACGGTCCAGTCTCTCCTTCTCCTGCCCCACCATGAGACTGGGGTCCCTAGACAAACTCAATCTTCCCCAGATTTCCATCTCAGAGAATGGCTACATCATTCTTCTAGTTTCTCAGGCCCAAATCCTGGAAGGTGTCCTCAGATCCTTTCTTTCTCACATACCAGATCCAACCCATCAGCATACCCTGTGGACGCTACTTTGAAAATGGATTCAGAATCCAAACAATCCTTGCTACCTCTACTGTAACATCTCTTACCTACCTGGAAAGCCTAGCTGAGCAGGTGAACAGGAGCTGAAACCCAGCCCTGCTTCACTCACTGAATCATGTGCTTTGCTCCAAGGCTGTCCATTTGGACAAAGGGCACCCTTTTCGATTTGCACCAAGATGCCCTGTAAACAGGCAACTGCCTCGTATGTTAGCTCATGTCACTCCTCTTCTCAAAACTCTCTCACTAAGAAGAAAGTCAAAATCCCACAATAATGGCTGTGTGTGACCTGGTCCTGCTACCTCTGTGACATCATCTCCTTTTACTTCAGTCACACTGGCCTTCTCAATCGATCTCAGATACACCACACAAGGTCCTGCCTTGGGGCCTTTGCACTTCCTGTCCCCTTTGCTTAAAGTCCCTAAAATGGCTCACTCCCCCGTTCATCCTTCAAGACATCTAATGTTCCATCTTTGGAGCACACCATCTTCCTTACCCTCCATAGCTGTATCCCCATCTGCGTTGGGCTGAAAAGATGTGTTCAAGTTTTAACCCCTGGTACTGTACCTGTGAATGTGATCTTATTTGGAAATAGGGTCTTTGTAGATGTGGTCAAGATAAGATGAGGTGATACTAGATTAGAATGGATTTTAATCCAGTGACTGGAATCCTTATAAGAAGAGGGAAATTTGCACACGGAAACACACAGGGAAGAACGCCTAATGAAAGAGGCAGAGATTCCAGTGCTACATGTACAAGGCAAGGAACACCAAGGATTGGGGTAAGCATCAGATTCTCCCTCAGAGTCTAGAGACAGAATCAACCTTGCCAACGTCTTGATCCTGGACTTCTGGCTTCCAGAATTGTGAGACTAAATATCTGTTGTTTGAAGCCATCTAGTTTGTGGTACTTTGTTACAGCAATCCCAGGAAATGATTATGCCCTCTGACATACAGTATATTACTTGTTCATTGGTTTGGGGTCTGCCTCCTTTAGGAGGGAAAGGACTCTGTGCTTCACTGCCATATAATACATTTTTGATGAAGGCAGCCATTCTGTAAGAGCGACACTGCAGCTTTTAACTACCTGCAGAAACCCTCATGTAATCAAGGAAGAAAGTGGTCTCATACAATTATTTGTAATAACAAATAATTGTACTTTGTATGCATGTAAGACTTTTCATCTTCAAAACCCTTTCAAAACATTAATTAATCCTTACAACAGCATCAGTGAAATGGAAACAAGGGAGAATTTAAAGTATGCAAAATTTAATTACTAATGTTAAAATTTGGCACATGACTAATACTCCTCCTGCCTGGGCAGTAAACACATTCCATGTCATCTCCTCTCCCTTTGAAAAAGTGAGCTGGGAACTTAGTTCTGTAATATGTCAAGAAGGAGGCACACCTATTCCTGAGAAACCCCCAGGGGTGGAGACGGATATTTGTGCATCAGAGAGAGGGGTGGATTCAAAGTCCCCTTAGGATGCTGGGATCTAGGATGCTGAGACCCTTCCTAAGGTAAGTCATGGACACAAGGTGGGCTGGTTTTGAACAAAGATGTGGAGAATTCTGTCAGGGCATAAGACAAAGCTCAGCCAATGGTGCCAAACCAAAAAAGAAAAGAAAAGAAAAGAAAGGAAAGAAAAGAAAAGAAAGAAAGAAAGAAAGAAAGAGAAAGAAAGAAAGAAAGAAAGAAAAGAAAGAAAGAAAGAAAGAAGGAAAGAAAAGAAAGAAAAAAAATAAAGAAGGAAAGAAAGGAAGAAAGGAAAGGAAGAAAGAAAGAAAGAGAAAAAAAGAAAGGAAGGAAGGAAGAAAGAAAAGAAAGAAAGGAAAGAAAGAGACAGAAAGAAAGAAAGAAAGAGAAGGAAAGAAAGGAAGAAAGACAAGAAAGGAAAGAAAGAAAGGAAGGAAGAAAGAGAAAGAAAGGAAGAAACAGAAAGAAAGAAAGAGAAAGAAAGAAAGAAGGAAGGAAAGAAAGGAAGAAAGAAAGAAAGAGAAAGAAAGAAAGAAAGAAGGAAGGAAGGAAGGAAAAAGAAAAGAAAAAAAAAAGAAAAAGAAAAATTGGTGGTGATCTCTTGCGATCATAGGCCATATTTGGATACTTTGGTGAGGATTTTATCAGCATCATCTGGTTGCCGGGGGGTGGGGGGAACTTGGCTTTGTCCAAAGTGGGCCCAAAGTGACATGGAGATGCTTCTAGAACCCTGAACCTTTGGATTCTCTAGGCTGGAGGGGTGAAGGGGGGGTGCACAAGCACCCAGAAGAAAGGGGAGCTGCCCATCCCCTACGGAGCAGAGAGAGTGCTTCATGCTGGGAGCATCTGGCCCTTGCATCCCACAGGGCCTGCCGCCTGCTGATAGAGCTGCCCCAGCCAAGGGAGGGAGAGCATCATTTTCCATTTCTTAAACGTGGCTTGTGTGTAGGGAGTTTCTTCCAAAGAGTACAGTACAGAAAGGGGGAAATAAAGGGTAACTTTACAGAGGAGAACCTGGCAAACACCACTCCCCACCAGCTGATCAAGGTCAACATCAACAGTCATAAATCACGTTGATAGTACATACACTTGGTATGATATGGTAAAAATAGCATGGTACCTCTGTGCTCTTCCTCCACAAACCCATAACCCCAGTCAAATCACGAGAGAAAACAGCAGAAAATTCTGATAGAGGGGCATCCTACGATACACCTGACTAGTACTCTTCAAAATTATCATGATCCTCATAAACAAGGGAAGTCTGAGAAAATGTCCCAGCCCAGAGGAGCCTAAGAAGCCCTGACAACGAAATGTAATGTTGGACCCTGGAACAGAAAAAGGACATTAGGTGAATCCTAAGAACATCTGAATAAACTATGGACTTTAGTTAATAATGAGGTATCAATATTGGCTCATTAGTTGTTGCAAATGCACCACCTTAATGTTTAAAATGTTAATAACCCGGGAAATTGTGTGCTGGTGTCAGGAGGTATGTGTAGGGGTCGGGGAGATGGGAACTCTCCATACTATCTGCTTAGTTTCTCTGTAAACCTAAAACTGTCCTAAAAATCGAGTTTATTAATTAAAAATAAATAGATAAATGGAGGGCAGACTCGGGAAGGTGTGGAGGACTCCTGCAGAGGCTTCCCCTCAGAATTCACGGGGTCTGCCTGACACGCTCGGTCCTGCAGGGAAGGAGATTTTAATCTGGAACCCCTCCCCGGTCTCGAGCGCTGAGCAGGGGTGAACCATTTCCATGGAAGCCCTGTGGGCTCCAAGCCCTGCCCCGCTTTACCGGAAACCCTCCCACAATCATCTCTCCCTTCTGCTTTTCAGACTAGCAAGAAGCAGCATTATTTGAAGAGCCCGGCCACCCTTGAAGGTTTAGACAACTCTTTTGTCATCAAGGAATGTCTAGCGTTGCTCAGAGCTTCAGTACAGAAGAGTGGTTAAGAGCAGGGGGTCCCGGGCTGGACTGCTGTTCCTCCAATAGCCGTGGGACCATGTGAATTACTTAACCTCATGGACCTCAGTCTTCTTATTTGCAGAATGGAGACAACAACAGGATCTCTCCCATGGGGCCAGTGTCAGAATTGAATAAGCTAGCATACGTGAAGCGCTTAAACCAGAGCCCGCTTTGTAGTAGGCACTTGAAAAATGTTTGTTGTAATTGTTTTCTTCAGGCCGACACTCCTCCTCTGGAAGGCTTTGAGCACTTCTTCAGAAGATCCAAAATCTCTCTGACACTAAGGTCTGGATTAAACGCCTGCTACAGACAGCAATCAAGCATCTACCTGGCAAGTTTCTGTTTTCTTCTTCCTAGTACAGGGCCCCGACCCTAGAAATCTAATTCAATAAAACCTTCCGAAAGAGGTATCTGGAGGTACCTGTCAAAATGTAAAATTGTTTTGAACCAGCAGTTGCTTTTAAATGTACAAAAATTCTAGCACAAGGTGCTAAGATATATACAGAGAACTGTTGTCATAGCAAGATGTTGGGAGCAACCTAGATGTCCAGCAATAAATGAAGGGGTAAATGGATTAGTACAACCATGAAATGCTATGCAGTGCAGTCGTTAAAAAGAATGATGGAGGGCTTCCCTGGTGGCGCAGTGGTTGAGAATCTGCCTGCCAATGCAGGGGACACGGGTTCGAGCCCTGGTCTGGGAGGATCCCACATGCCGCGGAGCAACTGGGCCCGTGAGCCACAACTACTGAGCCTGCGTGTCTGGAGCCTGTGCTCCGCAATGGGAGGCCGCGATAGTGAGAGGCTCGCGCACCGCGATGAAGAGTGGCCCCCGCTTGCCACAACTAGAGAAAGCCCTCGCACAGAAATGAAGACCCAACACAGCCAAAAATAAATAAATAAATAAACTTATAAAAAAAAAAAGAATGATGGAGATCTAAGCTGACTCATGTGGAAGGATGCACGTTGTATACATATTAAGTTAAAAATCTATGCAATGATATGTATCATCTGATGCCTTTTTGCTTAGGTGTAGATTAAATACATGGTGTATGTTATGGTTATAGAAAAGAGTCTGGAATGGTGAACACGAAACAGTGAATAGCAACAGCAAGGCAGGGATTGGGCAAAGTGGGAGGCATTTAAACTTTTTATTTGATATTGTTTACATGTTTAATAACGTGTGCTATCACTTTGTGTATTTAACATTTATTGAGCATGTATTATGTGCCAAGCACTTTTTAAAGTGTTTGATATGTATTAACTTATTTAAATTTCATAACTTGAAACAGTATTATCTCTATTTTACAGGTGAGAAAAACTAGGTCACTAGTTTAACTTGTTCCCTTGTGTGAGACAGAGCTAGAGCTCAAACCCTGAGTACATGCTTCCAGCAGCTCCCCTAGGCTCCCTTTCGGAACGTATATAACCCAGTCCTTCCACCCATTTCCTGCCCCTGCTCATTAGCCATTAACTCCTACGTCTGTGATTTCTTTTCTTTTTCTTAAGTTTTTTTTTTTTTTTTTGATGTGGACCATTTTTAAAGTCTTTATTGAATTTGTTACAATATTGCTTCTGTTATACGTTTTGGTTTTTTGTCCACAAGGCATGTGGGAATCTTAGCTCCCTGACCAGGGACTGAACCCGCACCCCCTGCATTGGAAGGCGAAGTCTTAACCACTGGACCGCCAGGGAAGTCCCCGTGATTTCTTTTGATCCCACTTGCTTTGGTTCCTGACATTCTGTGTGGCCATCCCGTAGGTCACTTAAGACCATGAGGTGGCAATGGCAAGAACTGGGAAGCAGCTTTAGCCCGGTCCTTGGCTGGGAGGTACATTGGATCACACAGAGCCTTGAGACTGAAATACGAATACTCCTCTGCACAGGGCTGGTGGTGAGGGAAGCCCTTATAAACAACTCCCCATCAGTCATCAGGGCTGACTCCTGAAATTTACAGAAATGGAGGCAGGTCAGGGTGTCCGGCCTCAGGTTGAACATATACCCTTTCCACCTTGTGTTTGAAAATCCCACTTAATTCCTTTCTTTTGTAAGACAGGCATTTATGCATGTTTTGGTGTTCCTTCATACCCACAGCAGCAACCCCGGGAGCCTGGGCTGTGCCTAGGCCGTGGTGCTGTCGGAAGCAGGAGGCCCTGAGAGGTAGAGGCACAGAGTTCAGCTTGCAGACTGTAAACTGCCCGTTGAAGGCGGTTTCCTGTGTGCTGCAGGGGGCTTCAGCTGGCTTCCCAGCCCTCCATCTCAGAGAAAGACAAAACCAATGTGATAATGGTGTACGTAGTTGCCAAACTGTTTATTTGCCATTCACTAGTTGTAATACTGGATTTACAGAAGAAACTGTGGTACAAAGAAAGTAAGGCCCAATGGTTCCTAGGCAGCAGCAGTCCAGCTGCCCTGCACAGGCTGGGCCCAGTGGGTGCTCCTGGCAGAGGGGGCAGCCACTGTGACTAGGTGCCGTGAGTGGAATCACGCACAGTGGAGTGTCTGCTCTCCTGCGCTATCTAGAAACACCTTGGAGAGGGGCTTCTGGGGTGTCTTCTCACAACGCATCTGGTTTAAAACTCAAGACTGGCAGTTCCCTTGCAGAAAATGTTCACTAGGTTAGTACGAGGGAGAAAGAAACCACACACAAATTTCCAGGATGCTTTGGGAACAGATCCAGTAAATGCTACACAAATAGACACGAGGTGGAGCCTAGTCAAGTAGTGTGCATTTCCCATCGGTACTTTTTCAATAGATGTGTTATACTGTCATTTCAATTTGGAAGTTTATTTTTTTCCATTGATTTTTATACATCCAGAATAGCACAAATAACCAACAGTTTTTTTTTTTTTTGCACATTCATTTCCCCAGAACAAAAAGTGAACTTCTTAAAAAAAAAATTAGAACCATGCTATTAGCTCTTTACAAAAGTGAATAAAAAGTAGCTCATTTTTAAGTCTAAAATAAACAAAGTAGAAAGAAGCGGGTTTTTTTTGTCTACAGTATTTAGCAAACATAAGAAAATGTCCTTAGAAACACACAAAAAAATTGAAAAAAAATTATTACAGGTATTAACAATATTTTATAATGAAGCTTAAAATCTATTTACATACATAAATACAATTAACTTTGTTGATGCAACTCTTCTGGAAGGAAAAAAAAATGCCAAATGATCAGCCTCATCAATACTGATCTGGCTAAAGGGAGGGGAAAACTCCAAACAAAGAAACAGACAAACAAAAAGTCCCAAAAGACTGTATACTGCAGGTAAATAAAAAGGCATTTTGTTCAGGTGTAAAAAATGTTTTCTGATATCATTGTTAAACCGACTTTTCATGTATAAAAGACCCCAAACATGTCATCCCCCAGAAAACAAAAAACACCAAAAACAAAAATCACCAGGACGGAATGTCCCAAGGAAACAGGTATTTCAAGACAGAAATCTGCAGTCCTAAATTGCAGGACATTTGAGTGAAACCATTCATTTCCTTTCTAATCAGAGCATTTCTGTTTATCTGCACAGAAACCCTAGGCAGCAGAAAGGCTGTCTGTTAAGTCACTGATTGTAATTTGCCCAGGAAGGCTTCTATTGCTGCACTTGGACAGCAAGCAGATCCAAAATGGTTGGCAATGTCTCCGTTCTGCTGGAAGAAACCCATACGCAGGAGAAAGGCTGACTCACTATGTTCCTTTATGTAAAGGGAGGAAACGTGTTTGGTGTTGGGATGGGTGTGCGTGCTATCTCCTTATACAAAGCTGGAGAATGGAGGAGGGAAGAGGTGGGATTTGGGGGAGGGATGGGGAGAGACAAAGAGGGAGATAATTGCGGGGGGCAGAGAGAGAGAAAAATAGAAGTATTTTTAGGTAGTGAGAAAAACAAAAAGAACTGAAATATGTGTCTATGTTGAAATTATAAATAAGGGCATGAACAAGCAGTAAAGATGGCTATTTAATCTTTCTTCTCCTGGACCAGTGCTCCCAGATACATCCAGTTATTACTTAATTGGCTTAAGGATCTACTTGATAAAAGGACCACCTTAATTTAACCTGAAGGCAACAGAATGGAATTCCTCAGGGGGAAAAATGCATTAAGTATGAGACCTATCTCCAAAACAAATAAGGTTTGACTTTTTTTTTTTTTCTGGAAAGATTAAATACTATATATGCTGGTAAGGGCCTGTGAAACTCTGAATGGCCAAACCTGTGGGTCCACGACAAAGTGACAAGCTCTCCTCACACATGGCCTTGAGAGTGAAGATTCAATGTGAGAGATTATCTGATTTCCCTTGTAGGGCATTGGGCTGATTTTGGTTGGAATATCTTCAGGTACCAGAACTGAACTGAAAAATACACATTTTTTTCCTTCATTTTTTTAACCAACATTTTGTCAGGTCAGATAAGGCAACGTGCTGAAAAGAACGTTGATCATGAAAAGAAGGCTGATCATGAAAAGAAAGTTCAATTTGGGGCAAATGGGCTAATGGTCTTTTTCAGAAATAAAAAGTTTTAAATTTACTGACATTTAAGGGTCATTTTGCTGTAAAAATGTAACATAGAATAAAACATGAAAATGTGTCATGGAGGGAGAATTATGCCTAAAATGAAAATAAATATATTCTGAGTTTCTCCAAGATCTGCTTTAGCTCTTTTCTAGATAAGAACGACCTGACTGACAACACAAACTGCTTTACTCTTTTATTCTTACCAAAGTGCTACTGCATCTGTGTATAACAAATAATCAATATATATATATATAAGAAAACTCAAAAACAAGTTGTTTTAAATAAGACCAGCTGTTTTGCTGCCTGCAGCCAAAGATCTTTCTAACTTGAATCCTTAAATTTATAAAATAAAAATCGAACACTGTTCTGAAGCCCTGCTTTCAAATACTCTTCAGAGTTGACCTGAAATCGTTTCAACTAATTTAAGAGGTACATTAAATAACAACCAGATCATTTTGAGCACACATATGTCAAAATCAGCAGTTAGTATTTATGAGTTGTACAACAACTGCATTCTGACCAAATCCTCCAATAAAAATAGTGCCATAAAATTTACAGTGACATTGGGTATGTTTGGATTGTAGCCATGGGCAGCAGTGACATGAATCTTTCCTGTCATGCTGATGCACGGGTAAAAGTGCACACACCCTACAGGGTAGGGTCTCAGCCTGGTGAGAGCAACACAAAGATGGGTGGTCAGTGAGCAGCATGGGACGGGGTCCTGCACAGGTGGGGCGATGCTCTCCCACATGACTCCACTGAGGCACACGGAGGGGATTTGGCTTGTTCAGGCCTGCTTCTGGGCCCACCCTGTGAAAACTGAGCTGGAGACCTTCAGCTGTCAAAGGCATCCGGTCTAGTCCCTTCCACTCCCAGCCTTGGGGGACAGCCACAAGTTTCGTTCTGCATCAATGAACAGGTACTGTATCAAAGAGGAATATTTTCTTGGAGCTAAAAAAATCTGAACTCTAGATTCAGATGATCTCCGGAATCAAGCAGTTAAGGAACCCCTGAATTCATTCACTCGGTTTCCATGTGGATACCGCTCCTCCACACAGCTTTCTTTGGATTCATTCTGTTACAAAGCATGTCTCACATTAACAAGAGGCCATGCAGTGAGAAAACCCCTAGAAAATAAATCCTCTCCAGAGGTGCAATCATTGCATCTACGTGAACCCTCTGGAACCAGATTTGACCTTCTCCGTTTGAAGGGAGGGAGTCAGATATGAGACCCTTTGTTGAGCTTGGCAGAAAATTCCATACTTTAGATCTTTGGAGTGACCCTCAGTATCTAAAAAGCCTACTAAAAACATTGCTGCGTTAGCTACCAACTCGTTTGATTAACATTAAAGGGAGTTTAATGTAAACAATATTTAGATAACCAAGTGATCACATTACCCATGCTTTTTTTCCCAACTTTCTTCAATGTGATACAATTAACTTTGGCTACTATCAAAAACAAAAAATGTAGTACTTGATATTTTTCTTCTTAATATAAGTACATTTAAATAATAAAAAAGTATCAACACATTAAGTAAGTGTCTAAACATCAAGATACATAAATATCTAGGGATTCCTTGTGGGAATACAGTAGTTGAAAATGACCCAAAGCTGTAGCCGTTTCTCAAAAAACAACTACAAAAAAAGTCCAAAAGAAAAGTTAAATAAAACTTACAGAAAAAGGAATCATATTTCTTTCATTTGTCAAAGCAAGAAAGAAGCAAGCTCAAATTTATGTATATATAAAAATAAAAACCACCCCAAATGCAAATACGCATTTTGCAATTTATAAGGTGCTGCAAAAGAAAATTAAAAATATGAATTAGATGCCAAACAGAATGAGTTGCATCTCCCCACCCCCCCCAAACCCCCCCCCAAAAACCCGAATTCCATACTCTTTGGAATAAACAACTTGGTTAAAAAGTGAAGTCAAGGGTATAAAATCTTTCTTTTATTCACAGCATTGCTAAATCAGAAGCATTCACAGTTTCCCTCTGGGAATCTTTCTGTTTGCCTTACAGCGTGTCCACGGGGTGGTGAAGCGGACACCCTCAAGTTGCATCAGGTTAGAAAAATCTGAGATGGGCCAACGGCAATTGCGAACTGCACGGACTTGAGAAGCACAGGCGGCCCCGGGGCCCCGCCCGGAGCGAGATCACCACGGCGGTTGGCAGCGGCGCACTCCCCAGGGCCGGCGGCCGGGCCCACGCGGGTTTCCCGAGCACACGAGGCCGGAGCCCGAAGGAGGCGCTTCCGGGACGACGCCCGGCCGCACGGAGAGCGCGTGCGCAGCCTCAGTAGGGTCGCCAGACGGCCTCCTCGAGGCGCGCGGCGGGCGCCATATTGGTTGGGGAGTTGCTGTGGCTGCCCTCGGCCTCCACCACGTCGCTCTGGTTCGGGAGGCTGGGGTTGAGCAGCGCCGAGCCGGTGGAGGCGTTGGTGCAGGGCGGCAGAATGCGCGGCGGCGACCGCTCGCCGCCCACCATGGAGAACTGGTAGGAGCCTGCTGACGCGCCGTAGTACAGGTGGTAGGACGGCGAGCTGGCCTGGAACGGGCCGCCCTGCGCCTGCGACGAGCCGGGGTAAGGCGGCGGCAGGTACGTGTGGTAGCGCGTGGCCGAGCTCATGGCCGACATGCCGATGCCGATGCCCGACGTGACGGGCGTCGGGGAGTAGGTGAAGGCGCCGGGGTAGTGCATGCGGGGGTCGGAGATGGAGGGCAGCGCGGAAAACTGGCGCGGGTCGCCGAAGGCCGTCAGGTCGGGCGCCGCTGCGGGGTGGGCGAGAAAAATATCGTGAGACGGGGGTTCAGGGAGGCCACGCCCCTTCCCCCGCCGGCCCGCCCGCGGGAGGATTACCCAGAATGCTGCTGCCCAGCGAGCTGCTACGATGGTGACGGTAATATACGATCTCATGCAATGTAATACGGTATATGATATAATACTTGCTTAATATAACTTGCTTAATATAAACATATTTCTGTAACTCCGGGGTTGGCAAACCCACCTGCCAGATCCACCTGCTACCAATTTTTGTAAGCCCACAGGCTAAGAATGAGTTTTATTTTTCTAAATGGTTGAAAAAGAAAAAAAATCAAAAGATGATGTCCTGACGTGAAAATGATATGGAATTTAAATTTCAGTGTTCATACGTGAAGTTCTATTGGAAGGAGCCTGACTCATTCTTTTCTGTATTATCTATGGCTGCTTTTAAATCACCACTGCAGAGTTGAGTGGTCATGGCAGAGACTAGAGGGCCAGACTGTAGGGCCCAGAAAGTCTAAAATATTTAGAATCTGGCCCTTTGCGGGAAAATAGTTTGCCACCTCTCTATATAATTAGTATATTAATATATCAGTGGTAATGTACATTTAATCGGTGATATTAATATAACAATATATAACAAAACAGTGTAACACTAGAACTAATATAATGGATGCATTAATAGATTAATATTAATAGAATATATATACATAATACGGTATTGTCATAACAATATTAATATGTAATAACATTTTAATACGTTATAGATAATATTTAGGTTGAATCCTAGGAAACTGCTGTTTTGGTAGGCCCGGAATAGTTAAAAATTGGCTGTTTGCTATGGTTGAAGCTGATGCACGCCATAGTAGTTACTGGGAGTGGGTGTCTGTGAACCGTCACATCACTCTCTCTCCCACATCTACCTTCAGACTAGTTCCACAGTTTTAGAAACAGTACAGCCTCGGTTTCACGTGCTTTTCTCTAAGATACATCACCGGTTTGTTAAGAGGAGTGGCTGCAGTACCTTGACTTATCTGCTCCGTTTTTGTACATGTTGAAATTCTACCAGAAATGGCAAAGCTTTGTCTATAAAACTCATTTGGTTAGGATGATGCATTTACCATTTCGCGGACTGGCTTTGGCTGTCCTTTGTGGCATCTTTTTGCGTTTTCCTTAACCACAGGCTGCCCTTGGGAACTACTCGGGGGTTTGGGTGCTAGGATGGGTTTTCTGTGTCCTGTAGATCAGAGTTTCCCAACAGTGGCATTACTGATATTTGGGGCCAGCTTTGTTGGGGTGATGTGGGCCTGGGATGGATGTTTGGCAGCATCCTTGGCCTCGGCCCAGCAGATGTCAGTAGTGACCCCACTCCCCCCATTGTGACAGCCAACAATGTCTCCCAACCTTCCAAATGTCCTGGGGGTAGGGGTGAGGGGGGCAGAAGTCTCCCACCCCTGCTGAGAACCACCACTGTGCATGTAGGATGGTGTTCTGGGGTAGTTTCTGTTCCTCAGAATTATTCATTAAATGACCAGGCCAGGACCGTAATCTTTACGTCAGCAAACCCAAAAGACAGCAACAAAACAGAGCAGAGGCAAGGACTGAATGTTTTAAAATTTATCAGTTCTCAAATCAACATACAAAATAACTCCGAGCTCAAGATGGCATGTGGCCTGTGTCCTTTTGTGTTTAGGCCCACAGAGAAACCTGACTGAGCCAAAAGCTTGCTATGAAAGGAAAGCCATCGGGTGGATTAATCTGCTTTTGGACGGCATCGGCTGTTGATCAACTTCCTCATATTTCAAGCCTTTTATTCCAGCAGGGAGAGCTAGTGTTCTCGTTCTTGCTCTCTCTTTCTCTTTCTCTCGCCCTCTCCCCCTCCCTCCCTCCCTCCCTCCAAGGGAACTCCTGTAAATTTGGGGTGCCTCTGATGAGGGGATGTACTCCTCGTCAGAGAGGTAATTATAGAAACAACCGAAGCCTGCAGCTAATCTCTCCACTGATGAGGAAACCAGGAGTCTGACTTTCAAACAAACACTCTTGTTAACGTTTTCAAAGCGAGGCAGACGTGTGGGCAGGGAAAAGGTTGTAAAGTGACAGTGGTTCAAGGGGTGCCCTTCCACGGACACTCTCTAGCTCGTCCTGAAGCCAGGCCGCATCTCATTCCACAGGGTTTGTCCCTGCCCGCCGGGGCCTTCTGTGAGCAAGCCCTGTGTCACTTGTTTGTGTTCACACAGAGAGCTGTGACATACTTGAGAGTTAACAGGAAGCTTTACTCCATTTTTCCAGTTAGGTTTCTATAGTCCAGGGAGAAGCATTAGGCAAATACAATCAATTTGTTGTCATCTGATGCAATACTCCGGACACAAATAAATGACTCCACCTATTATTCCTCTTGCTTCATTTGCCATGAGACAAAAAGGTGAATCCACTGGAAAATGAATGAAAGGTCACCCTGTTTCATGACGGTGTCTGGACATGCTCTGCCAGTCTGTTCCAACTGCTGTGTGGTAACCTGGTGATGACAGCAAGTTACTGGAATCCCAAGTGAGCCCGTGATTTGTCACGGACATAAGTAATGGAATGATGTTATGGTCTCAGCTGTCAGGGGAAAATAGTTCTTTCACTTGTGGGCAGAATATCTGGAAGATCTTAGATGTTGCCTGTGATTCTTCTTCTGTCCACATGGTACCAATGTCACACTACAAAAGACCATCCATTTGGCCAAATTGTCGTTTACACACACATTGTGATAACAAAACAACTTCGGCCCACTAGGTAGGCTCAGATTCAAGTGACCTATTAAAATACTTGTTTTCTTTTTATGTCCAATCTGACCCCCTACCAAGCAAGCCCCACCAGTGACGCACAGTTCACCCGGCCTTAGCTCATCTGTCCTTTTGTCTGGGCTGGTGCCCCCTTACTCGGTAGCAGTGTGGGCAGAGGTGGGGACCCCTGATACTCACAGGGAGCTTTTAAGGAGTAGGAAATCTGGGGATTAGGCGGTACAGGTATTTTAGTTGGAAATGTTTCCCCACCGATGGAGCTAAATATTTGCCATGACAGCTCAAGTCTTCATTCTGCAGCTTGTTGGGGATGAAAGCAGCCCTACTCTGGGCCCCTCCCACTGCCCCCGAAGGATTAAAGAGCCTGAGCAGATAATGGCTGCCTTAAAAGGATCTTGCATGACTCAGATTAATGCATGCTGTCTGTCGCCCAGGTTGGCAGCTCAACATTATTTAAAAAAAAGAAAAGCAAACCTCCGGATGACAACTCTTTTCAGACAAGGTGTGGAGTCTGTCTGCAAGAGTAAGAGACAGACACACAGCACAGGGCTCTCTGGCCAAAGGGAGCCCCGGTGGCGCTGGGGGCGGGGAGGGGCAGAGCACAGAGCTGAGCTGGGGGTGGGATTCAAGGAAAGCAGGTTCTCAAAGCAGCCACTTTTCTTTTAAGTATCCCAAACCCCTCCTGCCCACAGGGAGATGACAACACTTTTCAGGCCTGGGCTCCAGGCTCGATTTCTCAGAGGGAGACCCGCCAAGGTGGAGAGCAGTCTCCCATGCTGTGCTCTGCCACCGGTGAAAGCGCCTCTGGAATTCTCCCGGGTCCACCCTCCAAGACAGCGCACGGTCATGCTTGGGCGCCGAAATGGGATGTGGTTTTTATCTCCTTCATACCCTCATGCCATAAAATGCCCTTCCATTGCTCCTTGGCTAACTGAAGTCCAGGCTATTCAGAAGTGTAACTGTGAGACGGGATTTGGGAGGGCACATGTTACTCATTCCTATAAAAAAAGAAGTCAGCCTTCCATCTGAACTGGTCAGCCAGAACAGCTGGCCCCTAGGGTTCTTGGACTCTAAGGTGCCGATGATCTTGGGTGCTGACCAAGTCAAAAGACTTATGAAATAAATTCCAAGGGACAGACCCACAGCAGGGACATTTCCAAGGAAAACAGTAATTGCTTCAGATGTAGACCACAGCCAGTGGGCAGAGCAGTGCCAACAAGAAGAAGAAACAATGAAAGATGACAAGTGCCTTTGGAAGCAGACCAGTAGTGAGGGGACAGAGCTTCTACAACAACAACAAGCTAAATGGACTTCATAATTCCTACACTAGTCCCTGAACTCCTTAGCCCGGCAGGTGCCATGAAATTCTTGGCAACAGTGGCTGAAAATAGTGTGGAAACTGGGCAACTATGTTGGCTTTCCTGTTCTACTACCTCGCCCAAGAAGACAGTTCTGAACTGGGGGGCAGTGTGGCCCTCAGGACATTTGGCAACGTCTGGTGATTTTCGGTTGCCATGACTGGGGGTGCTGCTGGCATCTAGAGGCCAGAGACACTGATGAAGGCCCTGCAGTGCACAGGACTGCCCCCCGACAGTGAACAATTGTCTGGCCCCAGGTGTCAGCACTGCTGCTGTTGAGAAGCTGAGAGGGATTCTGTGAAGCTCTGAGAAGAAGCTGAAGCATTTGGGGAAGTCTCAAATAATCACAGTTGTCCACAAAACACAACATTACACCACACGTAAAATGGCAGACGCAGTGCCTTTGCCCCTTTGCCTGCCCCTAATCTGCTATAATCTGATTCCAGGAGCTGAAAAGCAAAAACAGCCGCCCTTCCACAGAAGTGTGTTCTCAGGCTTCCTACTGCTGAAGTCCTCTGAAGTATTTTCACAGTCTGGTCCAGCTCTAATTTCAAAGCCCCAAACAGGGAGTCGCTTCTTTTTGCTTTCAACAAAGGAATTTTTCTCTGTAACTCTGATTTCCCTGCCCACGAGCAAAGGTGCGTGCCAAGCCCAGAGGTCTCATAGGTTAAATGACTAGGTTTAATGAGCACGTATTAACAACAACTATGCCAACCACGACACCTGAGCTTTCCAGTCTGTTCCTCAAACCTGATATGAGCAGCTCTGAGTTGGGAGTGTCCCGTTGGGGTAGATGTGCGTCCCACTCCACGTGTGCCCCAGTGCGCTGTTCACGTGGCCTGTGAAAGCTCGCCACCGCAAGATGGATCAGTCCCATCTGAGGCCCAGAAGCTGACTACTTTGGCCTTTTCTGTCACTGACCCTTCAGCTGCCACCCGTACCTGCCAAATGTGAGCACCCCCAAACGCCCAAGGAATCCACTTTTTCCAAGCCACTTCTACCTTCACATCTGTACGTAATCTCTGCCTCTGAGTGTCAAGGAAAATCAGCGCGTGGGCAGGGGACTTAGAGATAGACAGCCTTGTCTTTAAACCGTACTGTATCCAATCAAAAATGACTGCCACCCCCTTCGTGCATCCCGTCTGGTCTCCAGAACCTTCCACTGCAGCCGGACTTCAAAGAGTGTATTTTCAAGCAGCTTACTTGAGAGCCGACTGGAAAGCTCTGCAGAGAGGGTTGTCATGCCGCTGGCCCGTCCAGGCGAGATGGGTGTTGCTGGGTGGACAGAAGGAGAGGCAATGGGTCCCAGGTACTGGTAGGACTGCTCGTAGGACCATGGTGGGGACGGCTGGATCTGCCTTGTATCTGCAGAGAATCAGGGAGGTCACTTACATGTAGAGTGGGTCAGGATTTAGAAAAATCTTTTAATAAAAAACCAGCTACCTTTGTTTAAATCTAATACATGTTTGTGGCCTGTTTACCAGTGTTTAATAAGCCTCCTTAAGTCCCAATGTGCTTTTGTCTGATGATTTCCCCCCAAAACGATACTGAAATATAATTTATGTTTGATTCTTGAAGATTTTCCTCTGCTAACTGTTCCTTCCAAAGGTTTTCTTTAATCACACTAATGATGAGAGAGGCTGATTATGCTTTCCAGGTAGAAGTGTTAACATTCAGACTGTTGACTGCACGAATTGACTGCCCAGCTTTGTAATCATGGTTATCATTATCAGGTGATCACCCATCTCTCTCTACTCAGCGCAAAAGAATGCAAGGGTTTGGGTCTTTTTTTTGTACCTTTGGCAAAAATATTCTGTGGCTTTTAAATGTTTTCAGTTCAGGTGAACTCTCTCCCAAGGATAACTGAAAAGAAAGTCTGGCTAGGAAACTGGCAACGAGGCCTGATGACTAGTTCACAAACCCGGCAGTGCAGAGCTGGCTCTATCAACCCAGACTAACAGAGATGTCTTCCACTTTTTCTCAAGACCTCAAGTTTGCAACTTCTAAAGGGCAGAATGTTGAACAAGTATTTTACAGATTGCCATTGAAAGAGGCCTGGTTTGTAGTGAGGGGGATGGACCTAGAGTCTGTCATACAGAGAGAAGTAAGTCAGAAAGAGAAGAACAAATACCATATGCTAACACATATATGTATGGAATCTAAAAAAAAAATGGTTCTGAATTACTTGGGACAGGACAGGAGTAAAGACGCAGACGTAGAGAATGGACTTGAGGACATGGGGAGGGGGAAGGGTAAGCTGGGACAAAGTGAGAGAGTGGCATGGACATATATACACTACCAAATGTAAAATAGATAGCTAGTGGGAAGCAGCCGCATAGCACAGGGAGATCAGCTCGGTGCTTTGTGACCACCTAGAGGGGTGAGATAGGGAGGGTGGGAAGGAAACACAAGAGGGAGGAGATGTGAGGATATATGTATATGTATAGCTGATTCATTTTGTTATAAAGCAGGAACTAACACACCACTCTAAAGCAATTATACTCCAATAAAGATGTTAACAACAACAAAAAAAGAGGCCTGGGCGAGAGAAGAGACAAAGATCTGACTTCAGAAGATTTAGGTAAAAAGCATTTTGTAAATTTGACTCCAGCATTCATAGGAGTCTTAGTTTTCAAAAGCATCATACTGTTTGCAGAGGAGGAAAACAAAAAACAGCACCTTCTATTCTTAGGCAAAATGTGTAAGAAAATTTAAAAATCAACCACTGTCTCACCGTAAGATAGCTTTACATTTCTGTCTTAGAATTAAATGTTAATTTTCTCTTTGTGTTCCACCTTCTTTGTAGACAAAGGTGACAGCAAACTACACTAACTCCAAAGGGCCTTCATAGCCAGGGGTTCATAATGCTGGGAGTAAATACAGAAAGAGCAAAGTTCCTTAGGAAAACAACAGGTGTCAAGTTTTCTGTGTTTCGTGACATAAAGAAATGAGTTATTTCTACTCGTTATACATTGTCCACATCTCCTCCCTCTGGGGCTTTTCACTTCTAGTTAAAGTGTCCCTTGTCTTTTATGCCTTTGAAGCTGTCACAGTGGAGAACAGAATCAAGTATTTGGAGATCCAAGTCTTCCTTCTTACTCTTCTCCCGAGAGCCCTCTACCCGGTTTCCCTCATACTGATCTACTTCTTTCTTTTCTTTAAAATAACTGACTTTTTAATTTTTAATTTTGAAGAACCTGGGGAAATATTTTAACTTAGAATCTTTGAAATCTACTATTAAAGAAAGGTCTTCATTTTCTTCTGAATTTTAGAGAATTGAGGGGATGGCAAGGAATAAAGAGCCGGTCCATTCCAGACTCAGTGGAAAATAAGTGTTCAGCTACAGTCAGAGATCCTGCATAATCTTAGAGCTAACAGTGTTTCCAGCAATTGAAAGCAAATAGCAATAGCAGATTGTTTAACATTCCCATACTGCTACAAGTATTTTGCTCCAAGTGAAAATAAAATTATATACTCAGATATTTTCCATAAGACATGCACATGTCCTGGATACACGTATTTACAAAGTGAATATATATAGTATTCAAATATTTTAATCATTTAAAAAGCAAACAGAAGAGGTTTTATAATTGTCATAAAGCCCTCTGGGTGTGAATTGCGGTACAGGAATTCATGCGTTGTTGTGTAGACAGCCCAGCACCCCTAACCCCATGTCTAAAACCACAGTAAGCATAAAGTATTATGCCATGATTCATGCTCTGTCATGTTTTACTGTAGTGAAAAAGTTGTGCTAGGCTTTTCTAAACTCATAATTAAACCATGCAAATGTTGCATAATGTTCCACAGCCTTTTAAAAATATGCTTTGGTAATGATCTTTATGATTAAAGTCCAGGTTCTATGATTTGTTTTTTTAATACAGGGTTTCAAATTCAACATCTTCTTACTTCACACCACAACTCAGCCTTTCAGTGCTAGTTGGGGGACAGCACTAAAAACCCAGTGACCCCTGATCATTTTTCATATCTGTGACCACAGTGAACTGTGTTTGGCTTCATTGGCAGCAGTGGGCCAGAAGGTGGTGATGGCGAGCTTCTCATGTCGGAGTTTCGCCTGTTTTCTTCTATTACATGGATTATTCATTAAAACAAAAACAAAACAAAACAAAAAACGAAGGGCCAATAATATGGTTTGCTGAGTTTACTATTGAGTTACCATTCTTGCCATGATGGGGCCAACGTGAACACACGAAGGCAAGTATGGAAGTGACAGTGCTGTGGGCCACCCGAGCACTGGACTGAGAGGCAGGAGATGTGGCCTCTGGCCTGTACGTGTGATGACCCTGGGTTACTTACTTACCCTTTCTTATTCTCATTTCTGAAAGGAGATGATCTCTAAGCCCCTTTCAGTGGTGACAGTGCAGGGATCCTAATTCAAATAGGTCCCAAACAGTACTTCTCTGCTTAACTCGTATGCTAAACAGAGTTAGGGAAGAATCAGGTGGGTGTTTGAGGTGAAGAATTGTGCTTGTAATAGTAAATACGTGTATTCTGGGAAGAGGAAGTAGGACAGGGAGAAGATGGGGGTTATCTAGAAAAAAGTCATAGGCTGAGGAAGAGAACCACTGTCCGTCATTCTTCAGAGGAGGGCTGCTTGTTCTTGAAGGGAATGCCTCTGATAGGTCAATCCACCAAAAAGAACAAGTTTACTGAAACTTACTATGTGCCAGGCATGTGCTAATTTATGAGTAAGACCAATATGGTCCCTGTCCCATTGGAACTTAAGAGTCTGATATTAGTGAAGATCCCAGGACTGTATGATGCTTGGAAAGGCTTTTTCCTATTGCATTAATCATCATGCTGAGTTACTTCATTCATTCACTCTTAGGCTCATGAAGTTATTTACTTCCTCATTCATTCATGTTGCCAATGAACTTTTTGCTTTACTAGGGCCACCGTTTTGGGAACTCAGTAGTGAGTGGATTATAGTCCTTGCTTCTGGAGTTATGGCTAGTGGGGGCTGTATCCAGGTGAACAGCTGGATTACCTCCCTAAACGGGACTTGCAAACAGCCGTTCCCAGGTTAGAGATAAGAACCCTAGTGGTATTTATTACATGCTATGTTATACCTCTGAGAGGAACAGACAAGGGAAAGCACCTAATTTAAGTGAAAAACAGATTTCGGTTTGCATTCTCCCTTCACCATAAACTAGCTGTATGACCTTGGGCAAGTCACTGATTTCCTCGGATACATAGTTTTCCTACTTCAAAGGGTAATAGGGATAAGTGAGATAAACTGTATATAAAGTGGGTATCACCGTTTTTGGCCATATTAAATGCTCAGTAAGTCTGGCTGATTTTTATGATTATATTATTAAAAAGGAAAAGAAATCCATGCCAAGGGACTCATCTGATATTTATTGGTAAGGCCACACACACCTGCTCCAGGATGAGACTCAGGCAACACTGTTCTGTTCACTGAAAAAAGGCTGACACGCAGAGTCTTCAGCACCGGAGAAGAACTGGACTCAGGAGATTAAGTGGTAAATGGGCAAGAAAACTGGAGAGTTGAGGTGAGGACGGAGAAGGTGAGGATCCAATCTCAACCAGCTCATGTTTCCGTTAAAAAAACTACTGGATTAGAAAATTTAAGTTTGAGTCTGTCTGCATCCTGTTTTTTCCAGGGTACATAATGTTTTGATGTAGCTGCTTTACTGAGGCCATTTTATGATGGGTTATTTTTAGCTTTTTGATACATCAAGTAGTGGATAAAACAGTCCCCTTCCTCTGAGATCCTGAGCCCCACTCCTTTCCATTTGAAATAAGGTCAAAGAAGGGGGGGAGTTAGGAATAAGGGGGGTTGAGGCTAGTAGTGAGCTCAGAGGTATCCATAGCATACATAAGAGATAAGAGAGTAGAGTGCTTTTACCTTTGATGCAGCAATATCAAAATGTCTTCAAAGTAAAAAATGACCCTATCAGACAATTCAAGTCAAAGTGTTCTGCTGGTTCCAAGTTCAGATCTGAAATGTCAAGAGCTTAGAAGTTATCACTCCCATCTTTACAACAAGAAAAGAAACCTAAAACTGATAATCCACAATTTTTCTCAGACCTAGTAGAGAATTGAGGTCATAGGGCAAACTGCCACCCTGAAATCTTGAGAGAGGTGAATACAGAAAATTATGCTGAGGTGTGCTTACTGGGAGCAGAAGCCACTGGAGCCATGAACTGGTAGGAACATTTAAATGGTAATTTTGACGAATTGTTGGAGGCTGAGTATAGACTAGTGTGAGAGTAAGAAACTCCTGAGGGCTGCATTCTTGTCTGTGTGTATGGGGGTGGGGTGGGGACACTCTCATGGGTTTTTCATTTAGGGACTCCTCCAGCTCTTCATGGGATCCAGTATAATAGCAGCGGGTTACAGCTGAAGGAGCTGCAAGACAGACTATTTAAGGAAGGGTTCTTAGGGAAGCCCAAAGACAGAAACAAAAACAAGGACATTAGTGGAATTTAAAGCCTCTGGCACCTTCAGCTACAGCAAACATTAAACACAGCCCAACTCCTAGTTAGATGAACATAAAATCTCACACCAAAGGCCTATTTACTTCAGTTCCTGTTACCTGATACATCATATCCAGCTTCCAAATCAGAAATAAGGCACGACAGAAGGCAAGAAAAAAATCTGAAGAGAGAAAACAAGTGTCAGAACCAGACTCAGATGTGACATAAATTTTGGAGTTATCAGACAGGGAATTTAACTGATCAATATGTTAAGGGCTCTAGCGTGCCACAACTACTGAAGCCTGCACACCTAGAGTCCATGCTCGGCAAAAGAGAAGCCACCGCAATGAAAAGCCCTCACACCGCAACAAAAGAGTAGCCCCTGCTCTCTGCAACTAGAGAAAGCCTGTGCATGGCAATGAAGACCCAACTCAGCCAAAAAAAAAAAAAAAAAAAAATGTTAAGGGCTCTAATGGAAAAAGAAAACAGCATGGAAGAACAGATGGGTAATGTAAGCAGGGAGAGAGAAACTCTTAAGACTCAGAAGGAAATTCTGGAAATGAAAAACACTAACAGATATGAGAAATACCTTTGATGGGCTCATCAACAGACTGGACCTGAGTGAGGAAAGAATCAATGAAATACGAAAGAATTTCAATGAAATTGAAAATATGTCAATAGAAACTTCCCAAACTATAAGGTAAAGAGAAAAAAGAAAGAAAAAAAGTCAGAACATCCATGAACTTTGGGACAATTTCAAAAGTGTAATATATGTGTAGTAGAAATATCAGAAGGAAAAGGAGAAAACAGAGTGGAAGAAATATTTGAAGTATTAATAGCTGAGAACTTGACAAAATTAATGACAGACACCAAACCACAGAGCCAAGAAACTCAGGGACCACCAAGCAAAATAAATACCAAATAATCTACATCTAGGCATATCATATTGAAACTGCAGAAAACCTAAAGACAGAGAAAATCTTGAAAGAAACCAGAAAGGAAAGGTGTGGGGGAGATACCTTGCCCAGACAGGAACAACGATAAGAATTACTTCAGACTTCTCTTCGGCAACCATGCAAGCAGAAGTAAATAAAGTGTTGAAAGAAAAAAGCTACCAACCTAGAATTCTATATCCCGCAAAATTATTCTTCAAAGGTGAAGGAGAAATAAAGCCATTCTCTGACAAACAAAAACTGAGCTAATTTATCCAGCAGACCTGTCCTGCAGGAAATGTTAAAAAAAAGTTCTTCAGGGAAAAGGCAAATAATACACGTCAGAAACTTGGATCTACATAAAGAAAGGAAGAGCATAATAGAATAAATGAAGGTAAAATAAAGTCTTATTTTTCCTATTCTTAACTGATCCAAAAGATAACTGTTTAAAGTCATAATAGTAATGTATTGGGTGGTTGTAAGAGATGGATAAGTGAAATGAATGACAGTACTGACAGAAATGGGAAGGAAGAAGTGGTCTTGTGTTATCTGACGGTGACTTACATTCATTACACATGTATTTTGCAAACTCTAGGACAACCACTAAAAACATTTTTTTAAGTATAACTGATACACCAAGAGCAGAGATAAAATGGAATGGAATCAAATAAAATGCTCAGTTAGAACCAGAGAAGGCAGAAAAAGAGAAAAGAAGAATAGGTGCGACGAATGTAAAACAGTTACAAACATGGTAGATGTTAATACAACTATTATCAGTAATCGTTTTAAATATGAATGGTCTAATACATGTACCAACTGAAAGACAGAGATTGTCAGAGTGAATTAAAAACAAAACTATGTGTTGTCTACAAGGAACCTACTTTAAAGTGTCAGGTTGAAAGTAAAGGGGTAGAGAAAGACTGGGCTAACAGTAATCAAAAGAAAGCCAGAGCAGCTATATTAATTTTATACAAAACTGACTTCAGAAGAAGGAAAAATTTTAGGGAAAAAGAGGGGAATTACATGAAAAAGACTATATGTATTTTATATATATATATATATATATATATATATAGTCTTTATATAACAATCACTTTTCTGTACAGCAGAAATTAACATTGTAAATCAACTATACTTCACTAAAATACATTAAAAAAAAGAGGGGACTTACATGATGAAAAATGTTATGTCTAAGAAAACATAACAATCCTTAACATGTATGCACCTAACAGAGTGTCAAAAGACATGAGGCACAAACTGATAAGACGACAGGGAGAAAGAGAAAAATACACAGTTATAGCTGAAGTCTTCACAGTCCTCTTTCAGTAATTGATACCTCAAGCAGGCAGAAAATTAGGGCACAGTTCATCCGAACAGTGCTACCAACCAGCTTGACCCAATGAACATCTTTGGAAAATTCCATCCAACAACAGCAGAGTACACGTTCTTTTCAAGCTCACAGGGAACATCCACCAAGATAGACCATAAAACACACCTTAAAATTAAAAGAACAGAAATCATACGAAGTATACTCTGAGGCCACGTGGATTTAAACTAAAAAGTCAATGACAGAAAGACGGCTGGAACATCCCCGAATATTTGGAGCTTCAACAACGCACTTCTGAATAACCCACGGGTCAAATAAGAAGTCTCAAGAGAAATTAAAATGTATTTTGAACTGAATGAAGATCCAACACCACAATTTGTGGGATGCAGCGGAAAGCAGTGCTTAGAGGGAAATTTATAGCATCTTAATGCATATATTAGAAAAGAGGAATGATTCAGAATCAATGAGCTTCCACCTTAGGAAACTAGAGAAAAAAAGAGCAAAATAAACCTAACGCAAGCAGAAGGAAAGAAATAAAAATTAGAGTAGAAATCAAAGAAATCGAATACAAGAAAGCAACAGAAAATGAACAAAACCAAAAGCTGCTCTTTGAAAAGTTTAAAATGTCTTTCTTTGTCCTCATGTTCCCGCAGGGCCATAGAAGAGGATGGCCAGAGACGCCTCCTGGTTCTCTGAGTACCTACGTCGGTGGGCTTTTTAACACCCACCCTCAAAACCTGGGTCCCCTAAGGCACACAGGCACACACATGCTGGGTGACCTCCTCAGCCCGGGGCCAGGAGAAGGTTGATGCGTTCTGTTGTTGGTTAGAGTTAGAAGGCCCTTTCCGTGGCTATTTAGCTGATATCTTTAAAGACCTGATCTTTCAGACACCTTTCAGAGCCATTTAAAAACAAAGACCAGACAAGTTATGTATGTGTCAGGGCCCCAGTGTCTGTTTTTAAGAGCCAAACCTAAGTGGTGAACATATAAACCCTCCAGGAGGCTCTGGTTTTTTCCCTAGAGGTTTTTTTCCCCCCTTTCAGCTTGGAAGGTGGCAGGGCAGTTCCCAGGGTGCCCTCCAAGTTCACCTCAGTCATGGGCAGCTGGTGTAATGCCCTCTTGGATGCCTGAGAACACACAACAGGATGTGACTCAGGACTCAGAGATGTGAGTCAGTTTCCAGGGCGATGTGTCAGGGCGAGCCCCGGTGGTGGCTTGCATCTCCCTGTCTGGGACCCCTGGAAGAAAGATCCGGGCTCCCCTGTGAACAAAAAGGGTGCCCCCAGATGCTCCGCTGCTACCTTCAGAACCGTGTGATACCGGCTTTCACGGCCCCAGGGCCTGCGTCCTTCTCTGCTACGAAAAAGGCATTTCCCTGAAAGTCCTGCCGTCTGTCTGAAGCGCTGTTTCCTCCGGCCTGTGCAGTACAAGTGTAGCACAGAACAACAAGCAGGAATAGTGGTGCACCCAGGCAGAGACACTAACAAGCCTGGTGTTGCGATCAGTGAAACACCCTGCTAACGTGAGTCAGTTCCCACCAGCTCTGGATCCTGGAAAAAGAAGTTGTGAAAGAGCTCCGGTATCTGCCAACCGTTTGTCTGTGCTGGCCGAAGACATCTTGGTTAGTCATGTACAGCTAGGATGCATTCACTGTTCCAGCAATTACTCTGAAGGGAAGCATCCAGCACCAAGCCGGGGCAGAGGCCTGCCTGGGGATGCTGCGTTTTAAAGGCCGTTAGGGTCTTGAGGGATCCCGTCCTCGTAGCCGACCGGTGGGCCCAGGAGGTGACAGGCTACCTGCGGGAGGGCAGAAGGGAGCTGTGTGGCCACGTCCCTACCCCTCACTGCCCTGGGGACCCATCCTCTGTACCCGACCGGGAGAGGCTCCCTGGCTTTGTGGTCGGGGCGCTGGGAGTCCAGAATGCTGGTTCCTGACATGAGAGCCACCGCCAACTCCGGCGGCTCACCACAGCCCTTTCCCTCTCAGACCTTTGTTTCTTCATCTCTCAAAATGGGGGTAACCAGACTCACCTGCCTCGCAGGTGTGAGAGTTAATTACTGTTTGTGGAGCAGCTTTGAGAGCCGCAGATGAAAGGCGCTCAGTAAATGCAAAGAGCTATTCCTCGTTAGACTTGCCAGACAGTTCCCAGGGGAAACAGTCCAATCCCAGCCACGAGGCCTCTCCCCTCGGCCAGATCAGTCTGAGCCGTGTCTGGAAAAAGGCTCTGGACTCAGGCACAGTTGTCTTTGAGGCAGGGTTTGGGGACAAGTCACTGGCTTCTAGAAAAGATGGGGGTCTGGATAACACCTCTGATTCTCTGCCAGCACTGACTCCCTAAGTCGGAGGGAGAGTGGCCTTCAGGTCACACGGGGTGCAGGGATCTTGGTTCCAAGAGAAAGGAAGGCACCTTCTGGTCTCTGCTCTCTCCTCCCTCGCAGACAAGTTATTTCCCTGGACTTTGTCAGACAAACATCCATTGCAGACATCTTCCCGTAAAGATTTGCTGTACCCTCACTTTCTGAACCTCTGTCCCCCCGCCCTCATACACACTTTCCAGGCCTGAACTGATTCTACAGATGGGCTGGGTAGATTTCCTGTAAGGCCAGGCCATCACGGGCATGTTCAAATTATTCCACGACCGCCCTGCTAATTTCTGTCCATTCCTCCATGTCTGTCTCCAACAAAAATCTCAAAACATGGAGGAGGGTAAAAATGGCTCTCTGCTCCCAACCACTCATTCTCCAGCACCCTCGCCCCCTTTGCTAGTTCCCGAAAGGGATGAGCCAGAGATACCTGTCGAGGGCTGGGAAATCTCAGGCAGCTTCTAGCTTGGGACCGAGCCCCTGGCGCAGAAATGAGGACCCTCACTCATAGGAGCCAAATTGCTGACACCTCAAAGCGGGACGCTACCAGCGGGAGAGGCACGGCACCCCTAGCACTGCCCATAGCTAAAGAAACTTAATTTGATGAAGGAACATCCCACCGAGGGCAGCACGTGCTCTAAAGAGGACGGTGCAGGCTTGAGAGCCTTGTTCCGTGGCCCAGGGCGTGAGACTGTCAGAGCCAAGCTGCAGTCCCGACTGACCACCGAAGGCCGGGTGCCGATGGGGTGGGAGGGGAGCCTACGGGACTCCCCGGGGCGGGGGGGAGCAGCCATCTCTCCGACTAAGTAGATACAGTAACAGCCGTCCCTTGGGCAGATCCTATCAAGTAACGGGGCTGAAGCTTTGCCAGGGTCCTTGAAATGCCTCAGGGTGGCAGCAGGCAAGAAAAAAAGTGATGTTATCACTGGGACCTCAGGGGCCGTAAGATGACTGCCCCTGCCCCGCCCCTGCCCCGTGAGTTGTCGGTGTTGGAGGAAGCTCTTAAGGCCGCCACGTAAGGACATCTGGCGCACAGCAGGTGCCCGTGAGGCCATCCTGCAGCCCGGCTGCCTCTGAGCGCCCCCCCATCCCCCTCCAGCCCTGTGCTAAACTTTTTACTTCAGCACTTCTGCGGGTTTGTAAAAAGTTAGGATCTTTTGACAAATTCTGTTGTATTATTATGAGATTTATTTATTTGTTGTAAAGTCATGATGCAAATCCATCCCACCATACTTTCGAGCTCCAGGCTGTAGCCTACACACAAATTTTAGAGTGGCTCAAAGCCCGGCCTAGCAGCCTCTGTGTCTTGTGCTCTCATGTGACATGTGCCCCAGTGCATCCGTACTGGATTTTACACTGATTTTAAGCAGCAAACTCGGAAACATGGCATTCTAATAAAACCAGAAGAAGAGCTCTCATGAATGGGGAAAAAGGGAGTGCAATAAATACCATCTAGAGAATGCTGAACGAGAACACAGAAGACACTGAACTCTCCTTTGGTTTGTGTTGGCTCCAAACATTTCCAAGTTTTGGGAACCTCGTCCCCAAGCTGCTCCGCAGGGAGAAAGGGCCTGGACAAGGGCACGAGGGCAGGGTTTGGGAGTCTGAGAGCCGAGGACTGAGCCGCGGCTCGCCCCTCACTCACCCTGTGCTGAGGCCAGCAGCGGAAGCCCTCGGAGACTCAGTTTCCCCACCTGTGAGGGGCTTGGAGGGATGAAACGGCATCCGGACTCCAGCGTCGTTAATGCACTATCTGGCTCCTAGTAAGGCTCCTCTCCCCGTCCCCTCAGAGGAAGAGTACGTGCCCCTCAGGCCCGAGTGCCCCATACGAGGGGGGAGGGCGGGCACAGCCCACGGAGCCGCCAGGACGAGGCCCGCCTCGGCCAGTGGTGCAGAACGCCCTCAGCCCCTCACCTGGGGAGACATGATTTCACCACCGACGTGAGCACCATTCCCGCGGCACCTGCCGAGACCGCAAAACCGAAGACAAGCCCTTCTGCCCGCCGAGCACCAGCCTCGCTCAGCGGGAGCACCCCGCCACCCTGCCCTGTGGAAGGTGCCCGCCGGCCGCTGCTCGGAAACCAGAGAGCTGGGCCTGGGAAACCGAGGATGCGCGGTTCTTCACCTTCGGGGCTGGGATTCAGGTTGAATGGCAACCGCTCGCGCTCTAAGAGCTTCCGTCCACACTCCCAGCCTGAAGAACGTTCCGCCCAGGGAAGTGCGGTGACGCCCAAGCTGGAGCGCCACGCCACTAACACGGGCTCGCCGGCCAAGGCAGCGGCTGCCTCTGGTTCTCCTGTCCTCCCCACCTGTCCGCACTGGAGGCTCCCAGCTTCCCCGTCCTGACCCACACGCTCCTGGTTTTCCTTTCCCACACAGCAGGCCCGGGCTCCTGGGACTCCCAGCAGCAGGACCAGGAGGCCAGACCCCCCGGGGGCATCACCCGTCTGCATCCCTCTAGCAGCCTTTCTCGGGGGCATGAACACGCTGCGCCTGCCTCGAGGGGGCAGCCAGCCCTGTATGGTTCCTGGCCGTCCCTTCACCTCCAACACTCGGCACGCCCACGAAGCTCTGGGAAGGTCTCTGGATGTGCAGAGCAATGGATTTCTCCCTCTTAAAGGGCACTGCCACCCCAGCTGGCCCCGACCCTTTTCTCCTCCCACTCTGCTGTGCCTGAAGTAGTGACACATTGAGACAGCCTATTCTCTTCACATAAGGAGGGCCCTTACCCCCGACGCTGGAGACAGAAGACGCTGCGATTCGCGGACTCCCGTGTTTTCGGTTGGGAGATGGCGGGACCGGCAGTCCTGAGCCCAGTGTCCTGCTTCATTCCTAGAACGTGACACCCTACAGCGCCGCCAGCTCTGGTTCACTTTTTGTGAACATCTTTTTGGAGGAGTAGTGTTTACTATACGTCTTAAACGCAAGGCTTCTCTATACATAAAAAGCCCCCAAGGAATGGCTCCGTTATGCTTCTCTGTTTTTTGAAAATCGGTGACTACTTGGATATTTGCCGTCAGAGCAGCTGGGAGGAAGAGGCCAGCTGCGTGGCCGCTGGGTGGCGGGTTCCTGTGCCAGGATAACTGGGCGTCTCTGGCTCGTGAGCTGGGGGGATCGCTATCGGCTTCCCCTGTGCCTCCTGCCCCTCCTGCGGCCTCCCCCCACCTCCCTGCAAGATCCGCACAAGAGGAATCGGCGCACCGAAGTCTGCAGCCATTTTGCACACCCCGAAGAACTGACCTTGACGCGAACTAATTGGGATGGCGACAGATTAATAGCACAGGTTGCTGAGGTGGAGTTTTGCGGCATCAAGGAGGCCTTTGAAGATAAGAGCCGCGTGTACTTTCATAAGCTCATCCCTGGTGCTCTGAACAAAGAACGCAAGCTAATAAAGTCAGATTCATCTGGGGGCAATCTACACTCACAGGGGAACATCACCCCAAACTCTGATTCAGAAAGGCAAATGGAAATCTGCCGGAATTCTTTTAAACTCCAACACAGACCTCGATTTAAAAACTGACACACACACACACACGCACACACACACACACACACACAAAACTCTTGGTAATAAGCAGACCTCTGATGATCTAAAGATCCACAGCTTCATGTACTGACTCAGAGAAAGTAAATGGCATTTCAAATACAACCTTCATACTTTAATAGATGAGGTCACCCTGAGAAAGATGATACTGTGAGCCCAGCAGTGGGAAACCTCCCTCCAGAGAACCGCTTTGATTTACAAGGTCAAGGAAGGCTTTCTCAGAGAAGCAGTAGGTTTTTAGTGACTTGGACTAAAATGAAGACTTTTTTAAAATTAAAAGCTGAGTTTGAGAGAGCAGACAATTAGAAACTCTTGCTCAGCAATAGGGACGACCCCGGAGAACAGGGATCCTAGCAGCCTGCAGAAGTCAAGAGTCAGCACTGATTTGCTGATGAGGATAGAGGCCCAAGGGGCTGCCATTTGTGGCCGACATTGACATCCTGTGTGGACCGACTGAACCCTTGTGAATTTCCCAGATGGGTCTCAACAAGGGCGGTTTCTCCTTCAGGGGACACTGGATGATGTCTGGAGATGTTTTTGCTTGTTGCCACTGGGGTAAGGGGATGCTACTGGCATCTCGTGGGTGGAGGCCAGGGGTGGGTTGCTATTAAACATCACCCAGTGCACAGGACGGCCCCCCAACAGCAGGGGATGATCCGGCCACAAATGCCAGCGGCGCCTTAGGGAAACCCAGCCCAGGGTAGGCATGTACAACCCCAGTGTCAAACCATGATGACAAAGCCGGACGCTGTGACTTCCAGAGGTGCCCCCAGACTCAGAGAAATTTAATGCAGCACGTGCCCTGGGCCGAGTACAAGTGAAACTGAGGGGTGTTAAGAGATAAGGGGTGTGGCGGGCACCTTCTGGAGCCCTTCTGGGAACCCAGGGGTGGCCATCCATCTGCCGTCATGCTGCGGCCAGGACTCTGTCCCCATGCCAGGGTTTGGGACGGCCGCTTTCTCACAGTCTCACAGCCTGGCACCCAGTCTCAGAGCTGGCATGCCGAGCCCCGGGTGAACCGCACGTGTAAACCACTGACAAGATCGCTCCTGAGCTGACCGTCGGCTTTGCCACCTGGGAAGGGACAGGCTAGCGCTTGCCTCTCCTGAGCTACCCGGGCATGAGTCACATGTAACCAGATAATGATGCAAATCACTGTCAACATTTCTAAGGTTTCATTCCAACATCCCATGGAATGATAGAGCAGAAAGCAACCTCGGAGACTTTTCGAGCCAGCCCCATGTTGGAGAAAGCTGAAATGTGGCAAGGTGAGATGACTCCCTCTTGTTCCCCACGGCAGGTTAGTGACAGGGCAGGGACAGACTTTCTGGTTGCTTGTAGAGTGCTGCTTTTACTATATGATGATTGAAGCCATCTCCCCCTCGAACCTAGTTACCGTATACTGACGAAACGAAGAAACTGGTCTAAGCTTCAAAAAAGAAAACACACACACACACACACAGAAGTAATCTCCAAGTACAGTGCCATTTGGAGGCTGGGGAGGGGTAGCTTTTCCTGCTAACAGACCTGGGATTCTGAGCTTTGTGGGGCTGGCTGGGAAGCCCTTACTCCATTTACGTCTCCTTTCCATCCTGAAACTGAGCCCAAACAACCCCAAATCTCAAATAAAAGTTGATATCTGTTGCTGTGAATTCATGAGTAATGCAACTCAAAATTAGGGAGGGAGGGAGGGGACCATTCCCGCGCCCCCCACCCCCCGGCTGTGTTTTCGGGGGGGGGGTCGCAAGAGGCGGGAGGCAGGGTCACACTGTCACCCTGGTTCTGCCTTTTCTTCTAATAGCCTTCAACTGCCAAGTGGCTGCAACCAACGTGCTGATTTTAAACCCTTTTATGGAAAGTGCCATACCCTCTTCTGCTCACATCACTTAAAATAATGAGTTAGGCACAGTTGTATTAGTCTGTCTTTCAAGTGGATTAAATTCACGGGCTCGTTCTCCTGCAGTCTCGCAAGCTTTGGCCTGGCTGTCTGAACGTCCAGATTAGACAGACGAGCACATGCCAGACGGCAATGAAACGCAATTACCTAGGCAAACTTTTGAAGGATTTGAGCCCTGGGGCACAGGCTGTTTACGACAGACTAAAAGCACCGTTTGTACTGAGCACGACCCGTTGCCTCCGTCTTTTCGAGTTCTCGATCCTGCCTGCCACTGGACTCCAGGCAGGATTTCTAGGGGCCCGATAACATCAGGCTTCTGTCCACACCTCAGCACCTCAGGGTCTTTACTGTGTTTTTCAACAAGAAAATGCAAGTACCAACAAAAGCCTATTATAACATCTCCCTTTGTGTTCACTGACTCTCTCCCATTGGTTTATTTTTTGGTATTGTGTACCACCCCGAAAAAAGGCAGCGAGAAATCATCCTATAGCTAGTTGCTTGGCTCTGTAACGTCTTTGGAAACGAACCACCTTTCCAATAAACAAGAACTTCCTGCCATCCTTGAAAAAAATAGCAAACCAGCCTCAACAACACGTCCAAAGTACTTTCCCCTCTATTGGAACTGAGGGACCAAGGGAGAGGAGACAAAAGTGGAAGGAAGATTGATCAGGAGGGTGGCAAATGTCTTTCCTGCTGCTGGTCCGCATTCCAGCACTTTGTTCGGATGGAGACCAGCGGGGCCAACACAGATGGGTTGGCGTGGTCCTTTGTCCACCAGCTGAAAACTATCATGTGACCACGAGAAGGGGTCTGGGGGAAGGGGATTAACTGGACTTCTGTAGTCCTGTTAGGCACAGAGTGAAGTCGTCAAGGTGGCGGCAGGGAAAGGTTTCAGTGTTTGGGGACCCGAGGCCCTGAGGCCGGTCAGTGGGTCAGTTTGGGCAAGAGGCTGTGATCAGGGGTGGGAAGATAAGACGGGCTAGCAAGATAAAGAGTGAACTTGGAAGGATGGATTTGAAAAGTGCTGGAACCCAGAGGAATCTAGGGACGCTTCTGGGGAAGGAGGCGACACAGGGACACCTGAACACGGCGGGGGAGGGGGCAGAATGCAGGCGCCGGGGGTGATGGCAGGGAGGTGGGGGCATGGCCTTAGGAGGAAGCAGTGGACAAACAGCCTAGTCCAACTTTGGGGTTCAAATCTGTAATTAAACACGTGAGCCCAGGTTCAGGCATTTGAATGACAGGCCCGGGTGAGCTGTCTCAGGAGCTGAATGATGGCAAGGAAGGCAGGAGAGAGTTTGGCTTGGATGGGGCAGGAACAGCAAAAGGGAAAGGGTAGCTCTCTAGTTAACGGAAGCTGTAGAAGGTAACGAACGGGGGCAGAAGATTAAGAAGCGTAGAGACTTCCCAATTTCCTCTTTGTTGCAAAAGTGGAGAGAAAGGCCCCAGGGAGGGGTAGGTGTGCTGTCACCCCAGTAGGCCCAGCTGGGCTCCCTCCCCCAGGCTCCCAGCCGGGCTCTGGGAAGCGGAGAAAGGGCAAATCACGAAAGCAAGAAGCAAAAGTACCAAGACTTGGTGCTTTGGGAGGAAATTTGGGGCAGGAGATTTTGAAATTGGGATTAAAACCTGCAAATCCTGAAAGCAGGGAACATGCTTCCTCAATGACTCCCCCTGAACCCTTTCCCTGGAGATCCGGGCCAGGGTCGTGGGGTCTGGAGACGTGGGAGAGAGCGTTCCTGCCTGCCTGGAACTTCTAGGAGAACTTGTCATCCTCGGAAAACTGTGATTCCAGATGGGGAGGAGAGGGGGCAGGTCGGTGGGGTGCCGTGTTGACCGTCTGAGAGGCATCCCTCTGGTGGGTTTTGAGGTTTCGATGATTGCGCAGCACAGAGGGAAACCTTAGGTGCTCGCTCCCGGGAGCCCATGACGGTTGGCGAAGCAGCAAACCTTCACCCTATCCAGTAACAACCGGCAACGTATGGGGAGGGGAGAAGGCAAAGTGAGAGGTCCCGACAGACGGGTCCAGGAGTAGAGAAGGGGGGTCCGTTTGGTCCTTGGTGGGGACGAAGATGTCCTGAAGGAGATGGGGCAGGATTGGGGAGGTGGAGGGGGTGAGGGGTAGGGGGTTTCTGGGTGGGCCACTGGCATGGACCAAAGCAGGTGGGCAGGGCTGGCCACAGGTGCTCAGAGCCCAGAAGAAAAGGCAGGTAAAAAGACAGCTGCTCACAGCGTCGGGGCCCCAGCTTCCCTTCGGCTCGTCTGCTTGCCTTTCGGTCATTTCAGGGCACGGCGGGCTCAGGGAGGAACATCTCATGACGCAGAGAAGGCAGGGCCTCGGCTGGAGGGGGAGCTAGGAAATCAGTGGCGAAGGTACTCTCTTACTTCTGGACCAGGCCCCCTGTGGCCATCAGACGTGGCAACATCTGCTTCCTCCGCCACGTTCCTCCACAGGTGACATGCTTAGACAGGATGGGCTTTAGGAGGAGCCTGAGGGGAGGCTGGCCATGCGATCCCGGCCTCCCTGAAGGCCAAGGTCTCAGCAGTGAGGCCACCTCCCACTGCACAGGGTCCAAACCCGGGTTGGAGGGGAGCCAGACATCCCCAGATTTTCTGTCACTCACTGCTGTTTACATGCCACACTTTGCTGCCCCTGAAAAGTTGTCCTTTGGTCCCTCTGGGGACATCGGCTGATATATATATAGATACCAGTTAAAAGTGATTTATGCTAAGAAAATGGCTGGGGCACACACTTCCCCTCGGGTAAGTCCTAGGTCTCAGATCTCCCCTGCTGTGTCTCTGAGGCTGAGGTAATGAGACAGCAGTGGGCCTTAGTGCTGACACAGTAGTTTGCAGGTTAGGAGGATGGGGCTGCCTGTTTCTTGTTGGCAAACAAGCCGAACAGAGGGACCGCTGGTGCCCACATGCCTCCCAGCTCAGGTAAGAGCCTTGCTTACTGAGCAGGAGGCTGGGAGGTGTTGGCCACCGGGGCCCCCAAGACACGACAGCTCCACAGGAGAGGAATCACGAGGTGCTCCTGCCTGGGCTCCCCACTGGGAGGGCTTGCAGGAAGGGGGGGATTTTATAACTCTGGGAAACTCCTTTCTGGGCCGTTCTCCTATGGACCTCCACATCATGCATCCCTATGAAAAGAAAGTCATTTCAGGATGGCTTTGACCGACTAATGAGCATTCAGAGCCGCTGGCCTTGAGGGGTGCCAACCCGGACCCAGAAGGGGTCCTGCCCAGTGGTCGCCTCGAGTCAGGGTCTCGGGAGAACTGGATTTGCAAAGGGTCTGCAGACTTAGTGCTGGTGGCTGGCTCTGTCCTCTCTGTTGACGACAAGGGACAGGAGGGCTGAATTGGGACAGAACAGTTTGCTGTTTCGTCAGTGGATAAGGACAGAGCTAAAGACGAAGTCCCCTTCTGCTTTCTACTCCAGTCACTGACACGTCAGCAATGGAAGGGAAAACCAGGAAGAGAAGACCCCATCGGCGTGGGAAGAGTTCAAGTGTCAGCCCTGCTCGCAGGAGCCGTACACCTAGCCCTAGGGACCCGGCTTCCCACTGCCTTGCTCAACCCGCACGATGGCTGAATTTATTCTCCAGCAGGCCCCGAGCTCCTTGTTTTGCAGTAGGAAATTCTCTTTCATAAGAGGGCTACTGTTGGTATTGTTTATTTGTTTTTTTAATTTCCAAAAATAAGGAAAGATTTATAAGATGGGGGCGAGGGGAGGAGGGAGGAGAGGGCAAGGGAGGCGGCGACCCCAGCATGTCCCAGGTTCGCCTCGGCTTCTCCCGGGCCCCCAGACCCCCCCACCCCCCACCCCTCCCCGTTCTGAATGTGAAAAGTAAGCAGTGCGAGCTGCCTGGGCTGGAGATGCGTCTAACAAGGCCCTCATTGTCTCAGACAGGTGTGAGATTGGACTTGATTCGGGGCCAACACCTCCAGTCCCAGAGCCAGGTCTGTGAGCCGAAAACATGCACCAACTCTCCAGTAATACCACTGCAGCCAGCCAGAGTCTCAACAATTTAAGGCTTAACACACACAGCATAAATCAGAGGAGGATGGACCAGTCGACCGGCAGTTTCTTGGGCGGATGCCTGCAGACTGTCTGCAGATCAGACCCTGCCTGTTTGGGTTATTTGAGACTTTTTTTTTTTTTTTTTGGTAATATAAAGATGAGAAGCTGGGCGGAGCAGCATGCAGAGGCATCCTGGTGTTTGCCCTATCTTGTTCCAACGGCCCCTTTTTCTCCCTAAGTGCTGTTTTGCAGGGACTGCTCGGGAAGCTTCGCTTTGCTCTCTCCAAATACTAAGAATGTGTTCAAGCTGGGCAGGACGGGCAGAGGGAAGCCGAGCCCTCCAATACGGGTGCCGTCTGTGTGACCTTCAGCAAGTCACTTAACCTCTCTGGGCTTCCAACTTTCTCCATCTAATGAGGTGGCTGGCCATCTCATTCTGGTCTATCTCTGATTCACTCATCTCCAGTGGTCAGAAGTTCAGAGTCATTGTAAGAACTGCCTAACTCAGAGGAAATCATCACCCTTGGGAGAAAATGTACAACTCCACTGAATGCTCTGTTTCTGAGTGGATCAGTTTCTTGGAGCAAGAAAAGGCCCGTCATTGGCCTTCTACTCTTATCTGTTCCTTAGGAGTGTGTGATCCTCAAAACCCGGAGCTCCAGGCCTCGGGGCAGGTGGTGAGGATGCTCCCGAGAGCCCAGCGCCATGTGGGAGGTGAGAAGGAGATGACAGGTCCGCGCTGCTAGTCAGTGCACGGCCTCAGGGCCCCGTGTCTCCTGTCGACCCTGAATTAAGTTTCATCTAGGAGAGGCCACTACGGAGTCACGGGATCTCAGCCAAGGAAGGGAGCCCGGAAGCCACCCATCAGTGCAGCACCTCAGGGAGAAAGGCATCTGGTCTCCGCTCGTGGGATTCCTGCCACAGTCCTGGGTGGCTCTGGCCCGGGCATTCGTGCCCTTGACCCTGAGTTCACCAGCAAGGGCGTGGCCACCGCAGGGATGCTGGGGTCTGGCCGGGCGCCCTGGCTCTCACTGCCCTGCACCGTTCAGGGAGTGAATGGCATGGACTTGGCAGCATCCTGACCTGGGACGAGGGGGACTGTCACTCAGCCGGAGGCCCCGACACCCCGCGCCTCGCTCCTGCAGCTGCGGCTGCGGCCCTGGCCCGTCTCACCCCACACCTGTTTGCTGGCCTGCTTCTGCCCGACGGCCTAGGCTGCAAGCAGGCTTTCAAGGCCTGGGTCTGGGGGCGGAATCAGCACGGGGGAGGCATTTACTTCAGATCACACAGGAGGGTGAAACGTGGTTCAAAGAACTCCTTTTGTAGATGGTTCGTTCAAAATGCCTTAGAGGGTGACCTTCCACATCCTCTGAATGTGTCTGATTCATGCAAGTAAGGGGACAGGGCAGGGGTCACCCCTGGCTGCTGCCCACGTGGGCCCTGTGCACAGGGAGTGTCCTGTCAGCCTCCCTGCTGCCGTCTCCCCCCGCCCCACCCCGGAGTAGGGTTGGGGACGCTTGGCGGGGCTGAGTAGGACAGAGGGTGGCCTTGAGACAGGTGTTTTATCCTTGCCTTTGAAAAAAAATCCCTACCGCTTCAGTATGAAATTCAACATTGAAAGGATGGAGACACAAGCACGTGATACCGAATCGAACCATGGGGATCCACCATCTCGTCGAGAAAGATAGGGAGAGGCAGAGCAGGAGTAAACGTCCTAACGCGCCCTCTGTACTGACAGCAGAGCCCACATTCTGTGCCCCCTGCCCCGCAGGCAGAGAGACCGCAGGCCAGTAGGGCGGGCACTGGACCAGGAGCCCCAGGACTTGGGAGTTCAGGTCCTCCTCCAAGTGGGCCAATCACTGATGCTCCCTGGGCCTCAGCGCCTCATGAGTGAAATAAAGGGCTTCCAGAAAGCCATTTAAGGTCCCTTTCAACTATAAGAGTTTTCCATTTGCATTTGACCCTGTGAAGAAGTGGGTATGTGCTCTCCTGTTAATTTACCCAAGGAAACTGAACTTGAACAAAGACGACACGAAGACCACCCTGCCCTTGTCAGCCCCAGGGCTGTCATCACTCCTGGAAGTAAGGGGACACGGAAGGTCATTATCACAGAGCCGCTGTGTGGCTCATAGGAGAGGACGGAAGTGCAACTCCCTGGTGAGGCAACAACGCCACCAACAAGAGCACAGCAATAGCAATAATAGTAAAAAGCGTAACACTGACCACTTACTGAGTGTTTAAAGTGTACTGGGCTCTACGTAAAGACTTGACAAAAGTATATCTCAATCCCTGTGATGCGTTCGTGAGGCAATGAGGGGAAATACCGCACGCCAGGCGTCCAGTGCTTCGTGCATATGAACTCATTTCATCCTCACAACTCTCCCGTGAGCTGGGTACCATCATCACCGTGCCTGTTTTACAGATGGGGAACAGCGGTGCAGAGGACTAAAGTAATTCTTGCAAGGTCACCTAATTGGGAAGTGGCCAACCAGGGATTTGAATTCCCATTATTTATATCCACACAGATCTTAGCGTTAATCTGTGGATCCAGATTCTGCTTTCCTCATGTACTGCATTCTGGGGGTTCCCACGTTTTTTCTGATTCCCTTCTGATGCTAAGGTGGGAGGAACAGCTTCATCCCCACTGATGGGATGGATGGACAGAAGAACTGGCATTCCGCTTTGATTTCCTCCGGCCACTGAGCGCTCCCGTGAACGACCAGGGAGAAAGTTTGAAAAATAAGAGAAATTCCTTATAGACTCTCTAAGGCGTCTCCGCCCACGGCCCTCCCCGCAAGGCGTGAAAGTATCAAATGAGGAAATCGGGAAGAGATTCTGGAATAAGAATAACAAGATTTCCTCTCCCTTCCACCTGAACTGGCCATCCGTAATTTTGCACTAATTCAATTTTAAAGTCATGCCTTGTAATTTGTGGAAAATCATATTAAACAGAGCCACATCTGGGCAATGGCTTCTCCCATTTAGCAACATATGGTGGCTCAGAAAGCCCAATCACACAGCAAAAATATTGCCAAAAAAAGAAAGGGGGGGCCTCTTAATCAGGGGGCAGAGTGGGAGGCTCTGGGACATCTCTACTGGCTTCCTGAGAATGTTAGGCGTTAATCCCTGAGAGCCGCAGAATTACAGCCTATTAGAGTTAGGGCCACCTTGTTAATGACTTTCATGATCGGTGAGGGCCTGGGCCTCACGTGCCTGCCAGCACCTGAGTGAGCACAGCAGGCAGGACCCTCAGGAACATGCCACGCACCTCGTGGGTGGCTAGTGGTGGGGATTAAATGAACCAACAATATCAGTCATTCCAGAAGTGTGAGCCATAATTGTTTTGTTATTGCCTTTAGTAAACGTGAGAACCAGGCAATGTCCTCGTCATTCTGCGGTGGCCCCGGCTCCAATAACAACCCAGCTATAGACCCGATCACAGACATACGCTGCAGTTTCAAACCTGGTGGGGGAAAGATCTGCATGTTTCAAAAGCTTCTGCATTCATCCCAAAGATCCCAGCCCCGTTGGATGACCAACAGAAGCACGGCTTAAAACTCAGGCAACGACGGCGGTTCCACATAGCAGGCAATTTACAACAAAGTACGGATGAAGATTAACAGACCCTGAGAGGAACAATCCAAATAAACCACTTAATGGGCAGAGATGCCAAGTCGAGCCCTTGAGCTTGTGCTGACTTTTACAGATATTTTAATAACTTTATCATTATATCATTTGCCATCTGATATGGACAGAGAGATGCACTAAGGGAGCATGCATGAGTGGCCGCAACAGTGACATAACCCCAGGAGACGTAATAAAACAATCATGCTCTCTTCCTTGTATGACCTACGACTCCAAGAAGCGCAATCACTAGTCGGATTATTTCTTCCTCCCTTTTTACCCCGAGATATTCTTTTGAAACCTCCCAAGCAAGTGTATGTGTGTAGCCCTTCCCAAATGCATAGCAAAAGCTCTCTCGGTCTTGATCTGGCCTTGGAATGATCCGGGTGAGCGCATAAAGCTGTAGGGCAAAGAGGACTTCTTCTGCAGCAGGAGCCAGCAAGTTACGGATCTGGGAGACTTCACTGCCCCAGATGGGTGGGCTGCCGACACCCAGAGTAGTGCTGACTCCCCTGGGCTCCTCAGAGACCTTCCTCACACGCCTTCCCTAGGGACGCTCTGCTCTTACGACACCTGGGTGGTCACACCCAGACGCCAAGGCAGAAGGACCATAGCGCATCCTCCTTCATGCTCCCAGAAGGACCCAAATCTTGTTAGCCAGACTTGACAACATCGACTTCTGGAGGCTCAGATCCAGTGACACTGGGTGGAAGGACCAATGGTGGGCAGAAATAAGCCCTATTTCAGCCCGTGGTGGCGAGTGTTTTAATGCTCAGGTTTCCCGAGCTGTTAAGGGACCTGAGATGCACAGATCAGAGTCCCCCACTACCTCCTCCGCCCTCTCGTTCACACTTCCTCCAGGTGGGAAAGCAGGGGGTCCCATCTTAAGAAGGAGAATCAACTTTACAAAAGGGACAGTTGACTCTTGCTACTGATTGCAACTGGAGGATGTTTTGACAATCTTGAAATGATACTTGCAATGTTCTTATCCCCAAACCTGACCCTTAGGTGGTGTGAAATCACGGTGGGCCCTTGAGCCTGAGTCTGGAGGAAAGCACTATCTTTTCTGCCCAATGGTTCTCTCTCCTACCCATGGCTCATTCGGGGGCTTGGTGCCATGGTTCTGTTTTCCCTTGAAACATGTTCATTTCTTTTAAACAATAAATGTTATATTCCATGCCATTTGGGAGAGCCTGAATTAGCTAACACTCAATCTGAAGACTTTCCATAGCTTAATAATCAAAAATCAACTGGATAAGAAGTGGTACATTCCTTTTTTTTTCCCCCCTATCAATTGTGAGGAGTGCCCAAAGAAACAGAAAATAAACATGATTGGCCAATGTTTGTTTTTAGGGTGCGTTCTATACTACTTTTTTAAAATTATTATTATTTTGTTTTATTTACTGTGGCTGGTAACTGAATCTCTAGTATGAAAACATCAAATGTTCTGCCAGAAGGAGATTATGGAAGAAAAGTCTATGCTAGGAAACTGGGTTTGTCAGTGAAGATTTTATTTACAGGAGTTTTGCAATCCGGATCTTTAATCTCCATAACAACTGAGCTGTTCTAGGGCTTTGAAAGCAATTGTTCAATAATAAGAAAGCTCATGTAGGGCTCCGTAGAGAATGGACTTGAGGACATGGGGAGGCGGAAGGGGAAGCTGGGACGAAGTAAGAGTGTGGCATGGACATACATACACTACCAAATGTAAAATAGCTAGCTAGTGGGAAGCAGCCGCATAGCACAGAGAGATCAGCTTGGTGCTCTGTGACCACCTAGAGGGGTGGGATAGGGAGGGTTGGAGGGAGATGCAAGAGGGAGGGGATATGGGGATACATGTATTTGTATAGCTGATTCACTTTGTTATAAAGCAGAAACTAACACACCACTGTAAAGCAATTATACTCCAATAAAGATGTTAAAAAAAAAAAAAGGAAAGCTTATGTAGGGCTAAAGCTTTGCAAGTAAAATGTGAAAATATAATACAGATATACACTGAGGTGGCTCTGAACAGTTGATAACCCCCCTGCCTCTCTACATTTTCCCCCTAAAAGTCAGGCTGCAGTGCTCTGAGGGGCAGAGGGAAGTAAGGGAAGATAGACGTAATTACAGTTCCTCAGCATTATTTAAATCATACATGTTGAATTTTAAAGGGCACTAAAATAACTGAATTACAGTGGGCCTGCATTTCTGTTCCATGAGGTGAGGAAAAATAATGCAAATGAGGAAAACCAGCTCCCTTTGGAGAACTACAACTGACAAGAAAACACAACGGGTCGTTTTCTCACCGGAGCCTTTTTTTTTTTTTCCTTATCAGCGTATATTGTTTGCCCCTCTCTTGGTAAAAACTTTTGGTAAACTTTGATACTACTTCACGGCCGCAGTCAAAGTTTTGTTTTTAAATATCCAAATGTGAAAGGCTATCTTCGGGTGATTTGTAAATGTGGGATTATGAGATATGCAAAGTGAATCACCAGCCTTTTGCAATGGGTTTCTGGTCAACAGTGCCTCGCAATAAAGCCATTTTTAACAAGGCAGCTTGTTCAAAACAACAGTGATATGCTGAGCTCCAGGCGATCACATTCTTGAGTCCCTCCCAACTGGCTGGCTGTGGTCCCCGTGTCATCTTCTGTCCCTGTGCTTACTCCCAGCCGCGATGTCATGAGCTTTTGGGGGCCGGGGCAAGAGGCACCCAGGCCTCCTGCTTTTCATGGCTCCCATGACACAGGGGAGAATCCCTTTTCTCTATTACTGCTGGGCCCTCTGATTCCATCAGCATAGGTGTCTAGAAAATGTTAAGAAATATCTGATCTCATGTAGAAAAAGAAAACATACATTCTCGTGGCTGGAAAATAAAAGTACCATGATACTGAGTTCCAGTAAATGATGGCCTGAAGTGAGAGTAGCTGGAAGATGTGCTTGATTATGGGTGGCATAGGACACTGAGTTCACAGTTACCTGCCCATCATATCTGTTCTGGGGGAGTGGACAAGGGAAAGTGATCTCTGGACTCACCTGATGCCCTGTGTCCATTCCACCTTGGTGTAATGGGTAGAATGGTGGCCCTGCAAAGGTATGTCCATGTTCTGACCCATGGAACTGTGAACGTGACCTGATTTGGAAAAACGGTCTTTGCAGATGTAATTAAGTGAAGGATCTCAAGATGAGGTCATCTGGGTTATCTAGAGGGCGCCTAATTCCAATCACAAGTGTTTTTAGAGACAGAGGGGGAGGTGACACAGAGAAAGAGGCCATGTGAAGATGGAGGCGAAGATTGGAGTGATGCAGCCACAAGCCAAGGGACACTAGGAGCCACCAGAGGTTGCAAGAGACAAGAAAGGATCCTTCCCTGGGAACTTCAAAGGGAGTATGGCACCTTGATTTTGGATCCCGGCCTCCAGAACTGGAAGAGAATAAATTTCTATTGTTTTAAGCCACCAAGTCTGTGGCAATTTGTTACAGAATCACAGGAAACTAAGAGACATGGTTTGGTGCTACTGATCATAACAGCCCACAGTTACTAAGTGTTACCCATGGGCTGGCTCTCATGCCTACTCCTTCACCTTTCACAGTGGTTCTAGGATCTCCAAGTATAATTATTACTCCCATTCTGCAGATAGGGAAACTGAGGCTTTAAGAGGTTAAGTAACTTGCCAAAAGTCCTACAGTAATACGTGGTGGAGGCCAGTTTTGGGCCAAGGTGGTCTGCCTGTTGAGCCCTCATTCTTAGCCACCAGACTCTGCTATCTTTCTTGGACAAGAGATTTTCAGCTTATCCTTCCTGCTGTTGTACCACTGATATCAAATAAGTGCTCCAACTACAGCTTTGTTAAAAACTTATTCTTCTGAACAAAACCTTTGTGCATTTGTGAGTGTGCGTGTGAGTGTGTGTGTGTGTGTTGAGTGTGTGCTGGCCCATAGATCACAAGAACAAGGGAACATTTCAGAAGGTATCAAATCCACGGAAGGAATATTTTATCATTAGGATCAAGCCCTAAAATGAACCCTTCATTACTCTAATTAGGAAAGATGTCCACAGGCATTAACATGCTCCGGAAAGCATGGTCTGATCACCTTGAACGACATCCATGAAAACACTTGGTCTGAAAACGTGGTCCCGCTAAAATGTGGTTTATGATTACTAGGGTGCTGACAGCTCACCAGGTTGGCGGCTCCTTTGAAGGGCTGGTTTATTAAGTACTTAGCTGAGAGGTGCTTGTAAATACATCACAGGCATCGGGGCAGCGCTGTTCAAGGGAGTTCTGTGTTGGTGACCGTGCCGTCCATAAATAGAGCGCGGAGGAAACGTAAGGCTGGTCGCCATTCTGAGCACCGCTCCGTAAGTCACTCCAGGCAGCGGATGGAAAGCAAGGGCAGCAGACACGCTGCAGCCAGATCAGACTCAACAAAGGCCACAGGCGGACTAGGAAGCCAAGGCCCGAGGGCCTTTTTTAAAGGAAAAAAACGAAGACTTAGCTTTCTCCCCATCCTTCATCCCTATCTTTTAAATGTCTACGATGCAACTGATTAGCAGGAGCTTTTCAAGCTTTCCTTAAACTTTGTTTATGTGGCATCAGGCCAGAAGACGGAAAACAGTAACTGAGTTCTCAGTTCCTCTAGTTCTAATAACTTGTAGATGTAATGCGGCGGCAGCGCCCGCCAACCCGCTTACAGCCCACGCGAGAGCTCTTCATTTTGAGTTCATTCCACTGTTTTCCCTCTCTTCCCTGCCCCCCTTCCTTCTTACATTTATTTATTTTTATTTATTCATGGGAACACTCGATTCAGGCTTGTTTTCCGTGTAAGATTCTGATGTCGTAGACCTTGAAAGGCTCTCAAACTCTACTATACCTAGATAAGAGTTATTTTTAGATCACTCCCTTTTCATGTTCACAGCATGTCTTGTAAGCTGATTTCTAGCACCCTGAATATTTTGCTTTGTGTAACCATGACCATTTGTAGATTTACGTAGAAGAATGTCCGGTGTTTGACTGACAGTAGCCTCTACCTCCAAGGTATTCCAACAGCTCCCGCCCCTGCCCTCCCACCCACTTTGTTTTTGAACTTCCAGAATTGCTAGAAGAGAGAGGAAGGAGAGAGAGAGACAGAGAAAGAGGAAAGGGAAGGGAAGAGACGTTGTGCATTTTGATATCTTACCCCTGAGGCTGGAAAGGGCATTTATCTCTCCTCCTACAGAAAAGTGAAAAGGTTCTTTTTTTGTTTTCTTTCGTCAATCCAGCTGATAAAGATTGACATAAGTAACCTGGTACAGCTGAGATTCAGTATCTCAAAAAACTACACAGACAACAGGCACCAGAAAATGGTGTATCCAAAGTAACTTTAACTTGTAGGGTAACTCACTAGCAAAACAAAATCATTCGGAATACTAAAATTCAGGAGGTGATTTAAGAGGTCAGGGCCCCTCCGGACATACAGATGTCTTAGGGCAAGGCACCCACACTCCTGCAGGCTGATCAGATGTTGCCGGAGTTTGGAGGTTAAGAAGGCCTTGGTCGGCCTGGGGGTTGAGGACCCCTGCTAAACAGTGTAAGCACGCCACAAAACCTGTTCATGCTTATTTAGTAATCCCTAATACCTTTTTTCATTGAGAAATGTCTAAACTTTAATTTAATAAAGCTCCATTTAAAACAAACAAACAAAAAAAGAAGGCCTTGGTCCCAATGGACCCCACAAGCGAGACTCTTTCACGCAAGAAGGCCAGGCAGTTACCCCAATAAAGTAAACAGAGTGGCTGGGAAGCTCTCTCGCTGCCCACGCATCCTTCCTTCACTCATGCTTAGAGAGTCATTATTCTGAGTTCAGTTTTCTTTTCTCCCCATCTTTAAAAACAAATATACACATCTCTCAAGGAGAGAATTTATTCAGATGCCCACCACAGAGTCCAGCCCTAAAGTTATTATTATCAGCACCTAATGATAATAGAACACAGTCTTTACAGGCCTGCCGAGTGAATGACCAGCCCAGCACTGCTCCTGTCTCCCCTTTGGTGATTGGGATTTTACTTGACACTGGTCAGCCCTGTGTCTAATTGATCCTTGATCCAAGAGTGGGAGCTGGGGAGAAACTGCCACCCACCAGGACTGGCTTTGGAGCCAGAAAGGTCTGCGTTTGAGTCCAAGTCCTTCACTTCCAACCTTGGAGATCTGGGCAGTTGTTAACCTCTGAGGTTCAGTTTCTCTGTCTATGAACCACACCACAGGATTGTAGGTATAACACAATGTACACAAAAGGTCTGACTTGTTTCAAAATATGTCATAACTGTTCCAGTTAAAGAGTTAAACCTCCTGTCTTGATGTTGACGGCAACACACACAAGAACAAAACTTGGCCTCTTAGTTTCTCTGGTTTTGACAGTTTTCTGCACCAGTAGGTTTCACCCTGTCTCCATTTTCCCAGAAAGGAGGGAGTTATGTAGCTTAAATGTGGTTCATCATCTTTGGTAAATCAGGAGTCAAATTCTTAAAATGACTTGCTCGGGTTGCCTGAAGCCATCTCTAAGGGGGAGGTATGGCTGAATCGGCAGCAGTGTGCCCTGTTGGTCTAGATTCTGCCCCAGTCCATCTTTGAAAAGGACATGTGTGAGTTTTCTTTCCCGTGACTGTAAAAGAATTCTAAAACTCGGCTGTAGAAGTTCATGATGATGTCCTGACTTGCTTAAACGTGTAGTCACGACAAAATGGCTTTCTGTTCAATTTTAAAGACCTGGTAAAGTAGGAAGTTGAAATTAACCTCAGCCCTTTTATAGCTAAAACCTCAACAAATAAACAGTGGTTTGGTGGCATGGCAACCTGGCCCCCTTTTCCATCTGCACCCTGCTTCAGATCATTTGAGATGTCTATTTTGAGTGATTCTCAAGCCCATCTCATTCTAGATAAATAGAGGCATTATTCTGTATCTGTGATTTTTTACTGAAGGAGTTAAAGGGCCAGGCATGACCCTCTGATGAAGTCCTAGCAAGACAGGGTGTATCAGCCTATCAACTCATGATCTCTCCGAGCCCGTAACTGCTGACAATTCCGCCGTGCTGAAAACATCCACGTTGGTACGGCACTGCTGTAAAACTGCTCTGACTACTTTTGGGATGTTTTTCTTCCAGCTACTGCTGCCATTTCAAAGCGAGCCATAAACACATGCTGAATTTTTATATAAAGCATCTTCTTAAATATAATATAGAAGCTCTAGCGCTAAGCTGGGAAAATAACCATTTTCCTGTCCATCAAGAACAAAATGAAGGTTCTGGCTGAAAGAGACTTTACTGTTATCCTTCTTAACTTTCTAACTTCAGGGAGAAAAAAATCCCAAGGGTCTACTCAAAACAGGACGAAGGTAAAAAAGCATTTTCTTATGGAAAAAAGAAAGAAAGAATAAGGAAAAGTAGATTTACATGAAAATCTCCCAGATACTTATTTTAAAAAATTGTTCCTACAATTTTACAAGTGACACCCTGAACGGCAAATCATATTTTGGAAGGAAAGAACGTCAGCGATGTAGTTAACACATTCTCTCGAGTAGCAACTAAGCCTCCAGGGCACTCTAAAAGCAAGTTATTATTACTTAGATGTTGCAGAAGTAAAAAGTTTTTAAAAGGAACAAGAAACGGGGTTAAACCTGATACTCTGCTAAGCGTACAGTATTCCAAAGAGCTGAGGAATGCCCGTCCATGGCAATGCCTCCGCCTTAGAGCTGCTGGCTGCTGAGGACAAGAATTCAACACCCCACCCTGCCGTTTTCTTTTTGGTAAAGAGAGTGTATATCTGACCAGGAGGAAAATCAGATCTGATTCACTCTTCACCAAAACTGAAACCAAGCCGAATTCATGGTGACGATTTCCACTTGCCCCCATGTGGTTGAATTTTCCATTGCCTTTCAAAATGCTTACTATTTTTAGTTCCAATAGCAGTAGAAAAACGCAAATCCCTTTATCAACCTCGTAGTAGAAATGGTCAGTTATATCATGAGAGAATAAGAGCACAGAAGTCTCCTCTTAGATGTTACAAATGGAATCCTGAAGATGACATAAATGAATGTAAATGGCCCTAAACACAAGATCCAGCCATCCCCTGGAGAATTTTATTCTATTTAGAAGACAAGTGGCATTTTCCCCTCAAGCCCATCTCTCTCACTTAATGTGCCATTTCATCTAATTTCTTATACACACTTGCATTTTGGAATTTAAAAAAAATCAATATGCGTATTTTGAATAAGTATGCAATGATTAAGCACCAGGAAACCAATGGTTTCATGGGACCTCTTCTTAAATACACCTAAGATGAAACTGTAGATGAGAGGCAGCCCCCCAAAATCAAGCTGAGGTTTCTGTTGTCCACAAAAGGGCTACTCTACAGAGAGGCCACTTAACAGCTGTCTGCATAGTATCTTATGGGAGGAGTTCTCTGGGAATTTCCCCTGCGAATAAAAAAACTTCCCCCCAGAATCATGACTGTGAGAGTGAATGGCATGGGCCATCGGGCTCTGAGGAAGAGGCTGGGCGTGCCTTTAAGAGCCCCACATGTGCTAACCCCAAAAGAAAGCTACGGGCCCGGAAACCCTAAAGGACTTAGGATGCTTGCACATCTCACAATACAACTCAAACAGAGAAAACACCCGGGAAAGCTAATTTCTGCTGTCCCAGAAGGGCAAGGAGAACTCCCCTTGCTGGCCACCTGCCCTTTCCCCCAGATGTGTTGCTTATCTCTTCCTTCGAGTTAAACAAGCCTGACCCTTTGAGAAAGGAATCTTACTGTGACCCTATCGTACACAGCTGTGTCCTGCACAGCACCGAGAAAACGACTGCCTTTCGGAAATTTGACATGGTATCACAGAGCAAATAATCATTGACGTCAGTGCTTTCTACAGTGTAAATGAACTCTGTGTATTATCTAATTTGGCACAGTGGGTTTTATGCAATTATTGTATTTTACAGTGTTTTTGCAATTGCCAGCTAACCCCATGGTGGGAGGGGGGATAACCCGCCTTCTTTATTGATTGCAGATTTATGAATTGCAATGAATACCCTTGATGGGATGGCGTCCAGACACTCCTCCTATTTCTTTACATTTGCAAAAGAATGTATGTTAAATACAAACCCCTCAAATAATCAGTAAGAACTTGAAACATCCTGACCTTCACCTGGCCTGATGTATGTGTGTGTGTGTGTGTGTGTGTGTGTGTCTTCAAGCCAAGGAGGTAAGAAAATAACCTAGCCAAAGCTAACGCTTAAAAAATTCGAGATCTGATCTACACAGTGATACATATCTGTCCATATCCTCTCTATACCCTCTGTAGCAGTGCCTTTCAATCTGGGGATCTTGTTACCATGCAGATCAGACTCAGTGGGTCTGGGGCGGGCCCGAGACTCTGCCGCTAACAAGCTCCCAGGCTGCTGGTCCGGGGACCAGCTGTTTCTGAGTGTGGAGGAGGAGCCACAGTTGGCCTGGGTGGGTTCTGCCCAAGGGTGAGGCGGGAAGCGGGCTCCGTCCGTCCGGGTACTTACCCTGCATCTGACTCTGAGGCTGAGGGTTAAAGGCAGTGGAGTGGTTCAAGGAGGCCCGAGGGTTGGGTGTAGGGGCCGGATGGTGTGGGCTGACCCTCATGGCCGTGCGCCGCAGCTGCTCCAGTTCACTGAGCCGCTCGGAAAAGGACAAGCTCCCGGGCTTGGTCTGATCATCTAGTTTCTGACGATGTCCTATTGCGGGGAGGGGGTGGGGAGGGGAGAGGGAGGCAAGAGATCAGAAAAGGTACCGTGGATTTGCTAAAACTCGGGCTTTTCTCGTCTTTCCCCTCCCTCTCCCCTCACCCCCAGCGTGGATCTGCTGGACATCTGCACATTTAGCTGCTCCCGGAGGTGGGGGGGGTGTGGGGATTCAGGGCCGCTGTCCCCACGGCAGACTGGGGCCCCTTCTGTCACACTGGCCGCTGGGTCCTACCCCAAGACTGGGCCCCGGCACCCACCCCAACCCTCTGCGCCCATCTCCACTGGGCGGGACGCGGCGGGCACGCAGGGCTTGGTGGCAGTGGTGGTGGCGGCACGGAGAGAAGGGACATTCGCTGTTGGCACTTGGCCAGGAAAGGAGCCCTGCCAGTGGCGTCGGAACAGCTGCCCCAGCTGCACACCCAACCCCGGGCAGGTTTCAGCGGCAGCCATGTGGGCCCTGGAGCTTAGAGGCGCGCCCCTTCTAACAGGAAGCGAGGTGTGGCTGCAAGCCCACAGCCCTGGGAGGTCAGATTTCCTGTTAAGTGCAGGGCACGGGTGGCCCCTCTCCTCTGCTAGCAAGCTTTGCATGAGCATCCTTTCTTCCCTGAAGCCGACTTCCCCAGCTTCGGCCTTGTCCAGTCCAAGACTCCCAGCAGGCCGGGCCCACTGGAGGCCAGAGGGAGCCGCCAGCAGGTTGGACGAGCTTCCCCAGGGGGCTCAGGGATCCAAGGTAGGGAGTTGGGCCCCTCAGCATCTGTAGAGACAGCAAGTGTCCTCGCCTTGCTCCTGGTCCAAACCACTGTCACCAGGATGCAGCGGGCAGAGGCCATTCACTCAAGAAGGGCCAGGGGGGTTGGGCCTTAATCCTTCATCAAAATGTCTTTACACCAGAGACTCAGGCTTGTCAAGCAGAGCTGAGGCTCCCAGGTACTGATGTAGCCACAGGGGCGCTCGGCGGATTCATTCCTCTTTCAAGAGAGGCTGCCCTCCCGCTCCTCCTCACTTCGAACCAGGATGGTTCGAAGAAAGAGTCATTGACCAATTTCACAAAACCCTCGCCGGATTGTCAAGTGGCCTCAAACCAAGACTGGAGAAGCAGCCTCCTTGCTGCCACACGCTAGTGCCCTTTCGCACACCCGACCCAGTCCTCAGTGAGAAAGAGGATCCCTCGATTCCACGCCCCCCAGCCCAGCGTGGGAGTCGGGGTGGGAGACGTATATTTTAGCCCAGCTCCCGCTGGCTACGATTATAAAATTAAATTTTATAACTTGTATTATGGTTCCAAATCTCCGTGGTTTGCCGTTTCTTCCTGCTGCCAGGCCCCATGGCACAGTTGACACTGTCTCAAATTCCAGACCAGAAAAAGGACGCACTATATTGCAGTGATTTTATCACGAACAAGACCTGTTTGGCTCCGAGATGAGGAAAAATACTTAAGCATAATATTTGTGTAGTTCAAATGCAACACTCCCTCTTTTCATGTGTCACCAAGGCAAATCTGGACTCTGATTCAGCCCCACAGCCCACAGTACTCGGTCTGAACACAGGCAGCCTGAGTCACGTGGGTCCAGCACACACGTGAGAGGCCTCTTACCCGCTGAGTATTTTAAGCACCGGCCTTGTGGGCGAAAGGCCATGGGGCCAGGTCCCGGAACAACCCCTGTCATCCCTTCCCCTCAGAAGTATGAAAACATCTTTTTCTAGAACATTCTATTTCAGTCCATCATGGAGTCATCTGTGATCTCTGGATGGCGCTTCCCTTGACTCCTCCTTCCTCTTATCTTTCTGATACATTCTCGGCTTCCTGATGGTCAGACTGAAAAATCTGAAGTTTTCTTGTAGAAGAGCAAACAATGCCAACTCAAAAGCCATCCCGGGCATAATAATTCAGCCCTTTAAATGCCTACCATGACCTGGTGTTAGGAGTCAAGCAGGGAAGAAGGCAGGACAAAGGATTCTGGAAAGTTCTACCTCCTCAGAAAGAATGCCGGTTGGCAAAGTTACGGTGCAGAGGCTTCTAGCAAGTTTTGTACCCATTTCAAAACTTCACATTCCTTGGGCACCCACTGGTGTTTTTGAGGAACATCATGTCAAGGACAGTGGGTGATCCAGGTGAATGATGTGTACCAGATCAATCTGAACACATGGCATTCGACGTTTTGGAGTCTCCGGCCAGCCTTTGAAGAGAGGCCTTCAATTGTGTCTGCCTCAGTCACCAATCTTGGGTGCCACCACGTGCCACCAAGAAACCAAACAGGAATAAGTCATTTCAGGTAAGCCACTACTGCGGCCAGGAACAACGTGAGATTACTTTTTTTTATGAGACCCCTCTCATTGCCCTGTGCTTAAAAAAAAATTAAAAAAAGTTTTCAACATGTGAGCAATTTCTGCACCAGCTGACACCTGCCAAAATCGTAGTCATTTACAGAGATTAACTGATGACTGTCTGCTTTAGTAGGAATGTTCGGGCATAGCTCTCAGAGAAAACAATTCTTCACTCTAAGCTATTTCTTAAGCCCTGAGAGTTGCAGGGCTGAGTTTAATGCTGGAGGAGGGGTAAGAGTTCATCTCACACCCTCCCCATGTGTGATCCACAGAGTAAGTAAGAGCATTACTACCCTCCCAAGGAACCCTGAGCCCCTTCCTCACTACTAGTGCTGGAGAGCTGTAACACCAAGGCACAGGGGAAATAAAAAGCATTATCATATTAAAGGTGTGGTTCTGATGTTATTTATCAGCTAGATCAAAGGAAGACCTAATTCTTCTTTTCTGAAACCATCAGATTTCGTGTGCCAAAGAGCAACATTTTGCGTGAAACATAGAAGCTTCTGATATAAACTTTCAAGCTGGGTTCGGAAATGAATGCTTTATGTCTCCTTTTCCTGTATCTGTGTGCAATTAAAATGTCAATTTGCCCCCTGAATTTTAAATACAGGAGTATGGAAAATGTCCACTCTCAAATTCACTTTTCTTCTTTCTTACTGACTACTGGGCTTCAGAGGGCAATAGAAATTCAACCCCGGTGGTAGAATTACGCAATGAAGCCTCAAACACGTGCATGTGGGCAGCCTGGCTTTTTGAACACGTTGGAAGTCAGCTGTGTATGTTTACGTGGTGGTCCTGAAAATAGTGGCTACCTCAAGATTTCATGCTGGGACATCTTACTGAATCTTTAGCAGAGTTGAAAAAGATCCTAAATTATGTTTCTCTATTACTATTTTCACATTTTCAAAAAAGTACTTGATTAGAATTTTATATATATGCAAAACTATACAAAGCCAAAAGAACAAAAAAAGAATAAAAACAAACTAATCCCATCTGCTAAATTTTACTTCTTCATTCCAAAGACATACATCCTGGCGTCTTCTGGAATGGGTGCCCAACGGGTATCCCTAAATGTTAGGATATTTGTGATGGATAATGAGACCAGCTTTCAGTTTTCTGCTATGAAAACTACGCTGAGTAGGTATGCGTATTTCACTGACAAATGAAGTGCCTTTTTCGAAAAACCATTGTTGATCTGTGGCTGTAAGTAACTGAAATACAATACAGATCATCCTTGAATTACAATTGGGTAATGTCCCAATAAATCCATCCTCAATTGAAAATATCATAGGCTGAAAATGCATTTAAAATACTTAACCCACCGAACAAATTAGCTTAGCCTAGCCTACCTTAAACGTTCTCAGCACACTTACGTTAGCCTACAGTTGGGCAAAATCATCTAACACAAAGCCCATTTTGTTATCAAGTGTTGACCATCTCAAGTCATTTATTGAATACTGTACTGAAAGTGAAAAACAGAATTGTCGTCTGAGCACAGAATGGTTACGTGTATCAGTTGTTGATCCCTGAGATGGCATGGCTGACCACACAAGCATCACACCACACATCAACGGCCCGGGAAAAGATCGGAGTTCACAATTCGAAGTGTGGTTTCTACCGAATATGCGTCGCTTTCACACCATCATAAAGTCGAAAAATTGTAAGTAGAACCATCCTAAGTCAGGGACTATCTGTATATGATCTTCTATGAAAGAAAACAGATAAGGCTAAGTTGTCACCTTTTCTTGGCAAGTTCTGGGTAGAGAGAATCATTTCCTGACAATCAAAATGCTGGTCCATGTTTCTGATATGAGTTTACTAGTTTTCTTGATAGATTCTCGGCAGAAAAATTAGAAAAGGCATATACTCAAAGCATTGTCATGATGAGCAGTTGAGAAAAATTGATACAAAATGATGAGACCAAAAAGATATCTGTCTCTATATGTGTGTCTATAGATCTCTATCTCCTTCCTTCCATCCATCTATCTATCTCACTGTGATTCTTCTAAAAGGATATATGTTTTTCAAAAGATGTTTGCCAATCAATCTGATACTAACGACATATATCCGGATATAAGAACATTGATATTTCTTTCTTTAATGTGCTATTCTTTATGACTAGGGAAAAGAAACCAACACGTTTAGAGGTCAGCTCATTTTTCCTGGTTTAACACTCTAACCAGGGTTAGAGTGTTCCGGGGTCATCAAAGTCATTAGGACTTTAAAGCACTGGTACTGAACATGGATGTGATCCTTCCTCAAAGCACCTTGCAGGCGGTGAAATAAACCGTCCTAGGACTGCCCTGGTGGTGCAGTGGTTAAGAATCTGCCTGCCAATGCTGGGGACACGGGTTCGAGTCCTGGTCTGGGAAGATCCCACATGCCGCGGAGCAACTAGGCCCGTGCGCCACAACTACTGAGCCTGCGAGCCACCACTACTGACCCCACGTGCCACAACTACTTAAGCCCGCGCGCCTAGAGCCCATGCGCCGCAACAAGAGAAGCCACCGCAATGAGAAGCCCGTGCACCGCAATGAAGAGTAGCCCCCGCTCGCCGCAACTAGAGAAAGCCCGTGCGCAGCAACGAAGACCCAACACAGCCAAAAATAAATTTAAAATAAATCAATTTATTAAAAAAAAAAAAACCTTCCTAACTGCAAACCTATCCATCTGCTGGCTAATTAAATGTTAGGAAATACGGTCTCATATTATATATTGTGTATAGATGATATCTACATAGATTTATACATATAATTGTATACATAGATTAGATATAGATTGTATACACCTTATATACACAATATATAATGTGATATAAAATATATACTGATATATGTAACTACATTAGAATACATATTATAATACATGTTTATATATCATCCAACGTTATATGTACACAGGTAGCCTAACTTTCCCCCCCTCCATCTCCTCCCATATCGTTAAGCTTAGAGAACAGCGCAAGGTTGGAGTCCTTCTGAACTGAAGAAAGGCTGGAGAAATTAGCCTCGTTTTTTAACCCATACGTGGGAGTGAAGTTCAGAGAAGTTATGTCATTTTCCCAATCTCGCACAGCCAACTAGAGAAAGAGGGCAGGTCTGAAAACACACCCACTCCCTCAACCTTCCCGCACCACCTCATGCTCCGTGCACCTAGAAATACCCATTTCCACGACTCCCACGTAACAGAGAGGAGAGGCGCACAGTGTCCCGTGGTTGTCCATCACAGGGACCCCGGGCACTTGCACGATTGGCACACTCTGCCTTTACAGTCCCACTTCTGTTCCCGGCTCGTCCTTAGAACAGAAGAGAGCCCGAGCCGTGGGGTGACCCCTGGCAGAGAGCTGGGTCTCACACGTCTGCAAGGGCATCCGAATCACCCGGACGTCCTGGCAGGGCTGGGGTGGGGCCAGTGAGTTCAGAATAAGGTCCTGGTGATGCTGAGGCTGCTGGGCCAGACACCACCCTGGGAGCATGGGTGTGAGCGCCAGCGATTCCTCCCTGCGGTGCACATACTTCCAACACGCTTCTCCTCTGCCGGGCTTGGAAATTAAAACACCAAATGTACCAGAACTGTGTTTAGACTAAGTGCCCATGGACGCTGAGTGATGGCCTTGTTGTGGTGATAACTATTTTGCGGCCTTTAAAAAAAGTTTTTAAATTCTTCAGTGTGCTGTACAGAGTGGCTGAAAATGCCAAAACTCTACCCGCAGAGAGGTGGGCTGTGACCGTCTCTCTCCCACCATCCCTGAGATGACTCCCTGAGTCGCTGTTGCAATAATCAGGTGGGTCTGCAAGGGGAACCCAGCATTCTCACGCAGGAAGCAACTTCCGCCCTGCCGTCTAAGGAAAGACTTTGGGGAACAGCAGAAAAGGGTTACTTGGACGCTATTAGTCCATCCCAGAAATGCAGCGGCTGAGACCTCTGAGCCCCCGCTAGGATGGGGGTGCTATTGCAGATGCTATAATCCTTCTCTCCCCGAGAGAAACAGCATGGCACCAGGGAAATGGGACTGCCAGTCTGGATGTTAATAACTCTCCATCGTAAATCTGCTTTTCCACCCAACTTTCCTGCGGACAAGAGCAAGTCTCTTCAGCCTCCTTATCTGCAAGCCTGGAATTAAAGGACTAAGACGGATTACCGTGAGGGGCTCTAAAAGCATTCACGGCAATTACATCTGCAGCGATTCTACTCAGCTGGTTCCTGTCAGACGACTCTAAGCAGGGGCTTTCTTGAACAACTTCATGTGACATTAGGACTTTCAGAGTTCTCTTTCTTTTTTTTAGGCAAATACCTGGCCTTTGGGAGCCATTAGACTGGTCTTCAGAGGTCTGTCTTGAACCCGGGATTCTCCCTGGCCTGCTCTACCCTTGCGTGTGCTGGTGGCTGGCAGCTTTGAACAAGGTATCCTGAGAATTCACTCTCCCTCTGCCTGTGAACAGTTACTAGTGACCTTGGACATCAGTTTGATGCCCTTTGAACAGTTACTAGTGACCTTGGACATCAGTTTTCCCAGATCCTTCCCTCTCTCCCCTCAAGCCTCCACTGAGCCTTTCCTGCTACCCACTGGCTGAGACATCCCATTCTGTTTTTGCCCCTTCCCCATGATGGCCCAAAGGCTGCATCCAGAGGGAGTGGGCCATTAAACTCACCTTAAAACCTGCTAGCAGGTTGTCAAGGGCTGCAGCTGGGAAGAAAACCACTCTGCTGAATCTTAATCCAGGGCCTCATTTTCCTGCATCTCTTATTGGTTAGAAAATAATGATACTCTTTGGTTCCCTGCCCACCGCTTCCCATCAGCGGCCAGAGGAATGTAAGGCTGAGATGAATGCTCATCAACCTACCTGGGCAACTGTCCACCCGCCCTCACCCAGGCGCCCTGTGCAGGGCTTCTGTTCTCCTCGCTCATGCTCCTGCTAAATCATACCAAGCCAGCGGGGAAAATCCACTAGGATGCCACCACTTCCTAGGCCATGGGTTTCTACTGACTTAGGGATTCTGCAGAGGTGATGCTTTACCCAAGGAGAATCACCAGCAGGGATGGCGATGCCTTCGGCTGAGAAGAGCTTTGGTTCTCTTGCAGGTGGCAACAGGTAAGTGAGTGACCCCTGAGTCTACCTGTGCGTGGGGCTTCCCTATCCTGGGTCTTCCCAAACCGTGGTCCTGCACTGCCCCCTCCCATGGCATGAAGCGCATGTTTTAGAGGTCAGGCTGGCATTTTGCTAAGCCTGCTTTCTAGACTAGAAGGCAGACAGTTTGAATTCCCTACTTTGCTCCAGTCACACTGGCCATCTTGCTACTGCTCCTATGTGCCTGCCTCAGGGCCTTTGCACCTGCTGTTTCCTCTGCCCAGAACACTTAATTCTCCAGATACCTGTGGACCAGATCTCTCCTATTTTTTTCCAGTCTTTGCTTAAATTTCATCTTCTCCCTGAGAAATTCCTGAACGCCCTAGTTTAAGTTGCAAACCCTCTCCAACCTGGCCCATCCCTGACCCTTTACCTTGGGTTTTCTCCATACCATTTATTAATGTTACCTACAGTCTGTCTAGGCCCACTGGGCTGCAAGCTCCACGAAGGTGGGATTTTGTCTCTTTTCTTCACAGCTGTATCCCCAGTGCATAGGAGAGTACCCGGCACACCGTAGGCTCACTAAATGTTCACTGAACGACCGAATGACTGGCTGAACACTGGTGCCAACCAATTGTCCTCCATTAGACTGTAGGAAAGTAGAACTTATTTGGAGCAAAGGAAATGTGAACTAAAGTTTTCAGCTGAAATGGAACTGTAGAGGGCTCAGGAAAACTACTTGGGGAGGAAAAATATCATAATTGAACATAGAGAGTTTCACGGAGAATTGACTCATGAGACGTTAAACCGTCCGTAAAACTTGTCTTCTCTATTTTTTTTTCCCTTCATTACACAAAAAGATAAAAAAGAATGGATAAAAGGCCTTTCGTGCAGAGCTGAGTGTAGCACCCTCACATAAGCAAGGCACTGCTACAGCTTCCTTGTGTTTCTGGAGAGAGTATCCCCATACACACACACACACACACACACACACACACACACACACGCACACACGCACACATGCATGCACACACACGCAGCGTCCCATGTCCCTCTAGACATGGGCTAAGACATAACTGCTAGAGCAAAGCACGAAAGGAAAGGTGTAGAAAGCCAAAGTGGAGAGCAAAGCAGGCTGGGGCTACAGCGAGAACAACAATTAACCCAGACTTTAGACCAAAGGGCCACACAGGGCCCGCCCCCTCCATCCCTCCCTGAACCTTGCCCTCAAAATTCATGGGACAAAAACAGAAACAAAACTGAATTCCCTGAAGTTCCAGGCTTACGGTAACAGGCAGTGGAGTTTTTAGCTCATATGCATGAGCTTTTGGAGACCTGGGCCTCCCTAAAAGCAGAGGAGTCAGGATCTGTGGTCATCGGTCACCACGGGTTACCTCATGTTTCTGTCTGGTGACTAAGGAGGTCATGGTAGCTTAGGGCGGAGAACCCTCCTGGTTTCTTTTGCTCCTGACCAGAGGCAGCCCTCTGGGGGGCGGCGGAGGCAATCTCCGTGGAAGGGTGCAGACAGCTTACAAGTTCTGGATTCATTCTCCTCTACAAGCTTGTGATTCCAAGTATTGTCAGCCCGTCCTCGGTGAAGAGACTGTCTCAAGAAAACCCCAGTAGAGGGTAACAAAAAGTAACCCAAGAGTGGTAACTGTTGGTCATGTGATCCATTTATCCGAATGGCTCCTGCTCCCCAAGGACAGGCTCTGTGAATGGGAGGTGACGTCGGAAGGGTACGTTTGGGTGGTGAGGCAGGGGTCAAATTGAGAGGAAGTACTCCCTGAGGCTTTGACCTGGCTTTGGAGTCCAGGTCGCCAGCGGTGCTGGCTCTGGGAGGACAGACAAGGCCTGGGGGAAGGGAAGCATCACCCCAGAGTCCACAGGCTCTGCCTGCTGCATCGGGCCGCCTGGGCGTTCCTGGTCTCCCCCCAAGGCGTTCTGACACCCCTGCGGGTCTCCACTCCCCTCCTGCACCCGCCCACACCACGCATGAAAGCCAGAGGCCCCGAGCCTGTTCAGAGAGGGCTGCGGTAAACCGAGGGCCCTCTGGAGGTTGGGTGGTGCCCCAATCAATGCTGGGTGAATGAACGAGTGATGAATGAATGCATAAGTGAATGAACACCCCCTTCCTGAGCTAGACTTACTCTGGGATGCACATCTAGCAGTGGGCAGGATGCTCCATTCCTCTTCGTTCTTAACAAAGGGTAAGGAAAATTCCCCCCCATTCCTAAAAGCCCTCCTGTTGGTCCCTGGGGGAGCAGTATCTGATTCCTATCTCCTCTCATGTCACAAATGCCCACTGAATTCTGGGCTGGCCTCATGGCAGCAGGAGACCAAGGGGCCAGGCAAAGTCCTAACCCAAGTCCTTTAATAGATGGCTAAGCAGGCTTTGGCTGGTACAAAAGGACAGTGGCCCTCTGGCCACTCACAGCTCTTGAGCACTTGCTGGTAAGAAAGCCAATAGTGACTAGTGGTTGTTTTTAACAGGCCATTATCCCTACCTCACACCATCCAGAGAAGAAGCTGGCAGATTGTTTTAGGGATGATGGCCTCACTCAGGCTAACTTTTATCCACTGTCCACAGCTGAGTAGGAGCGTTTGTGGGGCAGGGGTCCTCCCCCCTCAGTTACTTGAAGGGGCAGTGGCTCTTTGTCTGGGACTCCCGAAGAGTCACAGCACGGTGATGAAAATGTTGGTCCCACTGCTTGCCACGTAATGTTGGGAGGGAAAGTTCCATTTATTCCAAGACACAAGTGCCCCCTATTCACCCTGATGAGCGCATCTGAGTCAGTTCTGGAGTGAAGGACAAAAAGGCTGTCAGAACTTCCCTCCAAAACTCTGGCACCATTCTGCCATCCCAATCCTTTCCAGATTGGAAAGCAACAGGCCTTCCTCCTTCTGTCTTTACCTTGGGACTCTGCCTCTGGAAGGCTGGCTTGGTAGGACCAGCCTCCTTGCTCTGCTATGAATGCAACAGGACCAGTGTTTTGAACTTTCTCTCCTTTTCACATCGTCAACAGTCCCTCTTCTGTACGAACACTGCTGTGTGAAAGCATAACCTCCACTGGGTGAGGGCGCCCTTGTAAACTGCAGGTTATGCTTTGTCTTTTCCCAGCCCGAGGGCCACCCCCACTCCCTTCCCTGTCTCTTCCCCACCCCCAACTTTTATTTTTTTTAAACCACTTCTGCTTCCTTCATTTTCTTTGCAGCTGCAGCCCAAAGATATAGTAAAGCTACTGTATAGGATTTTGAAAGCAGGGCCTCTGAGAGCTTTCCAAGCTCCGTACAAGCCGGTTATTCTCTGGCTTGTTTTCTTTGGCTTCAGGTTAGTAACACAGAATGAGTCAAACAGTATTAACTTTCAATAGGGAAGTGGTGTGGTCAACCCAAGCTGTTTGCGGCTAGATTGTGAAGATAGGTAAGTAAGGCAGGTAGTGAAGAACAGCTCCTAAGACTGCGAGGAGGCAAAGGAGAGAGGCAGCCTCACTCAGAAACATCCAGCAATTAGGTCAACAGGACTCAACCCATCTTTTTTAAGTTGGCTGAGGAATGAACACTGAGGTCTCCGGCTGGCCAGCTTCCGGAATTTGGCCAGGTTGGGGCTCTGTAGCTTGCACAATTGAGCACTTTGTGGGTATAAGGATGACTTTTTTCCCCCGTCCTTTCTTTTCCTTCCTTCCTTCCTTCCTTCCTTCCTTCCTTCCTTCCTTCCTTCCTTCCTTCCTTCCCTCCCTCCCTTCCTTCCTTTCCTCCCTCCCTTCCTTCCCTCCCTCCCTTCCTTCCTTTCCTCCCTCCCTTCCTTCCCTCTTTCTTTCAAATGATGCCAAAGTCATGGGAAATCTAGTTAGGATGATTTGCTCTCCTTATGGCATGGCACTTTGGGTGGACCTTTATCCATTTCTCTCCCCTGTTTGGGGTGTGAGTAGCTGTGCCTTCCCTCCTCCCTCCACCTGGCCCTCGCCCATCTTCTTAGCCCTGGATCTGGTTCCCCAGGTTGATGGGCTGGCTGCAAAGCCGGGGCTCGCTCTCCTTCTCCAGGTTGGGTAATGCACTTGGCGGGGGGGGGGGGGGGGCGGTGGTGGAGGAGTGGAGGTGATGCAATCACTCCTACAGACATCGAATCTTACTTTTAGAAGCTGATAAGGATCTTAAAACCATCAAGTCCTCTCTCTCTCTTGTTCTGCAGAGGAGGAAACGGAGGCTGCTGAGCTTTGCGGAACCAGCTGGGGCCAGGATCTACGCTCCCAGCAGTCTTTCCATGCGGCTGCCTCTTCCTTGCCCAGGGCTCAGGATTCCTCTTACAGCTCAACTGAGTGGCTCCGAGGACAACTCAGCACTTGAGACTCAGATTTCAGCAGTTTCCAGTTCTTTCTCCCTGCACTTGGCTACTTATTTATTTTGAGACTGGCTGAATCACCCAAGGAATAGAACGAGTTTCTCCTCCCAACCTGCTCTGAGCAGCACGTCCGCGAATGAACAGGACAGCAAGCCGGCCTCCGGAGCCTTGCAAGTTTCCCACCTTGGAGCAGCTGCAGGTTTTGACTCCTCCTGGGAAACTGGCACGGAGGCTCAAGGGGGTAATATTTCACCTCCTTGCAATCTAATCCAGAAATCTCAGGCGAACAGCATATATAAAAAGCCACGGGTGGAAAAAAAAAAAAAAGAAAGAAGGACTCAGCAAGCTGCCCTGCAATCTTTGCAATTCTCCCTAAGCCTTTCATGGAAAGAAAATGAAATAATACAGCTGGAGAGGAAAAACTGTATTTGGTTTTGGAAAAGAAATAGATATTAAAATAAAACTCAGTTCTCTTAACTGTCAAGGTTGCCTTTTGTCTGTTTGTTTCCAAAATGCCTAAAGGGTGTATAACAGTAGGAAAGAAAATATTAAGATATTTTAATGGCAAAAAGTAAACTTTCTAAAAGTATGGATTCACAGTGGGGCTGATTAAAATGTCTCTATTTTTCTCTATGGTTTTCTTCTCATCAATCCTGGAAGAACGTATGAGATGAAATGTACCTTCAAGAAACCAATAATTATTTTATTTAAGATCCCTGAGATTTTTGTACAATATAATATACACAACAACAGTAAAATTTCCTGATTGTTTTTCTGTTAATCTAATTACATATCTATATATTTCTATTATTTGATAGGCTGTTTACAAAGCACCTTGCTATCTATTATCTCAATTCATCCAAAGCAGTCCTACGCATTAGAGCTCATATAATTATCCCCACCTTATAGATGACTCAGTGGAAGCTTCTAGATGCTAAGAATCCTGGCAGATCACACAGCAGCGTGTTCAGTTAAGAAACAACTACCTTTTGATAAAATCTTTGTTTGGGAAAAGAGACAAAGGAAGCAGGGCCATATGGTGAACTTGGTTTTGCTTCAATGAGGAGAATATTGGTGAAGTTGGCTCCAGAATTCAGTATTTGGGGTTAATAGTAGGTAGGGTGGAAGGAAAAAGAGAAAAAAGCCCTCACTGTATTGTATCCTGAGAGTTCCATCTGCAATGATTAAAAAAAAAAAAAAAATTAGGGAGTATGGGATCAACATGTACACACGGCTATATTTAAAACGGGTAACCAACAAGGACCTGCTGTACAGCACAGGGAACTCTGCTTAGTGTTATGTGGCAGCCTGGATGGGAGGGGAGTCTGGGGGAGAATGGATACTTGTATATGTATGGATGAGTCACTTTGCTGTGCACCTGAAACTATCACAGCATTGTTAATCGGCTATACTCCAACATAAAATAAAAAGTTTAAGAAAAAAATAACTTGGCAATGGCAAGTATTTGGCCTTTGCTTCCGCGGTGAGGGCTATGGGATGTGGGAAGGGGGCCCACCTGTGTCCAGGGCATGTGCTTTAATAATAACAGCTACTATATAAGGGGCACCTCTGTGCCAGGCACTATGTATCATCGCATGTGTTACTTAATTCAGTTGGCACAAGAATCCCCCAAGATGGGGACATCTTCTTCCTGGTGTTACACCTGAGAAGACTGAGCTTGGGGAAGCTAATCTGATCACAGTGGAGACGTGACCTTGAATCTGGCAGTCCGCTCTCTAGCCGGGCTGCCAACCACCACTCCAGCCTGCCCCTCAGGCTGTCTCATTTGATCCTCACATCCCCCAGCAAGGTAGGTGTCACAAGTCCATTCTACAGATGGGGAAATTACGCAGTTAGTAAGTAGCAGGGCTCAGACGTGAGGCCAGGTTGGTCCAGCTCCAAACTCCTCTTTCACTCCTTCAAGCTCAGAACTCTCTGCTTCATTTCTGAAACTTGGGGCTATGCCCTGTTAGCAATGCCAGAAATGAACAAAAAGATGTTTCTCCTTAGCTCTTTAAAATGAGTGAATTGGAAATACCATAAATCTACTTCAGAGGTGAGTAAAAATAAGGTGATACCAGGAACAAATCCAAAGAGGGCCAAAAATGTATATAGTTCTTAAGAGCTTAGCTATTTCAAATATTTACTTTTTATCTCAAATGACCAGAAGGCTGACTTCTAAGCCATGGTGAACAAAAACAAAAACAAAAACAAACAAATGGGATCTCAAATGCTCGACATTTCAGTGTATGAAAGTACCCTGAAAGATTCAATAACAGGCTGAGTTTTAGTCAATACTTGCTTTAATGGACCCTGAGTATATGTAAATCGTGGAAGTACCAAAGTAATGTATTGCCATTAACTTACTTTATAGTGGTCTAGGGAGTTGGCAGATTAATTCAACTGTATTCCTCAAAAAAAGGCAAACAGAAAAGAACTTTGCTTTGGGTACTTAAGTGTCTTTTACCTTGGCTTTCATCTACAAATGTATAGCTAGAATATTTGGCTTGGCTATTGGGAATTTTCCCAGTGACGATGCATAACTTACTTGCAGAAAGAACTCACTGCAAATATACCACGTGTAACTCAGAATATGAAAAAGGCATTTCACATCCAATGTCAGTGTTTGTGATGTGTCTGATAATACAGCTGTAATGCTCAGTAATAGATTATACCTAATTTACCCCTTCTTTATCGTCAACTTTTCATAGCAAAAAAGCAAACCTTTAAAACAAATTGTTTATAAAGGAAAAGAACATGGAAAAAATGGGAGAACACAAATTGCAAGCTAGCTCAAATGAACTTAAACACAGATCTAGGGCAAGGGGGTAGTTTTACTTAACTTGCTTAAACTTAACCTGCGTTTTTTTGTTTTTTTGTTTTCTTCTTGGTGGTGGCGGAGTTCTATCAGACCCACTGGATCCAATTCTTACTAATGCCTTTCTTAGCTACATGCCTTACAGGAAAAAAATACAAGCCTTTGCAAAAACTCAAGTAGAGTTTTTTTTGAAAAATAAAAACTAGAACGTGGTTAGAGTATAAAAAAAATTCTAAGTCCACCCCAAAGCCGACAAGCAGACGCATTATAATGCGCTGTGCCAACAGCAATCCATCTGCAAGCTGTGGGTCCGCCCCCCGCCAGGAGAGTTTCGCACACAGAGATGGGGCCCATGCGCTTGCGCAGCACCCAGTGTTCCAACACGCTTAGGTGCTTCCCAAAGTGCAACTAGATGGCAGCACGGACCTCAGCGGAGCTGCTCCCCAACCATCCCAGGTCAGAGGCCACTCCATCAAGTCACAAGGTGCGCAGGCAGCAAACGAGGCACTGCGCATGCCCAGAAGGGTTTCCGATGGTGACAGGTGGAAGCACCGTCATTGAAATGTGCTACTGAATGTCTTTGGGGAAAAAGAAGAAAAGCCCTAGCAAACACATACCAAAAAAGAAAAATCCAAAAAACCCAAAGCAATTCTAGAAAGACACACTGGTTTAGGAAACTCAGAGTGGCCGAGTGTTTTCTATGCCCGCAAAGCTTGGCTGCGGCTAACGGGTCCAGGCACCACCGTCCCCGAGGTGAGTTGCATGCATCTGACGCGAGAATTCAGACCCCAAGAGACTCTGGCACATTTCATGTCAGTTTTCTAGATCAGTGTGGAAGAGCCTCTCCCAAGCAGTGTCATGCATGTATCTGAAAGGACCCAGATGTTAGACCTCAAATACTTTCGATGTTACTCAGGCAGGATTTTTCCCCCTGAGTTTGTGAAAACAAAGTTCAACCTTTGGGGGCAAAGCCATTTGCCCATGAGGGACTTAGGAACGGTGCCCGGAGTGTTTCAAGGGTCCATAAAGATGCCAGAAAAGAAATTTTACCGTGTCTAAATACAAAAGGAAAACTGAAAAAAAAAATCGAAATTTATAAATGTTTAATTAAGTGTCTAAAAAAATGAAACATGATGGCAACTTCATGAATTTTTAAACTTAGGAATCACAACTCTTTTTTGTTCAGAGTTTTCTCATTTCCAAAGGATTCCAAGACTCAAGGTAAATAACTGTTCCATCTCCTGAACACTGACTGTGGGCCAGACATTGGTTCAAAATGTTCTACCAAGACTGCGGCGTTCAGGCTCCCTGCCCTGGGAGGCTCGTACAGCCCCTGTCCTTGTTCTACGGGGGCTCAGCCAGGCCGGCATCCACCCCAGGTATGGTCACCCACACGGTAAGCAAGTGCCAAAACGGGGATCTCAACCCGATGGCAATCACTGTGTTGATGGCAGCGAGATCAGGGCTGCAGGGAATTAAATGAGTTACTCATAGCCAGATAATTTCAACACCAAATGATAAAAGCCGTTCAAAAATTTAGAGCAGGGGCTTCCCTGGTGGCGCGGTGGTTGGGAGTCCACCTGCCGGTGCAGGGGGCGTGGGTTCGAGCCCTGGTCCGGGAGGATCCCGCACGCCGCGGAGCGGCTGAGCCCGTACGCCACGGCTGCTGAGCCTGCGCTCTAGAGCCCGCGGGCCACAACGGGTGAGGCCTGCGTGCCTGGAGCCCGTGCTCCGCAGCAAGAGGGGCCACCTCACTGAGAGGTCCGCGCACCACCACCACAACAAAAAAAGAGTAGCCCCAAGTAGAGGAAGCCCGCGCACAGCAACGGAGACCCAACGCAGCCAAAAGTAAAACAAATAAATTTAAAAAAATTTTAAAAATTTAGAGCAAAAAAAGATCTAATGTAGGACCTGAGTGTATATGGATATGTCTGATGTATGAAGGATACACCCCTGTGGAAGGCGGCCCACGGGGGTCAGCCTCTGAGGGGCACTGTTTGTGGGGCAGCCCATGGCTTCTGTTTTTCTGATGATATTTTGTTACCCCTTCAGTGCGGACTAATTTAGATATTATCTCGTCCCATTGCCTGGTTGGACAGAAGAGGGAAGTGAGGAGAAAGTACTTAAGATAACTGCCTGAGTTCACACCCACTGGCCTGGTGGCACCAGTCTGAAACCCAGGTCCCCCAGTTCAGGATCTAGAAAACTTTATACATTTTTTTTTTAAAATAAATTTATATATTTTTGGCTGTGTTGGGTCTTCGTTGCTGTGCGTGCTTTTCTCTAGTTGCAGTGAGCGGGGGCTACTCTTTGTTGCGGTGCGTGGGCTTCTCATTGCGGTGGCTTCTCTTGTTGCGGAGAATGGGCTCTAGGCCCGCGGGCTTCAGTAGTTGTGGCATGCGGGCTCAGTAATTGTGGCTCGTGGGCTCTAGAGCACAGGCTCTGTAGTTGTGGCGTATGGGCTTAGTTGCTCCGCGGCATGTGGGATCTTCCCGGACCAGGGCTCAAACCCATGTCCCCTGCATTGGCAGGCAGATTCTTAACCACTGCACCACCAGCGAAGCCCTATACATGTTTTGAGATTAAGAGATGGAAGCCTAAATGCAGACAAGATTTTTTTTTCTTTTAGCACTTCATATACTAAATTCTAACAAGGACTGTGAAATGTTAGCTTAGATCTTGACTTCACTGGCGTGGCATTTAAAATATTGATATGGGTTTGCAATGGTCTGGATGGAAGAAGATATTCAAAGTCATGGTTTAAGATTCATTCCATGTTTCTTCTCTCCCCCATGCCCGCTACGTTAGACTGAGAAGGTACCTAGATCATTTCATTGGGTTCTCATTGGTACCTGGAAGGAACTATTTTTCCTTCCTTTCTGTAGCAATACAAATGCCACCCAAACATCTTGGTGACTTCTGTATAAGACAAGGCTAGTTACCAAGAGGTCACAGGTCTGCCCAGGTCTCGGGCGAGCTACTGAGGGGGATGATCACTGCTTCCAGGGGCAGAACCCTACTCCCTCCAGGGTCCTCTTGCACACTCCGCGTCCAAGGGACACTTTCAGACCTCAGCCTGGATAAGTCCACTAAAAACTCAAGGGTCATGGAAGTCTTTATGTATATAAAATTCTTCTTGGTCTAGTTTGATGTTACTAAGCATAAAAACCAGAAAGACATTCTAAAATTCATTGGAAACATTTAGGCAGGATAATCAGTGCTTTGAAAACTGCTTTTGCCAAGTCATCAGATAGTTGGGGAGTTTAGCACAGTGGTGATTATTAGCACCAGTGGAAGTCACCCCAGAATGTCTATCTTAGCAATGAATTGCCTTTCACAGTGGGGAGGAGGAATATAAGTAGAACGTTCTACCTCTTTGACCCTCTGTCTCCTACTTTATATTTGGGTGAGAGGGAAGAAGGAATTATTTCCTTTTCTTTCGGGGATCGCAATTTCATCTAGAAAGAATGAAAATCCAAATCCGATATTTGAAGGATCCAAGGAAAGGGGGATTACGTAGATCATCGTTCATTCCTTAGAGGACATGCTTGAAGCAATTCCCAGCGAACAAAGTGATTGGGGATTGATAATTACAATCCTGAGGTTACAGATCCAGAAAACCGCCTGGCATTCCACTAACAAGTCAGGAGCAAAGAATGACACAAATCTGCATCCTCCTAACAGGCTCCACACTGTGTACGTGGGCCCTCTAGGAAGCTCTTTGCTGAAGGGGTAGACGGACTTGGACGGTTCACCTGGTGGTCATTTTTGTCACATTACTCATCTTTCCTGCCTGCCCGCACTGGAAGGAGAGGTTTATGTTGGGCAGCATCCCTGCTTCAGGCCCCCATTGATGCCAGGCCCCCAAGCAGACCCTGGTGAAAGACGTGGAACCAAAAGTTGGCACATGTGACAGCATGGCTGGTACATTTCACTGCAGCACCGCCCCAGGGAAAACGCTGATTCCATCCCATCAGTACAAAAATGACGACTGCCGAGGCTATGAGGCTCTGCTTTCTCCAAGAAAACTGTATTTGAACCAGAATTTTATTGATAAACTCTCCTAATAAAACAATTTCTGCACAGAAATTTCAATACAATAAAGCTCAAGTAGCAGTTGGTGTAGTTCTTAAAACAGACTTTGGCGTCTGTGGCCTGCAATGTCTGGACTGCTTCGTTTTAGTTCTGGCTTACTAACTGTGTGACCCTGGGCAAGGGAACGGATTTCTCTTTGTGTCAATTTCCTTACCTGATCTTGCAAAAATTATGTCAATTAAGGTATGCGCAGCACTTTGAACAGTGTTGGGCAAACAATTAGCGCTGTCTGAGTGTTAGGTATTATTATTATTTTTAGGTATTTTTATTATTAAGAGAAAATAACATTTTAAAAGAGAACTGTATGTCAGTCAATCACCAGAGCAATCCATAAACATTTCTGCTCATCCCACACTTTTCTGGACAAACTTGATTTCAAACATTTTTAGGTCCATTATCACCATAAGTTTATAGGTGCCTGTCATGCATTCCTCTTTTTCACTTGAAACATGACTGTCATAAACAAAGATCCTGTTTCTTCTTTCTCTATATATATTATAGGTTTGCTATTTACATTCAATATCATAGAAGAAAGTTATAGTCGTGTGATGTACTCTCAACAAAGTCCTTAACAAAGCAATTGAGTGATGGGGAATTAAGCGCATTTTAAATCGACCTATTCCGAAGCATATTCCGAAGTTTTTAAGTAATGGCTCCACCTGGCTATCCGTTATTCTGAATCTCAAGAGTTCAGACACAACAGTTACTGTGAAGGGCTCCTTTAACCCGAGGGCAGAAGTTGTCCCAGAAATGGCCAATATTTGTTTTATGAACCTTTTCAATTTTTAATTAGTTACTCAGTGTTCCAGATGTAACGGATACCTGGCCAGCCAGATGATGGCTTGTGCCATCAGAATGACGGTCCAATCCACGATCCACACTACTGGGACATCTCCCCCACTCCCCGGCCCCCCATCACTGGGTCAGTCGTTGGGGTCCCAACTACTCCTCAACCCCTCATTAGCAAAATATCTTCCTCTATAGCACTGAATTAATTCACGCATTCAAATTATTTAGTGAAATACCTACAGAGAATATGCTTCGGTATCTCAATATTGTCATATTACAGACACATGGGCTAAATTACAGGCACATGGGTTGAGAGCTAGAGTTTTCCATTAGATCCCCTGAAATAGTAAAAAAAAAAAAAAAAAAAAATACATAAAAACAATCTCAAATATCCTTTTCTTGAAAACTCCTTTCACTCTATCTTTCATGCTTAAAGAGAAGACTATCTTTTAATATGTTGACAAGCTTCTAAATGTTCTACCTACAAACTGAAAACAGATCCCACATTGCTGCTTGCAAGAACCATCCCAGCAGGAGATACCTTCTGATGGTGTTCTTTCTCCATAATAAATTTAATTTTTCAACAATTAATAATTTCTCTATTAATCTGAGATGTAAAAATAATCCTGTGGAATGTGGGAAAAACAAGTTTTGACTCACTAAGAGGCAGGTCAGTTACTGTAAAAGGGCAAGTAATCATCTGAAATGAAAAATATTTTCAATTCTCTTTGGAAGACAATTTTTGCTACAACTTCACCACTGAAAACCAGGAAAACGGTTGGGAAACATCAAGTTATCCCATCAGCCCAGCCAGCAGACTAGCTGTGGCATGTTTCTTAATTCTTTGTCCTTTTCTTATTGACCTGACTGGCAGGTTGAATGAGATAAGCTTTCCTTCTGGTTTTGCACAAATGGTTTAAGTTGAAGGCTCCATGCCTGCAATCAAGTGCCAACAATTGCCCTTTCTAGACAATCTTAGAGCTGGGACAAATGTGAGAAGTCATATAAGCCAACACCACGTTTAAAAAATGAGGATACCGAGGTTGGGTCAGAGAGCCTAGAATAGATGAGGTGTAGACGGTGTGGTATGGATGGGGAGGTGAATGCATGAACGGACAGACGGATGGATACGAGTACAGGATTAGGCATCAGGAGCTCCTCATTCTAATCCTGGCTTCATCACCAACTATTTCTCCCAACCTAAGCAGATCATTTCATTACTCTGGGGTTGCTTTCCCTTATCGATGAGGCAATTAGCCCTGAAGCCTCTTTCAGGTCCCTTTTAGCTCTCAAAGTCATTGATTTCATGAAACAAAAGAACTTTTCAAAACTGTTCAACTTGGTGATGCTGGGACCATTTTGCCAGAATCACCCAGAATTCATAGCACCATAATAATGATAGAAGGGACTTGGGAGGTGTTATTAATCCATAGATTTGACACTGCCTGGGCATACTAATTTCTGTGCAATGACCTCTCTTAAAATTGCATTAGAAAGAATAAGTCACAATACTAAAGACATGGTGACAACCAAAGTATCTATCAACAGACGATGAATAAAGAAAATGTGACACACACACACGTGCACACGCACACACACACACACACACAGGAATATTATTCAGGCATAAAAAAGAAATCCTGCCAGTTACCATTTGCAACAACATGGATGGCCCTTGAGGGCATTATGTTAAGTGAAACAAGCCAAGCAGAGAAAGACAAATACCATATGATCTCACTTAATATGTGGAATCTAAAACAAAACAAACTCACAGAAACAGAGAGTAGATTGGTGGTTGCCAGGGGTTGGGGGTGGGGAAATGGGTCAAAGGGTACAAACTTCCAGTTATAAGATGAAAAAGTTCTGGGGACCTAATGTACAGCATGGACTATAGTCAACACATTTTTGACCAGAGACGTGTATTACGGCCACGGGCGTTAGTTTCTGCAAAACTCCCCCAGTCAATAATGTGTTAACAACAAAACTGCCAAGAGGGTAGATCTTAAAAGTTCTCAACACATACAAACAAACTGTCACTCTACGATGTGATGGATGTGTTAACTAATCTTACTGCCATAATCATTTTGCAATATAAGCATATATCAAATAATCATGTTGTAAACCTTAAACTTATACAATGTTATAAGTCAATGATATCTCAGTAAAGCTGGGGGAAAATTCTGTTAACTTACTCTTAAAAAAAGAAACAAAACTGGCTGTGAGCAGAGTTTCATCAAAAAGAAGTAGTTCCCACCTTGAATCAAGACATTCAAGTAATCATAAGAAAACAGCATGCCTTTAGGCCTGCCTTGCTTCAGAGAGTGAATAGAAAAGTCAGCATTACCTGAGTCACCCTGGGAGACTGTGCATCTGACTTTTGTGTAGAAGTCCCTTGTGAAATGGAGACTATCTACCTAGGCCTCTGACACCTCTTTATATCATACGTATACGTATTCATTTAACTTAATTTGGTTTTTAAGTTAATTTTTCCCTAGACCCCAAACTCCATTTGGCAGGAAAGACTCTGTAAAAATAGGTGCCTTCTTGGAGCAAATCCCTTCTGCCTGCTCAAAGAGCCCTCCCCAATAATGACTGTTTTCTTAAGTCATAAAACAGCAGGAAGCAGAGTCAACTGTATATACAGGCGGGGCCATTACAATCGCATTTTTTTCCCTCTGACTGCCAGTTCTTAAAAATCCAAGCGGCCAGCATTTGTTTTCCAAAGCTCAACCACCATTAGTTCTTTGAACGTTACAGGAAATACTGCCTGTGGGGCAAAAACTGCCCTTTTTTATGCCTGAGAGAAGAGGGGCAGCGGAAGGTATACGGAGGGGTCATCTGGTTTAAGCTTCTTCCTCCAGGCAGGTCTGCCTTTGAACTGTCCCAGAGATGGCTATTGCTTCTATTTTTATTTTTTTAAATGTTTTTATTGAGGTATAGTTGATGTACAATATTATATAAGTTTCAGGTGTGTAACATAGTGATCCACAACTTTTAAATGTTATATTTCACTTACAGTTACTATAAAATATTGGTTATATCCCTATTGTACTATATATCCTTGTATCTTATTTATTTTATACATAGTAGTTTGTACCTCCTAATCTCCTACCTCTATCTTGCCCCTCCCCACTTCTCTGCTTCTGTTTTTAAAGATAGGGAACCTACAGCCTCCTGAGTGAGCCTTTCTGGAAGTTTAATTACCCTCAAGGTCAATTGCCTTACACCTCACAACTGCCTGCTCCCCAACCCCATGCCTGCTGTAATCTGAGCCCGCTTCCTCTTTGGTCCTCTGCAAGCACCAAGGTACCTGTGTGGTGTGTCTGTTATGTTTAATGCAGGGTCACTAGGAGTCTTCAATTTGCCATTTCTACTTTGGAAACCTCCCAAGTTGGGTTTGGTTGGTACTGTGTGTTTCTGAGCCTGGGGTTTGCTTTTCACACAGAAATTGGAATCAGGGGATGCTACCAAGTCCCAGAGTTTCCTGAGTCCGGATATGGCCAGAACATCTCCAGGCACTTAAAGAGAAAAATCTGCCAGGGGGAAATGAGGTCAGAAATAACGGGAGTCACGGAGCAGGCAAATGGCACCAAGGAGATGGTGAACGGACACCATGTCCTGGGGGGCAGGGGGGTTGTCCCTGGTGGATGTGGTGGTTCTCTGCTGTGTTCTGCCCATTCTGGGGTATGGGGAAGGTTGAGGCAGCACCCAGGATGGTTCTAGCAGGTGATCAAGATGCCATGAGACTGTGGCCAGGACTGTAGGAAAGACTGCCATGAGCTGCGGTGCTCACAGGATGACCTGCAGAGAGCCACGCCACAGGGGCGACCTTAGAGCCCCCAGAGGCACCAGGCAGGTCCTCTGGAGGAATGGCCCCGGGGTAGGGGGGCAGAGCAGCAGCCAGAGATGCAGGCAGGGAGGCTCTGCTGGCATTTCCCGAGTTCATTTTCTGTGCCAGGCACACAGCATTGTCTCACTCAAGCTGATAGAGAAGCTCTCATTATTATCCCCATTTTACAGATGAGGAAACTGAGGTTCAGAGAGGCGCCATAACTTCCTGAAGGCTTAAGAGCCTCAACTGGAACTCCACTTGTTTGCCCCAGAACCCAAATTCTTAACCACTTCGTTTTACGACCTGTCATCCCTGCATCTCAGCTTGCTGGCACGGTAGGAAGCCCTGTTTCCGACACCCTCAACCCCACCCTTTATAAAAATTAATAGAGAGTATTAATTTTCCAACCGGGGGCATGACATGGTTAGGAGGCATGCAGATGCTGGGCGGGGGCTCCAGTCAGTTCCACAGATCTGGAACTGGAACCCAGCCTCCATCCCAGGGAAGGGTGTGGTTCTGGAAAAGTGTTACTGTGTGTTTACTCAAAGATAGTCATTAAGTCACCGTGAAGACATTTTTCTGCAGACTAAACAACCCCACTCCTTTTATAAAAAAGCTTTCCTCACAGGAACTATTTTTTTTGTACCATCTTTCTATATTTACTGGTTTTCTCTCAGGCACTCTTCTCCCCTCCCATTCTCTATTTTAAACAATCCTGTAATAAGATTTTGATCTGTGGCACAGAAAGGAAAGGGTCATTTTCATAGATTTCATCTCCAGCCTCCAAGTGAATTAAAGGCCAGCATGGATGGTGATCAGCCCCTTGTGGTCCACTCTGACCCTCTGGACTCTTTTGACCACCTCTGCCCCTGGCCAATCTTCCTTGAACTTTGCCACGTATTTGGTCCTTAGGCCCATGCAGTCCTGAAATGATTCTGACATGCACTTGAGTCAGCCTGATTTCCTTTTGCCCTCCAAGAAGATGCTTCAAAAAAGGAACCCCATGCTCAGAGACAACTTTGAGGAGTGAGAGTGTCAAAAGAAAACTTCTTCCTCCCTGCAGGGGTCTGACATTTCCCTCTGGCAGAAGTTTTAGCCACAAGTGAGTGATGCTGATGGAACACAAGGGTTCTGGGTGCCTGAGTGTACCAGCTGGGAGGGGAGGTGCCAGCCCCGAGGGGCGGCCCACTTACTTCGAGGTTCTCGGGGTCCGTCCACTGTGATTTTGATGGCTCTGTGGTAGGTGGCGACTTGTGGTGGGTTTGTGAAGACGGTGATGGTCAGAGTGAAGCTCTTTCCTGTTGGAACACAAAAGAGAGCAACGAAGAATGAGGCAATGGCCTGAATATATCTGCTGGGTAATTCAAAATTAATTTATGATTTCCAGCCCTCACACTGGAAAGGTGGCAGGACTTCAGCACACATTACTGGTTTTTCCAATACTCCTTTGAGTTTGGCTTTGCTTAAATTTTGGAATGTACAACTACGTTGTCTAGATGTGACACTTCCCTTAGTCACGTGGCTTTTGTTTAGTCATGAATAACACAGGATCAAGAGAGATTCAGATGTGTTTTCTTTCAGGTCGGGACCCCAGGGACATAGGAGCAGATTGGCAGCTGTCCACTCCTCGCTCCCAGGTCCTCCCTTTTAATAAGCTCAGAGCAAAAGGAGGAAAAGAAACCATTTCCGTCTTTGCCCTCTAACCTTGTTTGTACCTCCAAGGATTAGGAAAGATAGAATTCGTAAGTTTGAGGCTAGGCTAAATTGGAATAATTCTCTCTATGTTAAAAATACTAATTGCTGGTTGATTCTAAATATTGTTTTGAAAGGCCAGATGTTATTATAGGTACTCATGGGGTTGGCCAGACAAAATTTATATTCAATAAATGGATTTAAGGATATGTAACTGACAGATTGAGATTCAATGACAACTGTTAGCATAAATACACAGATGGATTTCCATCTAAGCATTTTATACAAACTTAAGAAATGCGAGCATGTCTTCATTGCATAGGTCGAATGCAATGCTTTTAATAATTTTTAAAAATTGTTTTAAAATATATAATTTATAATAAAAGTATTAATATATAAATACATTAGTTACTTAAAAGCATTTCTTCTTTGCTAAGCAGTTCAGAGAATGCCCTCTGGTTGTGAATTCTGGCTAGCTGACCTTTGACAAGTCACTAGCCCTCCCTGTGCCTCAGTGTCCTCACCTGGAAGATGGGTACATATAACTTTTCCTACCTTATCGAATTTTGGGAGAGGTTAAATGAATTAATATGAGTAAAATCATTAAAACAGCATTTGGCACATGGTATTCAAAGGTGTGTGTGTGTGTGTGTGTGTGTGTGTATGGGGGAGGAGAGAGAGAGAGAGAGAGAGAGAGAAAGAGAGAGAGGCACAGCTCTTCCTGCAAGAGAATTAGATTTAGGTTCCTGTACAAATATTTGACCTCTCCAGATCTCAGTTTCC